>NC_081189.1:87248056-87548056 GCF_902713425.1 Acipenser ruthenus
TTTCAAAAATCATTGTTTAATAAGACGCATGAGGTTGTTCAAAGGTTTGAGGCGCTGTGATTTTTACATTTTATATGCTTATGTTAACTTATGCTTGGTGCAGACAACATTAAAGTCTTAGTATTTTTACATAAGACACTATGAAAATAGGAGAAAGTTTAAAAGAGGCTATTAAAAGCAAAAAGAAAAAAAAACACGACTTAGCCATTTTAAAAGCATTTAAACATTACACACACACACACAGAAATCAGAGTAGAGGTGCTGTGATTTTACATTTTGATATGTTTGGCGTATACATATTTTTTACTAGGCACCGTTAAAAGCAAAATATATTTACACATACAGAATCCAATAGATGAAACAGGAGAAAGTTTAAAACAGCGTATCACAAAAGCAATAGAAAAATGCAGAAAACAATTTATTACATACATAAATAACTGTACAACTTGAGCGTTAGTCGTTTTGAAAGTGTATCGCTAAACAAAATAAAACAGATATTAAATTAAATATTTATAAAAGAACAAAAACAAAACAAAATCTACCAGAGTACATAGTGGTTTACCCCAAGTTTGATATAAATGCTTATGTTAACTCATGCTTGGTGCAGACAACATTAAAGTCTTAATATTTTTTACATAAGACACTTAATGAAAAGAGAAAGTTTAAAAAGAGGGTATTAAAAGCATAAAGAAAAAAAAACAATTTATATTTAAAATGCGTTTAAACATTACACACATAAATCACGGAACAACTGAGCATTAGTCGTTTTGAAAGTGTATCGCAAAACAAAATAAATTAGATATTAAATTAAATATTTATAAAAGAACAAAAACAAAACCAAATCTACCAGAGTACAAGTTCTGAAAAAAGCTCTCTCTTACCGTCTTCAAAAAAAAAAAAAACTCCCACCCCGGACAAAACGCACAAACCCTGCCTGAATTCTCTCCCTCTCACGCTTCTTCTCTCTTCAAACTTTAGCTGACGAATGACTGCAAAACATCGTTCTGTGACTTAAATAGGGGGCGTTCCTTTGGCCCCAAACATGCGCGCGAAACACACATCCACATCCCCCTGAAGTTGTGTTTATTGGGGGAAATAAACAAATAAACCTCTAAAATGAAACAAGTTATAAAACAGATTGCATAAACGTTAACAAATGAGTGAGAATATTTTTTACCCTGAAACATGAAATTTATTATCAACTCTGAAAATGTGATCAACCGTGACTCTAATAATCTCTGCAGGGTCCTAATGCCCCAAAAGTATTGTATATGTACAATAATTATTATTTTAAACCAAACTTTTTATTTTTTACTTTACCTTAATTAACACCCCATGATCATTTACAAATGTATTCATTAACCCCTGGTTAGTTTAAGTCCCAGACACTTTCCATTATATGAGTACTTTGTTCACCATCCAGTTGGATTATATGGTCCTTTCACATTTTTGTTTTCTTAAACCAACCCTTTACACTCTATATATATATATATATATATATATATATATATATAAAGGGTGTGTGCAAGTGTTTGTAAGTTTTAATGCATATTAACCTATGTGCATAAACTGTATTTTGGTTGAAAAAAAAATGCAACATTGCCTTGAAGTCATGTATACTTCCAATAAATATTTGAAAGGTTCCTTATAGGGTATGCATTAACTACATCCTTACATTTTAATGGTAATGTTTATTTGAAGTACTGCACAAAAACTTGGTCTTATTTTGTCCTCATGTATTCCCATCATAGGGATGTCCCAGGGCCCTAGCTCACAGGCCCAGCATGGAGGCAAGGTAGAACAACACATGGGTGAGGGGAAATCAAAGGAGGTTTTTAGAATGCATGGCTTTATCAGATAAGGCTATCCTGTCTGGGTCCAAAGGAGTGAAGGGAGACATGGAGGATTCACTCTAATGAGTTAACACAGCATTTGACCAGAAGGGTCTCCAGCCCTTTTTACAGGCAACTGGAGAATACATCTGGTCTAAATTAGCCAGAAAGGCAGAAGGCGCAAAGGTCATTGAGCCAAAAAGACCAGTATGTGTGCGGGGCTGTTTCAGAGCCTAAGAGATGCAGAGCCTTCCAAAATAGGTATATTAGAGTTATGGGTTAAATTAAATAAATACAACTGAAGGGGTTATTTGGGGAAATAAACATTATCATTAAGGAGATTGCTTACTTTCGTTAAGATTGAAACCTGGAAACAATTCTATAAACAAAAACTGTTTAATCATGTTTTTTTTTTTTGTTTGTTTTTTTTTGTTTGTTTTTTTAAAAAGCTAGCAAAACTTGTTTATTCATGTCATGCCAATAAAGCTTATTGAATTGAATATAATTGAATAAAAACAAAATGTTATGATTCTGTAACAAACAAATGAAGGAAAATTAAATACATATGTACATGAATAAAACAGAACAGAGTTTAACATTTTTTAAACATGTTAAATATAGAGTAAAGAAAATATAAGTAAAGTATAGCATCCTGCTAAAGAATAAGGCCTACGGTTTTTGTAATGTATTTAGATTCCCTGAGAAAGGCACAGAACAGCTTTTTAGAGAGAGAGACCCCAGCTCTGACCAAAGATCTTTTCTGAAATGAGGGACATCCCTTTCTTTGGGGGAGTGGTCTGGTGAACCTGCCTATATCTTTCCAAAGAAATGGGGTCAGTCTCCAATACGTTATTATGGATTTATTTTCTTGAGGTACATGTTTTACAATATTTGGTACGCTCTATATACACCCCAAAAACACAAGTGCATTATTTTTACTTTGTGTATTTAAGATTCATGAACAAACCCTGGTATTTGTGAGATGACAGGTGCAGTCATCATGTACCTTAAATTAGAAACTCCTCCTTTATAGATACATTTTCAATGTGTTATTTTACTGAACATAATTACAATATTCTTTTACAAGGTGCTCCAGGTGTTAATGCATGTGGATATGCAGGTTTGAACCTTAGGTGTCAATAATAACATAAATAAATACATCCTTATTTACATGAAAAACGCAGATATCTATACGCCCAGAATGCCTTATTTCTTTAAATTATTGTATACACTCTTTATTGTTCAGCTCTCATTAAATTGAATTTATTTATATACAAAATAATTAAATTCTCCCCGGTACTGTGAATGTCAGAAAATGACAGGTCGCCCCCCAAAGTTTGTGTTAAAAATATCCATACTTTAAGTTATACATACTTTAATTTTTTAATAATGGATTGATGCGTGGATTTGTTTAACTTCATATTCCCCCCAAATTGTTATGTTGGTAGGTTTGTAACACCGGGTCGGTGTTATTTTGGGGGTAGGTGTTTAAAAATGGTCCACCTTGTACTGCGCTTGACCGGGGTATGTGTAAATGATTTTAGTTCAGAAAACAAGCAAATGTCCACCTGAAAGGGGTACAATGTACTGAGTTGGTCCCTTAAAGTAATTTTTATATAATATTTCACCATTCATCAAATGTATGTGACTTTAACTGATGAGCAACAAATAGGGTTACATTGTAAATATCTAGGATTAGGGAGTTGAACTATAATTTGGCTTCTTCTTAGTGACTTATGCAGTAGTCAATCAAATATGCAACTAAATTAAGGAATACTAACTTATTGTTGAATAGCTTCAGTATAAAAAGATAATAAATTAATTACAAAGGATAATTTCTGAAAGACAATATTTAAACTGTTGATTATATGGAGTTGTTAACTAAAAGTAGCCTACTAGGCTAGTACATGTCTAGCACCTGAACATGTCTCGTCTTAAAAAATGTTATCGTGGTAAGGTCATCAGGCAAGTTAGTACCACAACGTCTTCATTAACACATCCCTTTTTTAAACTGCTTAATAATACATAGAGAGGTATATAACGTCTAAATTGCAATAGATTGTCTATTTGTCTAACCTGCCTTTTATACATTTAACATGTTTTTGGTCACATGACAATAGAAAGACATACAACAATAAAGTGTTATGATCGGTAGTAAATACATCTCACATGCTGTCCCTAAATGAAAATGTTTAATTGCTTTATTCACCATATGCTTTTACTAATAATTATTGTAAGACAAACCATATTAGAACTATTACTTGTAGGGAAAAATACATCATAATTCTACTTAGAAGACAGCGGGGCCAGCTGATATTTTCCCTTGACCTATTTAGAGGTCTGGGTGAATGTGTTAAATTGTTTATATTTCAGGTTAATAGAATGATTGTATTGGGAAGTGAAACTGTTGATGGAATATTTTTTCGGTGCAAAATCTAAATGCAGAGATTACAGTTTTCTCAATTGCTAAAGTTAAATAAGCAGGCATGTGGCAGAAGCAGTAAAACTAAACCCACAGGTAGCTGTGTGGTTAGGGTTCAGGCTCCCACCATCTTCCTGAAACATCTCATTGGGTTTTACATTTCACCACAACCCACTGGTCCATAGCAACACTCTTTCTATTCAATTTATTATTATTATTATTATTATTATTATTATTATTATTATTATTATTATTATTATTATTATTATTATTATTATTTTTATTATTATTTTTTTTTTAACACAAGGGTACGTTTTGATCAAAACCTAAAGTTAATGAGACAATATGGTGTGTGGCAAGGCTGCAAATCTAAACACCATCATGCAGATAATTCTTTCTATTTTATTTATTTATTTATTTGGGTTGTATTATTTGTCATCCTTAAAAATCCTTTGGTATATTGATAATTTACCCCTAATCCATGCACTGTGTCTAAAAATAGTTTTTTGCTGCTGTGCTTAAGACCAAGCATTCAACTTTCAAGTGGTTCTAAGAATTCCAACTGCTTGCTAAATTCTGTATAAATGGATCTCAATAAAGAGGGTGAATAAAGGAAACTCAATGACAGCATGCTCCGAACACGGTCACACCTCCCTCCCTGGAAGTAAAAAGAATCATTCTGTAAGCATTCATTCTTTGAATTGTTTACCTCCATGTTAAGAAAGCTATGCATCTTAACAGATGATATATGGTAAGACAACCACTTTTAAACCCCAAAGTTATCCCGCAGATTTATAAGCTTACATTTTGAAGAAAATATTTTTACACTTTTAGACGTTAAGGTAAAAAAATAAAAATAAAAAATAAAATAAAAAATCACAATGCTAGATTTAGATTGGATTTTTAAAGAACAGTAACATTCTTTGGAATAATTAGTTTGTAAATATACTTGATTCATTGTTTGCCAAATTGACAAATACAGATTTATACTACTCTATATATATTTATTTGAATTTAAACCTTATGAGCAGAGTGGAACAATTGGGGGTCTAAAAAACGCAGATAGCATTTGTTAGAGGAAGGCCCCCGACAAGACGTCTGCTAATGTGGTAGAATCATAACGGAGCTATCCGAAAGGTTTTTTACACCTAACCATGCTTCTCTGCGGGGTGTCTTCCTCTGTCCATCTTTCTAATCTTTTTGATTGAAACTAAAGTCAGTTTGAAATATCACTAGGAGTGCCTACCCTGCTGAGACCAGACCTTAAGGCATCAAGATTCACACATTTCACAAGCCTTCTCTGGGGGGGGACCTTCCTCTAACAAATGCTATCTGCGTTTTTTAGACCCCCAATTGTTCCACTCTGCTCATAAGGTTTAAATTCAAATAAATATATATAGAGTAGTAGAAATCTGTATTTGTCAATTTGGCAAACAATGAATCAAGTATATTTACAAACTAATTATTCCAAAGAATGTTACTGTTCTTTAAAAATCCAATCTAAATCTAGCATTGTGATTTTTTATTTTATTTTTTATTTTTATTTTTTTACCTTAACGTCTAAAAGTGTAAAAATATTTTCTTCAAAATGTAAGCTTATAAATCTGCGGGATAACTTTGGGGTTTAAAAGTGGTTGTCTTACCATATATCATCTGTTAAGATGCATAGCTTTCTTAACATGGAGGTAAACAATTCAAAGAATGAATGCTTACAGAATGATTCTTTTTACTTCCAGGGAGGGAGGTGTGACCGTGTTCGGAGCATGCTGTCATTGAGTTTCCTTTATTCACCCTCTTTATTGAGATCCATTTATACAGAATTTAGCAAGCAGTTGGAATTCTTAGAACCACTTGAAAGTTGAATGCTTGGTCTTAAGCACAGCAGCAAAAAACTATTTTTAGACACAGTGCATGGATTAGGGGTAAATTATCAATATACCAAAGGATTTTTAAGGATGACAAATAATACAACCCAAATAAATAAATAAATAAAATAGAAAGAATTATCTGCATGATGGTGTTTAGATTTGCAGCCTTGCCACACACCATATTGTCTCATTAACTTTAGGTTTTGATCAAAACGTACCCTTGTGTTAAAAAAAAAATAATAATAAAAATAATAATAATAATAATAATAATAATAATAATAATAATAATAATAATAATAATAATAATAATAATAATAATAAATTGAATAGAAAGAGTGTTGCTATGGACCAGTGGGTTGTGGTGAAATGTAAAACCCAATGAGATGTTTCAGGAAGATGGTGGGAGCCTGAACCCTAACCACACAGCTACCTGTGGGTTTAGTTTTACTGCTTCTGCCACATGCCTGCTTATTTAACTTTAGCAATTGAGAAAACTGTAATCTCTGCATTTAGATTTTGCACCGAAAAAATATTCCATCAACAGTTTCACTTCCCAATACAATCATTCTATTAACCTGAAATATAAACAATTTAACACATTCACCCAGACCTCTAAATAGGTCAAGGGAAAATATCAGCTGGCCCCGCTGTCTTCTAAGTAGAATTATGATGTATTTTTCCCTACAAGTAATAGTTCTAATATGGTTTGTCTTACAATAATTATTAGTAAAAGCATATGGTGAATAAAGCAATTAAACATTTTCATTTAGGGACAGCATGTGAGATGTATTTACTACCGATCATAACACTTTATTGTTGTATGTCTTTCTATTGTCATGTGACCAAAAACATGTTAAATGTATAAAAGGCAGGTTAGACAAATAGACAATCTATTGCAATTTAGACGTTATATACCTCTCTATGTATTATTAAGCAGTTTAAAAAAGGGATGTGTTAATGAAGACGTTGTGGTACTAACTTGCCTGATGACCTTACCACGATAACATTTTTTAAGACGAGACATGTTCAGGTGCTAGACATGTACTAGCCTAGTAGGCTACTTTTAGTTAACAACTCCATATAATCAACAGTTTAAATATTGTCTTTCAGAAATTATCCTTTGTAATTAATTTATTATCTTTTTATACTGAAGCTATTCAACAATAAGTTAGTATTCCTTAATTTAGTTGCATATTTGATTGACTACTGCATAAGTCACTAAGAAGAAGCCAAATTATAGTTCAACTCCCTAATCCTAGATATTTACAATGTAACCCTATTTGTTGCTCATCAGTTAAAGTCACATACATTTGATGAATGGTGAAATATTATATAAAAATTACTTTAAGGGACCAACTCAGTACATTGTACCCCTTTCAGGTGGACATTTGCTTGTTTTCTGAGCTAAATTCATTTGCACATACCCAGGTCAAGCGCAGTACAAGGTGGACCATTTTTAAACACCTACCCCCAAAATAACACCGACCCGGTGTTACAAACCTACCAACATAACAATTTGGGGGGAATATGAAGTTAAACAAATCCACGCATCAATCCATTATTAAAAAATTAAAGTATGTATAACTTAAAGTATGGATATTTTTAACACAAACTTTGGGGGCGACCTGTCATATTCTGACATTCACAATACCGAGGAGCATTTAATTATTTTGTATATAAGTAAATTCAATTTAATGAGAGCTCAACAACAAAGAGTGTATAAAATAATTTAAAGAAATAAAGCATTCTGTGCGTATAGATATCTGCGTTTATCATGTAAATAAGGATGTATTTATTTATGTAATTATTGACACCTAAGGTTCAAACCTGTATATATCCAGAATATGAACAGAAAGAAACAATATGAAACAATATGCATAATGTATAAAGACAGCAGATATCTGAACCTGCTTCTGAACAAGATAAATCTATACCTTATTTTTAACAGTAAAACATAAGCAAGTAGTAAAAGAGAAACCTCCTGTAGTTCTATACTGTACATGTTTGATATGCATCAAATAAAAATAACCACGGCCCCACGTTACATAAGATTCTTTGGTAGCGACTGGTGTCAAAGAAACCTTTTCTTTCATAATAATACACCACAAAGTACCATTTGTAACACTTTGGGAAGTTTAAACAGACAGTAGACTACAATCTACTATTATTATTCAAATATACACATAACTCTTCTCCTTGTTTCCCTCTATTTTTGTGGCTCTGGCATAGGACCAGTAAGTGGTATATAATCAGAATACGGTATGTGTACCGCAACTTGACCTGTGTAACGTCAGAAAATGGGACGCTGTCCTTGCTTTGATTGACTACTGCATAAGTCACTAAGAAGAAGCCAAATTATAGTTCAACTCCCTAATCCTAGATATTTACAATGTAACCCTATTTGTTGCTCATCAGTTAAAGTCACATACATTTGATGAATGGTGAAATATTATATAAAAATTACTTTAAGGGACCAACTCAGTACATTGTACCCCTTTCAGGTGGACATTTGCTTGTTTTCTGAACTAAAATCATTTACACATACCCCGGTCAAGCGCAGTACAAGGTGGACCATTTTTAAACACCTACCCCCAAAATAACACCGACCCGGTGTTACAAACCTACCAACATAACAATTTGGGGGGAATATGAAGTTAAACAAATCCACGCATCAATCCATTATTAAAAAATTAAAGTATGTATAACTTAAAGTATGGATATTTTTAACACAAACTTTGGGGGGCGACCTGTCATTTTCTGACATTCACAGTACCGGGGAGAATTTAATTATTTTGTATATAAATAAATTCAATTTAATGAGAGCTGAACAATAAAGAGTGTATACAATAATTTAAAGAAATAAGGCATTCTGGGCGTATAGATATCTGCGTTTTTCATGTAAATAAGGATGTATTTATTTATGTTATTATTGACACCTAAGGTTCAAACCTGCATATCCACATGCATTAACACCTGGAGCACCTTGTAAAAGAATATTGTAATTATGTTCAGTAAAATAACACATTGAAAATGTATCTATAAAGGAGGAGTTTCTAATTTAAGGTACATGATGACTGCACCTGTCATCTCACAAATACCAGGGTTTGTTCATGAATCTTAAATACACAAAGTAAAAATAATGCACTTGTGTTTTTGGGGTGTATATAGAGCGTACCAAATATTGTAAAACATGTACCTCAAGAAAATAAATCCATAATAACGTATTGGAGACTGACCCCATTTCTTTGGAAAGATATAGGCAGGTTCACCAGACCACTCCCCCAAAGAAAGGGATGTCCCTCATTTCAGAAAAGATCTTTGGTCAGAGCTGGGGTCGCTCTCTCTAAAAAGCTGTTCTGTGCCTTTCTCAGGGAATCTAAATACATTACAAAAACCGTAGGCCTTATTCTTTAGCAGGATGCTATACTTTACTTATATTTTCTTTACTCTATATTTAACATGTTTAAAAAATGTTAAACTCTGTTCTGTTTTATTCATGTACATATGTATTTAATTTTCCTTCATTTGTTTGTTACAGAATCATAACATTTTGTTTTTATTCAATTATATTCAATTCAATAAGCTTTATTGGCATGACATGAATAAACAAGTTTTGCTAGCTTTTTAAAAAAACAAACAAAAAAAAACAAACAAAAAAAAAAAACATGATTAAACAGTTTTTGTTTATAGAATTGTTTCCAGGTTTCAATCTTAACGAAAGTAAGCAATCTCCTTAATGATAATGTTTATTTCCCCAAATAACCCCTTCAGTTGTATTTATTTAATTTAACCCATAACTCTAATATACCTATTTTGGAAGGCTCTGCATCTCTTAGGCTCTGAAACAGCCCCGCACACATACTGGTCTTTTTGGCTCAATGACCTTTGCGCCTTCTGCCTTTCTGGCTAATTTAGACCAGATGTATTCTCCAGTTGCCTGTAAAAAGGGCTGGAGACCCTTCTGGTCAAATGCTGTGTTAACTCATTAGAGTGAATCCTCCATGTCTCCCTTCACTCCTTTGGACCCAGACAGGATAGCCTTATCTGATAAAGCCATGCATTCTAAAAACCTCCTTTGATTTCCCCTCACCCATGTGTTGTTCTACCTTGCCTCCATGCTGGGCCTGTGAGCTAGGGCCCTGGGACATCCCTATGATGGGAATACATGAGGACAAAATAAGACCAAGTTTTTGTGCAGTACTTCAAATAAACATTACCATTAAAATGTAAGGATGTAGTTAATGCATACCCTATAAGGAACCTTTCAAATATTTATTGGAAGTATACATGACTTCAAGGCAATGTTGCATTTTTTTTTCAACCAAAATACAGTTTATGCACATAGGTTAATATGCATTAAAACTTACAAACACTTGCACACACCCTTTATATATATATATATATATATATATATATATATATATATATATATATATATATATATATATATATATATATAGAGTGTAAAGGGTTGGTTTAAGAAAACAAAAATGTGAAAGGACCATATAATCCAACTGGATGGTGAACAAAGTACTCATATAATGGAAAGTGTCTGGGACTTAAACTAACCAGGGGTTAATGAATACATTTGTAAATGATCATGGGGTGTTAATTAAGGTAAAGTAAAAAATAAAAAGTTTGGTTTAAAATAATAATTATTGTACATATACAATACTTTTGGGGCATTAGGACCCTGCAGAGATTATTAGAGTCACGGTTGATCACATTTTCAGAGTTGATAATAAATTTCATGTTTCAGGGTAAAAAATATTCTCACTCATTTGTTAACGTTTATGCAATCTGTTTTATAACTTGTTTCATTTTAGAGGTTTATTTGTTTATTTCCCCCAATAAACACAACTTCAGGGGGATGTGGATGTGTGTTTCGCGCGCATGTTTGGGGCCAAAGGAACGCCCCCTATTTAAGTCACAGAACGATGTTTTGCAGTCATTCGTCAGCTAAAGTTTGAAGAGAGAAGAAGCGTGAGAGGGAGAGAATTCAGGCAGGGTTTGTGCGTTTTGTCCGGGGTGGGAGTTTTTTTTTTTTTGAAGACGGTAAGAGAGAGCTTTTTTCAGAACTTGTACTCTGGTAGATTTGGTTTTGTTTTTGTTCTTTTATAAATATTTAATTTAATATCTAATTTATTTTGTTTTGCGATACACTTTCAAAACGACTAATGCTCAGTTGTTCCGTGATTTATGTGTGTAATGTTTAAACGCATTTTAAATATAAATTGTTTTTTTTTTCTTTATGCTTTTAATACCCTCTTTTTAAACTTTCTCTTTTCATTAAGTGTCTTATGTAAAAAATATTAAGACTTTAATGTTGTCTGCACCAAGCATGAGTTAACATAAGCATTTATATCAAACTTGGGGTAAACCACTATGTACTCTGGTAGATTTTGTTTTGTTTTTGTTCTTTTATAAATATTTAATTTAATATCTGTTTTATTTTGTTTAGCGATACACTTTCAAAACGACTAACGCTCAAGTTGTACAGTTATTTATGTATGTAATAAATTGTTTTCTGCATTTTTCTATTGCTTTTGTGATACGCTGTTTTAAACTTTCTCCTGTTTCATCTATTGGATTCTGTATGTGTAAATATATTTTGCTTTTAACGGTGCCTAGTAAAAAATATGTATACGCCAAACATATCAAAATGTAAAATCACAGCACCTCTACTCTGATTTCTGTGTGTGTGTGTGTAATGTTTAAATGCTTTTAAAATGGCTAAGTCGTTTTTTTTTTTCTTTTTGCTTTTAATACCCTCTTTTAAACTTTCTCCTATTTTCATAGTGTCTTATGTAAAAATACTAAGACTTTAATGTTGTCTGCACCAAGCATAAGTTAACATAAGCATATAAAATGTAAAAATCACAGCGCCTCAAACCTTTGAACAACCTCATGCGTCTTATTAAACAATGATTTTTGAAAATTGTCTGTAAAATGCAATATATATATATATATATATATATATAATGTCTATAACCCTTTTTAAAACAACAAAACTCAAAGTTTTACTGTGATTTCTGTGTGTAATGTTTGTTTAAATGCTTTTAAATGTTAAATAAGTTGTTTTCTTTTTTGGTTTTTCTTTTTGCTTTTAATACACTATTTTAAACTTTCTCCTTTTTCATTAAGTGGCTTATGTAAAAAATATTATGACTTCAATGTTGTCTGCACCAAGCATAAGTTAACATAAGCATGTATAAAACTTGGGTACCCGCTATCCCCTGATTACATAAATAACATATTAAACCCTGATTTTTGAACATATCTTATAAAAGACGTGCCATAAGATTATAGGTGTATGTATGTGTATATATGTGTATATATGTGTATATATATGTATATATATATATATATATATATATATATATGTGTGTGTATATATATGTATATATATATATATATATATATATATATATATATATATGTGTGTGTATATATATATATATATATATTTACCTATATTCAATAAGCATATCTGTCTTGTAACCATAATAAAATCCACGGCCCCCTCATTATAAATTCATAACTCCACGCCCCTCATCATATATTCATATATTCATAAATCCACGCCCCCTCATTATATATTCATAAATTCATACCTATAAGGTCAAAAAAAGGTCAAAGGGGTCATAAATTAGACTTTTGACATAAGCTATAGTACTATTACTACTGTGGCAGTTGGTGATCAAAGAAAAAAAAACAAAATAAAATCAATAAATAATAATGTCATAGACTTAAAGTCATACCTTTGAAGTCATAATGCATTGCAAGTGTTATTAGGGAATGTTGTGCTTTGTTTTCAAGCGCTTCAATGTGCTGCTCTGCAAGGTTTGGAGACAGCGGGTGCGTTCACGGAGATCAAGAGCAGCCGGAGATCAAGAGCAGCCGCCGCAGGGGAGGGATACCATGGTAAATAGGTTACCTATTTACCATGGTATCTCTCCCCTGGGTGCGTTGTGTTTTGGTGAGCAATAATGCAGGAAAGCAGCGGGCGGGATGGCGAGCTTGTCCTGCTGCTCCAACACAAGCTACCTTAAGAGCCGGTACGATGCGGGCAATGGGTGAAGTTCGTCAGGAGTACTGCATAAAAAATACGAGTGTGTTGTCGTGGCAGTTGGTGATCAAAGAAATAAAACAAAATAAAATCAATAAATAATAATGTCATAGACCTAAAGCCATACCTTTGAAGTCATAATGCATTGCAAGTGTTATTAGGGAATGTTGTGCTTTGTTTTCAAGCGCTTCAATGTGCTGCTCTGCAAGGTTTGGAGACAGCGGGTGCGTTCACGGAGATCAAGAGCAGCCGGCTCAAAACAAAAGGCACCCAGGGGAGAGATACCATGGTAAATAGGTTACCTATTTACCTATTTTTGTTTCGGTGAAAGGTTTTGGTGAGCAATAATGCAGGAAAGCAGCGGGCGGGATGGCGAGCTTGTCCTGCTGCTCCAACACAAGCTACCTTAAGAGCCGGTACTATGCGGGCAATGGGTGAAGTTCGTCAGGAGTACTGCATAAAAAAACCAGTGTGTTGTCGTGGCAGTTGGTGATCAAAGAAATAAAACAAAATAAAATCAATAAATAATAATGTCATAGACCTAAAGCCATACCTTTGAAGTCATAATGCATTGCAAGTGTTATTAGGGAATGTTGTGCTGTGTTTTCAAGCGCTTCAATGTGCTGCTCTGCAAGGTTTGGAGACAGCGGGTGCGTTCACGGAGATCAAGAGCAGCCGGCGCAAAACAAAAGGCACCCAGGGGAGAGATACCATGGTAAATAGGTTACCTATTTACCTATTTTTGTTTCGGCGAAAGGTTTTGGTGAGCAATAATGCAGGAAAGCAGCGGGCGGGATGGCGAGCTTGTCCTGCTGCTCCAACACAAGCTACCTTAAGAGCCGGTACGATGCGGGCAATGGGTGAAGTTCGTCAGGAGTACTGCATAAAAAAACGAGTGTGTTGTCGTGGCAGTTGGTGATCAAAGAAATAAAACACAATAAAATCAATAAATAATAATGTCATAGACTTAAAGTCATACCTTTGAAGTCATAATGCATTGCAAGTGTTATTAGGGAATGTTGTGCTGTGTTTTCAAGCGCTTCAATGTGCTGCTCTGCAAGGCTTGGAGACAGCGCGTGCGTTAACGGAGATCAATAGCAGCCGGAGATCAAGAGCAGCCGCCGCAGGGGAGGGATACCATGGTAAATAGGTTACCTATTTACCATGGTATCTCTCCCCTGGGTGCGTTGTGTTTTGGTGAGCAATAATGCAGGAAAGCAGCGGGCGGGATGGCGAGCTTGTCCTGCTGCTCCAACACAAGCTACCTTAAGAGCCGGTACGATGCGGGCAATGGGTGAAGTTCGTCAGGAGTACTGCATAAAAAATACGAGTGTGTTGTCGTGGCAGTTGGTGATCAAAGAAATAAAACAAAATAAAATCAATAAATAATAATGTTATAGACCTAAATCCATACCTTTGAAGTCATAATGCATTGCAAGTGTTATTAGGGAATGTTGTGCTGTGTTTTCAAGCGCTTCAATGTGCTGCTCTGCAAGGTTTGGAGACAGCGGGTGCGTTCACGGAGATCAAGAGCAGCCTGCGCAAAACAAAAGGCACCCAGGGGAGAGATACCATGGTAAATAGGTTACCTATTTACCTATTTTTGTTTCGGCGAACGGTTTTGGTGAGCAATAATGCAGGAAAGCAGCGGGCGGGATGGCGAGCTTGTCCTGCTGCTCCAACACAAGCTACCTTAAGAGCCGGTACGATGCGGGCAATGGGTGAAGTTCGTCAGGAGTACTGCATAAAAAATACGAGTGTGTTGTCGTGGCAGTTGGTGATCAAAGAAATAAAACAAAATAAAATCAATAAATAATAATGTCATAGACCTAAAGCCATACCTTTGAAGTCATAATGCATTGCAAGTGTTATTAGGGAATGTTGTGCTGTGTTTTCAAGCGCTTCAATGTGCTGCTCTGCAAGGTTTGGAGACAGCGGGTGCGTTCACGGAGATCAAGAGCAGCCGGAGATCAAGAGAAGCCGCCGCAGGGGAGGGATACCATGGTAAATAGGTTACCATGGTATCTCTCCCCTGGGTGCGTTGTGTTTTGGTGAGCAATAATGCAGGAAAGCAGCGGGCGGGATGGCGAGCTTGTCCTGCTGCTCCAACACAAGCTACCTTAAGAGCCGGTACGATGCGGGCAATGGGTGAAGTTCGTCAGGAGTACTGCATAAAAAAACGAGTGTGTCGTCGTGGCAGTTGGTGATCAAAGAAATAAAACAAAATAAAATCAATAAATAATAATGTCATAGACTTAAAGTCATACCTTTGAAGTCATAATGCATTGCAAGTGTTATTAGGGAATGTTGTGCTGTGTTTTCAAGCGCTTCAATGTGCTGCTCTGCAAGGCTTGGAGACAGCGCGTGCGTTCACAGAGATCAAGAGCAGCCGGAGATCAAGAGCAGCCGCCGCAGGGGAGGGATACCATGGTAAATAGGTTACCTATTTACCATGGAATCTCTCCCCTGGGTGCTTTGTGTTTTGGTGAGCAATAATGCAGGAAAGCAGCGGGCGGGATGGCGAGCTTGTCCTGCTGCTCCAACACAAGCTACCTTAAGAGCCGGTACTATGCGGGCAATGGGTGAAGTTCGTCAGGAGTACTGCATAAAAAATACGAGTGTGTTGTCGTGGCAGTTGGTGATCAAAGAAAAAAAAACAAAATAAAATCAATAAATAATAATGTCATAGACTTAAAGTCATACCTTTGAAGTCATAATGCATTGCAAGTGTTATTAGGGAATGTTGTGCTGTGTTTTCAAGCACTTCAATGTGCTGCTCTGCAAGGTTTGGAGACAGCGGGTGCGTTCACGGAGATCAAGAGCAGCCGCCGCAGGGGAGGGATACCATGGTAAATAGGTTACCTATTTACCATGGTATCTCTCCCCTGGGTGCGTTGTGTTTTGGTGAGCAATAATGCAGGAAAGCAGCGGGCGGGATGGCGAGCTTGTCCTGCTGCTCCAACACAAGCTACATTAAGAGCCGGTACGATGCGGGCAATGGGTGAAGTTCGTCAGGAGTACTGCATAAAAAAACGAGTGTGTTGTCGTGGCAGTTGGTGATCAAAGAAATAAAACAAAATAAAATCAATAAATAATAATGTCATAGACTTAAAGTCATACCTTGGAAGTCATAATGCATTGCAAGTGTTATTAGGGAATGTTGTGCTGTGTTTTCAAGCGCTTCAATGTGCTGCTCTGCAAGGTTTCGAGACAGCGCGTGCGTTCACGGAGATCAAGAGCAGCCAGAGATCAAGAGCAGCCGCCGCAGGGGAGGGATACCATGGTAAATAGGTAACCTATTTACCATGGTATCTCTCCCCTGGGTGCGTTGTGTTTTGGTGAGCAATAATGCAGGAAAGCAGCGGGCGGGATGGCGAGCTTGTCCTGCTGCTCCAACACAAGCTACCTTAAGAGCCGGTACGATGCGGGCAATGGGTGAAGTTCGTCAGGAGTACTGCATAAAAAAAACGAGTGTGTTGTCGTGGCAGTTGGTGATCAAAGAAAAAAAAACAAAATAAAATCAATAAATAATACAGTCATAGACTTAAAGTCATACCTTTGAAGTCATAATGCATTGCAAGTGTTATTAGGGAATGTTGTGCTGTGTTTTCAAGCGCTTCAATGTGCTGCTCTGCAAGGTTTGGAGACAGCGGGTGCGTTCACGGAGATCAAGAGCAGCCGGAGATCAAGAGCAGCCGCCGCAGGGGAGGGATACCATGGTAAATAGGTTACCTATTTACCATGGTAACTCTCCCCTGGGTGCGTTGTATTTTGGTGAGCAATAATGCAGGAAACCAGCGGGTGGGATGGCGAGCTTGTCCTGCTGCTCCAACACAAGATACCTTAAGAGCCGGTACGATGCGGGCAATGGGTGAAGTTCGTCAGGAGTACTGCATAAAAAATACGAGTGTGTTGTCGTGGCAGTTGGTGATCAAAGAAATAAAACAAAATAAAATCAATAAATAATAATGTCATAGACCTAAAGCCATACCTTTGAAGTCATAATGCATTGCAAGTGTTATTAGGGAATGTTGTGCTGTGTTTTCAAGCGCTTCAATGTGCTGCTCTGCAAGGTTTGGAAACAGCGGGTGCGTTCACGGAGATCAAGAGCAGCCGGCGCAAAACAAAAGGCACCCAGGGGAGAGATACCATGGTAAATAGGTTACCTATTTACCTATTTTTGTTTCGGCGAACGGTTTTGGTGAGCAATAATGCAGGAAAGCAGCGGGCGGGATGGCGAGCTTGTCCTGCTGCTCCAACACAAGCTACCTTAAGAGCCGGTACGATGCGGGCAATGGGTGAAGTTCGTCAGGAGTACTGCATAAAAAATACGAGTGTGTTGTCGTGGCAGTTGGTGATCAAAGAAAAAAAAACAAAATAAAATCAATAAATAATAATGTCATAGACTTAAAGTCATACCTTTGAAGTCATAATGCATTGCAAGTGTTATTAGGGAATGTTGTGCTGTGTTTTCAAGCGCTTCAATGTGCTGCTCTGCAAGATTTGGAGACAGCGGGTGCGTTCACGGAGATCAAGAGCAGCCGGAGATCAAGAGCAGCCGCCGCAGGGGAGGGATACCATGGCAAATAGGTTACCTATTTACCATGGTATCTCTCCCCTGGGTGCGTTGTGTTTTGGTGAGCAATAATGCAGGAAAGCAGCGGGAGGGATGGCGAGCTTGTCCTGCTGCTCCATCACAAGCTACCTTAAGAGCCGGTACGATGCGGGCAATGGGTGAAGTTCGTCAGGAGTACTGCATAAAAAATACGAGTGTGTTGTCGTGGCAGTTGGTGATCAAAGAAAAAAAAACAAAATAAAATCAATAAATAATAATGTCATAGACTTAAAGTCATACCTTTGCAGTCATAATGCATTGCAAGTGTTATTAGGGAATGTTGTGCTGTGTTTTCAAGCGCTTCAATGTGCTGCTCTGCAAGGTTTGGAGACAGCGGGTGCGTTCACGGAGATCAAGAGCAGCCGGAGATCAAGAGCAGCCGCCGCAGGGGAGGGATACCATGGTAAATAGGTTACCTATTTACCATGGTATCTCTCCCCTGGGTGCGTTGTGTTTTGGTGAGCAATAATGCAGGAAAGCAGCGGGCGGGATGGCGAGCTTGTCCTGCTGCTCCAACACAAGCTACCTTAAGAGCCGGTACGATGCGGGCAATGGGTGAAGTTCGTGAGGAGTACTGCATAAAAAAACGAGTGTGTTGTCGTGGCAGTTGGTGATCAAAGAAATAAAACAAAATAAAATAAATAAATAATAATGTCATAGACCTAAATCCATACCTTTGAAGTCATAATGCATTGCAAGTGTTATTAGGGAATGTTGTGCTGTGTTTTCAAGCGCTTCAATGTGCTGCTCTGCAAGGTTTGGAGACAGCGGGTGCGTTCACGGAGATCAAGAGCAGCCGGCGCAAAACAAAAGGCACCCAGGGGAGAGATACCATGGTAAATAGGTTAACTATTTACCTATCTTTGTTTCGGCGAACGGTTTTGGTGAACAATAATGCAGGAAAGCAGCGGGCGGGATGGCGAGCTTGCCCTGCTGCTCCAACACAAGCTACCTTAAGAGCCGGTACGATGCGGGCAATGGGTGAAGTTCGTCAGGAGTACTGCATAAAAAATACGAGTGTGTTGTCGTGGCAGTTGGTGATCAAAGAAATAAAACAAAATAAAATCAATAAATAATAATGTCATAGACCTAAAGCCATACCTTTGAAGTCATAATGCATTGCAAGTGTTATTAGGGAATGTTGTGCTGTGTTTTCAAGCGCTTCAATGTGCTGCTCTGCAAGGTTTGGAGACAGCGGGTGCGTTCACGGAGATCAAGAGCAGCCGGAGATCAAGAGCAGCCGCCGCAGGGGAGGGATACCATGGTAAATAGGTTACCTATTTACCATGGTATCTCTCCCCTGGGTGCGTTGTGTTTTGGTGATCAATAATGCAGGAAAGCAGCGGGCGGGATGGCGAGCTTGTCCTGCTGCTCCAACACAAGCTACCTTAAGAGCCGGTACGATGCGGGCAATGGGTGAAGTTCGTCAGGAGTACTGCATAAAAAAACGAGTGTGTTGTCGTGGCAGTTGGTGATCAAAGAAATAAAACAAAATAAAATCAATAAATAATAATGTCATAGACCTAAAGCCATACCTTTGAAGTCATAATGCATTGCAAGTGTTATTAGGGAATGTTGTGCTGTGTTTTCAAGCGCTTCAATGTGCTGCTCTGCAAGGTTTGGAGACAGCGGGTGCGTTCACGGAGATCAAGAGCAGCCGGCGCAAAACAAAAGGCACCCAGGGGAGAGATACCATGGTAAATAGGTTACCTATTTACCTATTTTTGTTTCGGCGAACGGTTTTGGTGAGCAATAATGCAGGAAAGCAGCGGGCGGGATGGCGAACTTGTCCTGCTGCTCCATCACAAGCTACCTTAAGAGCCGGTACGATGCGGGCAATGGGTGAAGTTCGTCAGGAGTACTGCATAACAAAACGAGTGTGTTGTCGTGGCAGTTGGTGATCAAAGAAATAAAACAAAATAAAATCAATAAATAATAATGTCATAGACTTAAAGTCATACCTTTGAAGTCATAATGCATTACAAGTGTTATTATTGAATGTTGTGCTGTGTTTTCAAGCGCTTCAATGTGCTGCTCTGCAAGGTTTGGAGACAGCGGGTGCGTTCACGGAGATCAAGAGCAGCCGGAGATCAAGAGCAGCCGCCGCAGGGGAGGGATACCATGGTAAATAGGTAACCTATTTACCATGGTAACTCTCCCCTGGGTGCGTTGTATTTTGGTGAGCAATAATGCAGGAAAGCAGCGGGCGGGATGGCGAGCTTGTCCTGCTGCTCCAACACAAGCTACCTTAAGAGCCGGTACGATGCGGGCAATGGGTGAAGTTCGTCACGAGTACTGCATAAAAAAAAAGAGTGTGTTGTCGTGGCAGTTGGTGATCAAAGAAATAAAACAAAATAAAATCAATAAATAATAATGTCATAGACCTAAAGCCATACCTTTGAAGTCATAATGCATTGCAAGTGTTATTAGGGAATGTTGTGCTGTGTTTTCAAGCGCTTCAATGTGCTGCTCTGCAAGGTTTGGAGACAGCGGGTGCTTTCACGGAGATCAAGAGCAGCCGGCGCAAAACAAAAGGCACCCAGGGGAGAGATACCATGGTAAATAGGTTACCTATTTACCTATTTTTGTTTCGGCGAACGGTTTTGGTGAGCAATAATGCAGGAAAGCAGCGGGCGGGATGGCGAGCTTGTCCTGCTGCTCCAACACAAGCTACCTTAAGAGCCGGTACGATGCGGGCAATGGGTGAAGTTCGTCAGGAGTACTGCATAAAAAAACGAGTGTGTTGTCGTGGCAGTTGGTGATCAAAGAAATAAAACAAAATAAAATCAATAAATAATAATGTCATAGACCTAAAGCCATACCTTTGAAGTCATAATGCATTGCAAGTGTTATTAGGGAATGTTGTGCTGTGTTTTCAAGCGCTTCAATGTGCTGCTCTGCAAGGTTTGGAGACAGCGGGTGCGTTCACGGAGATCAAGAGCAGCCGGAGATCAAGAGCAGCCGCCGCAGGGGAGGGATACCATGGTAAATAGGTTACCTATTTACCTATTTTTGTTTCGGCGAACGGTTTTGGTGAGCAATAATGCAGGAAAGCAGCGGGCGGGATGGCGAGCTTATCCTGCTGCTCCAACACAAGCTACCTTAAGAGCCGGTACGATGCGGGCAATGGGTGAAGTTCATCAGGAGTACTGCATAAAAAATACGAGTGTGTTGTCGTGGCAGTTGGTGATCAAAGAAATAAAACAAAATAAAATCAATAAATAATAATGTCATAGACCTAAAGCCATACCTTTGAAGTCATAATGCATTGCAAGTGTTATTAGGGAATGTTGTGCTGTGTTTTCAAGCGCTTCAATGTGCTGCTCTGCAGGGTTTGGAGACAGCGCGTGCGTTCACGGAGATCAAGAGCAGCCGGAGATCAAGAGCAGCCGCCGCAGGGGAGGGATACCATGGTAAATAGGTTACCTATTTACCATGGTATCTCTCCCCTGGGTGCGTTGTGTTTTGGTGAGCAATAATGCAGGAAAGCAGCGGGCGGGATGGCGAGCTTGTCCTGCTGCTCCAACACAAGCTACCTTAATAGCCGGTACGATGCGTGCAATGGGTGAAGTTCGTCAGGAGTACTGCATAAAAAAACGAGTGTGTTGTCGTGGCAGTTGGTGATCAAAGAAAAAAAAACAAAATAAAATCAATAAATAATAATGTCATAGACTTAAAGTCATACCTTTGAAGTCATAATGCATTGCAAGTGTTATTAGGGAATGTTGTGCTGTGTTTTCAAGCGCTTCAATGTGCTGCTCTGCAAGGCTTGGAGGCAGCGCGTGCGTTCACGGAGATCAAGAGCAACCGGAGATCAAGAGCAGCCGCCGCAGGGGAGGGATACCATGGTAAATAGGTTACCTATTTACCATGGTATCTCTCCCCTGGGTGCGTTGTGTTTTGGTGAGCAATAACGCAGGAAAGCAGCGGGCGGGATGGCGAGCTTGTCCTGCTGCTCCAACACAAGCTACCTTAAGAGCCGGTACGATGCGGGCAATGGGTGAAGTTCGTCAGGAGTACTGCATAAAAAATACGAGTGTGTTGTCGTGGCAGTTGGTGATCAAAGAAATAAAACAAAATAAAATCAATAAATAATAATGTCATAGACCTAAAGCCATACCTTTGAAGTCATAATGCATTGCAAGTGTTATTAGGGAATGTTGTGCTGTGTTTTCAAGCGCTTCAATGTGCTGCTCTGCAAGGTTTGGAGACAGCGGGTGCATTCACGGAGATCAAGAGCAGCCGGAGATCAAGAGCAGCCGCCGCAGGGGAGGGATACCATGGTAAATAGGTTACCTATTTACCTATTTCTGTTTCGGCGAACGGTTTTGGTGAGCAGTAATGCAGGAAAGCAGCGGGCAGGATGGCGAGCTTGTCCTGCTGCTCCAACACAAGCTACCTTAAGAGCCAGTACTATGCGGGCAATGGGTGAAGTTCGTCAGGAGTACTGCATAAAAAAACGAGTGTGTTGTCGTGGCAGTTGGTGATCAAAGAAATAAAACAAAATAAAATCAATAAATAATAATGTCATAGACATAAAGTCATACCTTTGAAGTCATAATGCATTGCAAGTGTTATTAGGGAATGTTGTGCTGTGTTTTCAAGCGCTTCAATGTGCTGCTCTGCAAGGTTTGGAGACAGCGGGTGCGTTCACGGAGATCAAGAGCAGCCGGAGATCAAGAGCAGCCGCCGCAGGGGAGGGATACCATGGTAAATAGGTTACCTATTACCATGGTATCTCTCCCCTGGGTGCGTTGTGTTTTGGTGAGCAATAATGCAGGAAAGCAGCGGGCGGGATGGCGAGCTTGTCCTGCTGCTCCAACACAAGCTACCTTAAGAGCCGGTACGATGCGGGCAATGGGTGAAGTTCGTCAGGAGTACTGCATAAAAAATACGAGTGTGTTGTCGTGGCAGTTGGTGATCAAAGAAATAAAACAAAATAAAATCAATAAATAATAATGTCATAGACCTAAAGCCATACCTTTGAAGTCATAATGCATTGCAAGTGTTATTAGGGAATGTTGTGCTGTGTTTTCAAGCGCTTCAATGTGCTGCTCTGCAAGGTTTGGAGACAGCGGGTGCGTTCACGGAGATCAAGAGCAGCCGGAGATCAAGAGCAGCCGCCGCAGGGGAGGGATACCATGGTAAATAGGTTACCTATTTACCTATTTCTGTTTCGGCGAACGGTTTTGGTGAGCAGTAATGCAGGAAAGCAGCGGGCAGGATGGCGAGCTTGTCCTGCTGCTCCAACACAAGCTACCTTAAGAGCCGGTACTATGCGGGCAATGGGTGAAGTTCGTCAGGAGTACTGCATAAAAAAACGAGTGTGTTGTCGTGGCAGTTGGTGATCAAAGAAATAAAACAAAATAAAATCAATAAATAATAATGTCATAGACTTAAAGTCATACCTTTGAAGTCATAATGCATTGCAAGTGTTATTAGGGAATGTTGTGCTGTGTTTTCAAGCGCTTCAATGTGCTGCTCTGCAAGGTTTGGAGACAGCGGGTGCGTTCACGGAGATCAAGAGCAGCCGGAGATCAAGAGCAGCCGCCGCAGGGGAGGGATACCATGGTAAATAGGTTACCTATTACCATGGTATCTCTCCCCTGGGTGCGTTGTGTTTTGGTGAGCAATAATGCAGGAAAGCAGCGGGCAGGATGGCGAGCTTGTCCTGCTGCTCCAACACAAGCTACCTTAAGAGCCGGTACGATGCGGGAAATGGGTGAAGTTCGTCAGGAGTACTGCATAAAAAAACGAGTGTGTTGTCGTGGCAGTTGGTGATCAAAGAAATAAAACAAAATAAA
Organism: Acipenser ruthenus; assembly: GCF_902713425.1. Lineage (NCBI taxonomy): Eukaryota > Metazoa > Chordata > Actinopteri > Acipenseriformes > Acipenseridae > Acipenser > Acipenser ruthenus. Next base: position 87,271,667 of record NC_081189.1, read on the forward strand.
ATCAATAAATAATAATGTCATAGACTTAAAGTCATACCTTTGAAGTCATAATGCATTGCAAGTGTTATTAGGGAATGTTGTGCTGTGTTTTCAAGCGCTTCAATGTGCTGCTCTGCAAGGTTTGGAGACAGCGGGTGCGTTCACGCAGATCAAGAGCAGCCGGAGATCAAGAGCAGCCGCCGCAGGGGAGGGATACCATGGTAAATAGGTTACCTATTACCATGGTATCTCTCCCCTGGGTGCGTTGTGTTTTGGTGAGCAATAATGCAGGAAAGCAGCGGGCGGGATGGCGAGCTTGTCCTGCTGCTCCAACACAAGCTACCTTATGAGCCGGTACGATGCGGGCAATGGGTGAAGTTCGTCAGGAGTACTGTATAAAAAAACGAGTGTGTTGTCGTGGCAGTTGGTGATCAAAGAAATAAAACAAAATAAAATCAATAAATAATAATGTCATAGACTTAAAGTCATACCTTTGAAGTCATAATGCATTGCAAGTGTTATTATGGAATGTTGTGCTGTGTTTTCAAGCGCTTCAATGTGCTGCTCTGCAAGGTTTGGAGACAGCGGGTGCGTTCACGGAGATCAAGAGCAGCCGGAGATCAAGAGCAGCCGCCGCAGGGGAGGGATACCATGGTAAATAGTTTACCTATTTACCATGGTAACTCTCCCCTGGGTGCATTGTATTTTGGTGAGCAATAATGCACGAAAGCAGCGGGCGGGATGGCGAGCTTGTCCTGCTGCTCCATCACAAGTAACCTTAAGAGCCGGTACGATGCGGGCAATGGGTGAAGTTCGTCAGGAGTACTGCATAAAAAATACGAATGTGTTGTCGTGGCAGTTGGTGATCAAAGAAATAAAACAAAATAAAATCAATAAATAATAATGTCATAGACCTAAAGCCATATCTTTGAAGTCATAATGCATTGCAAGTGTTATTAGGGAATGTTGTGCTGTGTTTTCAAGCGCTTCAATGTGCTGCTCTGCAAGGTTTGGAGACAGCGGGTGCGTTCACGGAGATCAAGAGCAGCCGGAGATCAAGAGCAGCCGCCGCAGGGGAGGGATCTCTCCCCTGGGTGCGTTGTGTTTTGGTGAGCAATAATGCAGGAAAGCAGCGGGCGGGATGGCGAGCTTGTCCTGCTGCTCCAACACAAGCTACCTTAAGAGCCGGTACGATGCGGGCATTGGGTAAAGTTCTTCAGGAGTACTGCATATAAAAAAACGAGAGTGTTGTCGTGGCAGTTGGTGATCAAAGAAATAAAACAAAATAAAATCAATAAATAATAATGTCATAGACCTAAAGCCATACCTTTGAAGTCATAATGCATTGCAAGTGTTATAAGGGAATTTTGTGCTGTGTTTTCAAGCGCTTCAATGTGCTGCTCTGCAAGGTTTGGAGACAGCGGGTGCGTTCACGGAGATCAAGAGCAGCCGGAGATCAAGAGCAGCCGCCGCAGGGGAGGGATCTCTCCCCTGGGTGCGTTGTGTTTTGGTGAGCAATAATGCAGGAAAGCAGCGGGCGGGATGGCGAGCTTGTCCTGCTGCTCCAACACAAGCTACCTTAAGAGCCGGTACGATGCGGACAATGGGTGAAGTTCGTCAGTAGTACTGCATAAAAAAAACGAGTGTGTTGTCGTGGCAGTTGGTGATCAAAGAAATAAAACAAAATAAAATCAATAAATAATAATGTCATAGACTTAAAGTCATACCTTTGAAGTCATAATGCATTACAAGTGTTATTAGGGAATGTTGTGCTGTGTTTTCAAGCGCTTCAATGTGCTGCTCTGCAAGGTTTGGAGACAGCGGGTGCGTTCACGGAGATCAAGAGCAGCCGGCGCAAAACACAAGGCACCCAGGGGAGAGATACCATGGTAAATAGGTTACCTATTTACCTATTTCTGTTTCGGCGAACGGTTTTGGTGAGCAGTAATGCAGGAAAGCAGCGGGCAGGATGGCGAGCTTGTCCTGCTGCTCCAACACAAGCTTCCTTAAGAGCGGTACTATGCGGGCAATGGGTGAAGTTCGTCAGGAGTACTGCATAAAAAAAACGAGTGTGTTGTCGTGGCAGTTGGTGATCAAAGAAATAAAACAAAATAAAATCAATAAATAATAATGTCATAGACCTAAAGTCATACCTTTGAAGTCATAATGCATTACAAGTGTTATTAGGGAATGTTGTGCTGTGTTTTCAATCGCTTCAATGTGCTGCTCTGCAAGGTTTGGAGACAGCGGGTGCGTTCACGGAGATCAAGAGCAGCCGGAGATCAAGAGCAGCCGTCGCAGGGGAGGGATACCATGGTAAATAGGTTACCTATTTACCATGGTAACTCTCCCCTGGGTGCGTTGTATTTTGGTGAGCAATAATGCAAGAAAGCAGCGGGCGGGATGGCGAGCTTGTCCTGCTGCTCCATCACAAGCTACCTTAAGAGCCGGTACGATGCGGGCAATGGGTGAAGTTCGTAAGGAGTACTGCATAAAAAAACGAGTGTGTTGTCGTGGCAGTTGGTGATCAAAGAAATAAAACAAAATAAAATCAATAAATAATAATGTCATAGACCTAAAGCCATACCTTTGAAGTCATAATGCATTGCAAGTGTTATTAGGGAATGTTGTGCTGTGTTTTCAAGCGCTTCAATGTTCTGCTCTGCAAGGTTTGGAGACAGCGGGTGCGTTCACGGAGATCAAGAGCAGCCGGAGATCAAGAGCAGCCGCCGCAGGGGAGGGATACCATGGTAAATAGGTTACCTATTTACCATGGTATCTCTCCCCTGGGTGCGTTGTGTTTTGGTGAGCAATAATGCAGGAAAGCAGCGGGCGGGATGGCGAGCTTGTCCTGCTGCTCCAACACAAGCTACCTTAAGAGCCGGTACGATGCGGGCAATGGGTGAAGTTCGTCAGGAGAACGGCATAAAAAAAAACGAGTGTGTTGTCATGGCAGTTGGTGATCAAAGAAATAAAACAAAATAAAATCAATAAATAATAATGTCATAGACATAAAGTCATTCCTTTGAAGTCATAATGCATTGCAAGTGTTATTAGGGAATGTTGTGCTGTGTTTTCAAGCGCTTCAATGTGCTGCTCTGCAAGGTTTGGAGACAGCGGGTGTGTTCACGGAGATCAAGAGCAGCCGGAGATCAAGAGCAGCCGCCGCAGGGGAGGGATACCATGGTAAATAGGTTACCTATTTACCATGGTATCTCTCCCCTGGGTGTGTTGTGTTTTGGTGAGCAATAATGCAGGAAAGCAGCGGGCGGGATGGTGAGCGTCTGCTGCTCCAACACAAGCTACCTTAAGAGCCGGTACGATGCGGGCAATGGGTGAAGTTCGTCAGGAGTACTGCATAAAAAAAACGAGTGTGTTGTCGTGGCAGTTGGTGATCAAAGAAATAAAACAAAATAAAATCAATAAATAATAATGTCATAGACCTAAAGTCATACCTTTGAAGTCATAATGCATTGCAAGTGTTATTAGGGAATGTTGTGCTGTGTTTTCAAGCGCTTCAATGTGCTGCTCTGCAAGGTTTGGAGACAGCGGGTGCGTTCACGGAGATCAAGAGCAGCCGGAGATCAAGATCAGCCGCCGCAGGGGAGGGATACCATGGTAAATAGGTTACCTATTTACCATGGTATCTCTCCCCTGGGTGCGTTGTGTTTTGGTGAGCAATAATGCAGGAAAGCAGCGGGCGGGATGGCGAGCTTGTCCTGCTGCTCCAACACAAGCTACCTTAAGAGCCGGTACGATGCGGGCATTGGGTAAAGTTCTTCAGGAGTACTGCATATAAAAAAACGAGAGTGTTGTCGTGGCAGTTGGTGATCAAAGAAATAAAACAAAATAAAATCAATAAATAATAATGTCATAGACCTAAAGCCATACCTTTGAAGTCATAATGCATTGCAAGTGTTATTAGGGAATGTTGTGCTGTGTTTTCAAGCGCTTCAATGTGCTGCTCTGCAAGGTTTGGAGACAGCGGGTGCGTTCACGGAGATCAAGAGCAGCCAGCGCAAAACAAAAGGCACCCAGGGGAGAGATACCATGGTAAATAGGTTACCTATTTACCTATTTTTGTTTCGGCGAACGGTTTTTGGTGAGCAATAATGCAGGAAAGCAGCGGGCGGGATGGCGAGCTTGTCCTGCTGCTCCAACACAAGCTATCTTAAGAGCCGGTACGATGCGGGCAATGGGTGAAGTTCGTCAGGAGTACTGCATAAAAAATACGAGTGTGTTGTCGTGGCAGTTGGTGATCAAAGAAATAAAACAAAATAAAATCAATAAATAATAATGTCATAGACCTAAAGCCATACCTTTGAAGTCATAATGCATTGCAAGTGTTATTAGGGAATGTTGTGCTGTGTTTTCAAGCGCTTCAATGTGCTGCTCTGCAAGGTTTGGAGACAGCGGGTGCGTTCACGGAGATCAAGAGCAGCCGGAGATCAAGAGCAGCCGCCGCAGGGGAGGGATCTCTCCCCTGGGTGCGTTGTGTTTTGGTGAGCAATAATGCAATAATGCAGGAAAGCAGCGGGCGGGATGGCGAGCTTGTCCTGCTGCTCCAACACAAGCTACCTTAAGAGCCGGTACGATGCGGGCAATGGGTGAAGTTCGTCAAGAGTACTGCATAAAAAAACGAGTGTGTTGTCGTGGCAGTTGGTGATCAAAGAAATAAAACAAAATAAAATCAATAAATAATAATGTCATAGACTTAAAGTCATACCTTTGAAGTCATAATGCATTGCAAGTGTTATTGGGAATGTTGTGCTGTGTTTTCAAGCGCTTCAATGTGCTGCTCTGCAAGGTTTGGAGACAGCGCGTGCGTTCACGGAGATCAAGAGCAGCCGGAGATCAAGAGCAGCCGCCGCAGGGGAGGGATACCATGGTAAATAGGTTACCTATTTACCATGGTATCTCTCGCCTGGGTGCGTTGTGTTTTGGTGAGCAATAATGCAGGAAAGCAGCGGGCGGGATGGCGAGCTTGTCCTGCTGCTCCAACACAAGCTACCTTAAGAGCCGGTACGATGCGGGCAATGGGTGAAGTTCGTCAGGAGTACTGCATAAAAAAACGAGTGTGTTGTCGTGGCAGTTGGTGATCAAAGAAAAAAAAACAAAAAAAAATCAATAAATAATAATGTCATAGACTTAAAGTCATACCTTTGAAGTCATAATGCATTGCAAGTGTTATTAGGGAATGTTGTGATGTGTTTTCATGCACTTCAATGTGCTGCTCTGCAAGGCTTGGAGACAGCGCGTGCGTTCACGGAGATCAAGAGCAACCGGAGATCAAGAGCAGCCGCCGCAGGGGAGGGATACCATGGTAAATAGGTTACCTATTTACCATGGTATCTCTCCCCTGGGAGCGTTGTGTTTTGGTGAGCAATAATGCAGGAAAGCAGCGGGCGGGATGGCGAGCTTGTCCTGCTGCTCCAACACAAGCTACCTTAAGAGCCGGTACGATGCGGGCAATGGGTGAAGTTCGTCAGGAGTACTGCATAAAAAATACGGGTGTGTTGTCGTGGCAGTTGGTGATCAAAGAAATAAAACAAAATAAAATCAATAAATAATAATGTCATAGACTTAAAGTCATACCTTTGAAGTCATAATGCATTACAAGTGTTATTAGGGAATGTTGTGCTGTGTTTTCAAGCGCTTCAATGTGCTGCTCTGCAAGGTTTGGAGACAGCGGGTGCGTTCACGGAGATCAAGAGCAGCCGGAGATCAAGAGCAGCCGCCGCAGGGGAGGGATACCATGGTAAATAGGTTACCTATTTACCATGGTAACTCTCCCCTGGGTGCGTTGTATTTTGGTGAGCAATAATGCAAGAAAGCAGCGGGCGGGATGGCGAGCTTGTCCTGCTGCTCCAACACAAGCTACCTTATGAGATGGTACGATGCGGGCAATGGGTGAAGTTCGTCAGGAGTACTGCATAAAAAAACGAGTGTGTTGTCGTGGCAGTTGGTGATCAAAGAAATAAAACAAAATAAAATCAATAAATAATAATGTCATAGACTTGAAGTCATACCTTTGAAGTCATAATGCATTACAAGTGTTATTAGGGAATGTTGTGCTGTGTTTTCAAGCGCTTCAATGTGCTGCTCTGCAAGGTTTGGAGACAGCGGGTGCGTTCACGGAGATCAAGAGCAGCCGGAGATCAAGAGCAGCCGCCGCAGGGGAGGGATACCATGGTAAATAGGTTACCTATTTACCATGGTATCTCTCCCCTGGGTGCGTTGTGTTTTGGTGAGCAATAATGCAGGAAAGCAGCGGGCGGGATGGCGAGCTTGTCCTGCTGCTCCAACACACGCTACCTTAAGAGCCGGTACGATGCGAGCAATGGGTGAAGTTCGTCATGAGTACTGCATAAAAAAACGAGTGTGTTGTCGTGGCAGTTGGTGATCAAAGAAATAAAACAAAATAAAATCAATAAATAATAATGTCATAGACCTAAAGCCATACCTTTGAAGTCATAATGCATTGCAAGTGTTATTAGGGAATGTTGTGCTGTGTTTTCAAGCGCTTCAATGTGCTGCTCTGCAAGGTTTGGAGACAGCGGGTGCGTTCACGGAGATCAAGAGCAGCCAGCGCAAAACAAAAAGGCACCCAGGGGAGAGATACCATGGTAAATAGGTTACCTATTTACCTATTTTTGTTTCGGCGAACGGTTTTTGGTGAGCAATAATGCAGGAAAGCAGCGGGCGGGATGGCGAGCTTGTCCTGCTGCTCCAACACAAGCTATCTTAAGAGCCGGTACGATGCGGGCAATGGGTGAAGTTCGTCAGGAGTACTGCATAAAAAATACGAGTGTGTTGTCGTGGCAGTTGGTGATCAAAGAAATAAAACAAAATAAAATCAATAAATAATAATGTCATAGAATTAAAGTCATAGCTTTGAAGTCATAATGCATTGCAAGTGTTATTGGGAATGTTGTGCTGTGTTTTCAAGCGCTTCAATGTGCTGCTCTGCAAGGTTTGGAGACAGCGGGTGCGTTCACGGAGATCAAGAGCAGCCGGAGATCAAGAGCAGCCGCCGCAGGGGAGGGATACCATGGTAAATAGGTTACCTATTTACCATGGTATCTCTCGCCTGGGTGCGTTGTGTTTTGGTGAGCAATAATGCAGGAAAGCAGCGGGCGGGATGGCGAGCTTGTCCTGCTGCTCCAACACAAGCTACCTTAAGAGCCGGTACGATGCGGGCAATGGGTGAAGTTCGTCAGGAGTACTGCATAAAAAAACGAGTGTGTTGTCGTGGCAGTTGGTGATCAAAGAAAAAAAAAAAAAAAAAAATCAATAAATAATAATGTCATAGACTTAAAGTCATACCTTTGAAGTCATAATGCATTGCAAGTGTTATTAGGGAATGTTGTGATGTGTTTTCATGCACTTCAATGTGCTGCTCTGCAAGGCTTGGAGACAGCGCGTGCGTTCACGGAGATCAAGAGCAACCGGAGATCAAGAGCAGCCGCCGCAGGGGAGGGATACCATGGTAAATAGGTTACCTATTTACCATGGTATCTCTCCCCTGGGAGCGTTGTGTTTTGGTGAGCAATAATGCAGGAAAGCAGCGGGCGGGATGGCGAGCTTGTCCTGCTGCTCCAACACAAGCTACCTTAAGAGCCGGTACGATGCGGGCAATGGGTGAAGTTCGTCAGGAGTACTGCATAAAAAATACGAGTGTGTTGTCGTGGCAGTTGGTGATCAAAGAAATAAAACAAAATAAAATCAATAAATAATAATGTCATAGACCTAAAGCCATACCTTTGAAGTCATAATGCATTGCAAGTGTTATTAGGGAATGTTGTGCTGTTTTTTCAAGCGCTTCAATGTGCTGCTCTGCAAGGTTTGGAGACAGCGGGTGCGTTCACGGAGATCAAGAGCAGCCGGAGATCAAGAGCAGCCGCCGCAGGGGAGGGATACCATGGTAAATAGGTTACCTATTACCATGGTATCTCTCCCCTGGGTGCGTTGTGTTTTGGTGAGCAATAATGCAGGAAAGCAGCGGGCGGGATGGCGAGCTTGTCCTGCTGCTCCAACACAAGCTACCTTAAGAGCCGGTACGATGCGGGCAATGGGTGAAGTTCGTCAGGAGTACTGCATAAAAAAACGAGTGTGTTGTCGTGGCAGTTGGTGATCAAAGAAATAAAACAAAATAAAATCAATAAATAATAATGTCATAGACTTAAAGTCATACCTTTGAAGTCATAATGCATTACAAGTGTTATTAGGGAATGTTGTGCTGTGTTTTCAAGCGCTTCAATGTGCTGCTCTGCAAGGTTTGGAGACAGCGGGTGCGTTCACGGAGATCAAGAGCAGCCGGAGATCAAGAGCAGCCGCCGCAGGGGAGGGATACCATGGTAAATAGGTTACCTATTTACCATGGTAACTCTCCCCTGGGTGCGTTGTATTTTGGTGAGCAATAATGCAAGAAAGCAGCGGGCGGGATGGCGAGCTTGTCCTGCTGCTCCAACACAAGCTACCTTATGAGCCGGTACGATGCGGGCAATGGGTGAAGTTCGTCAGGAGTACTGCATAAAAAAACGAGTGTGTTGTCGTGGCAGTTGGTGATCAAAGAAATAAAACAAAATAAAATCAATAAATAATAATGTCATAGACTTGAAGTCATACCTTTGAAGTCATAATGCATTACAAGTGTTATTAGGGAATGTTGTGCTGTGTTTTCAAGCGCTTCAATGTGCTGCTCTGCAAGGTTTGGAGACAGCGGGTGCGTTCACGGAGATCAAGAGCAGCCGGAGATCAAGAGCAGCCGCCGCAGGGGAGGGATACCATGGTAAATAGGTTACCTATTTACCATGGTATCCCTGTTACCTATTTACCATGGTATCTCTCCCCTTGGTGCGTTGTGTTTTGGTGAGCAATAATGCAGGAAAGCAGCGGGCGGGATGGCGAGCTTGTCCTGCTGCTCCAACACAAGCTACCTTAAGAGCCGGTACGATGCGGGCATTGGGTAAAGTTCTTCAGGAGTACTGCATATAAAAAAATGAGAGTGTTGTCGTGGCAGTTGGTGATCAAAGAAATAAAACAAAATAAAATCAATAAATAATAATGTCATAGACCTAAAGCCATACCTTTGAAGTCATAATGCATTGCAAGTGTTATTAGGGAATGTTGTGCTGTGTTTTCAAGCGCTTCAATGGGCTGCTCTGCAAGGTTTGGAGACAGCGGGTGCGTTCACGGAGATCAAGAGCAGCCGGAGATCAAGAGCAGCCGCCGCAGGGGAGGGATCTCTCCCCTGGGTGCGTTGTGTTTTGGTGAGCAATAATGCAGGAAAGCAGCGGGCGGGATAGCGAGCTTGTCCTGCTGCTCCAACACAAGCTACCTTAAGAGCCGGTACGATGCGGGCAATGGGTGAAGTTCGTCAGTAGTACTGCATAAAAAAAACGAGTGTGTTGTCGTGGCAGTTGGTGATCAAAGAAATAAAACAAAATAAAATCAATAAATAATAATGTCATAGACTTAAAGTCATACCTTTGAAGTCATAATGCATTACAAGTGTTATGCACTTTTTCAAGCGCTTCAATGTGCTGCTCTGCAAGGTTTGGAGACAGCGGGTGCGTTCACGGAGATCAAGAGCAGCCGGCGCAAAACACAAGGCACCCAGGGGAGAGATACCATGGTAAATAGGTTACCTATTTACCTATTTCTGTTTCGGCGAACGGTTTTGGTGAGCAGTAATGCAGGAAAGCAGCGGGCAGGATGGCGAGCTTGTCCTGCTGCTCCAACACAAGCTACCTTGAGAGCCAGTACTATGCGGGCAATGGGTGAAGTTCGTCAGGAGTACTGCATAAAAAAACGAGTGTGTTGTCGTGGCAGTTGGTGATCAAAGAAATAAAACAAAATAAAATCAATAAATAATAATGTCATAGACTTAAAGTCATACCTTTGAAGTCATAATGCATTGCAAGTGTTATTAGGGAATGTTGTGCTGTTTTTTCAAGCGCTTCAATGTGCTGCTCTGCAAGGTTTGGAGACAGCGGGTGCGTTCACGGAGATCAAGAGCAGCCGGAGATCAAGAGCAGCCGCCGCAGGGGAGGGATACCATGGTAAATAGGTTACCTATTTACCATGGTATCTCTCCCCTGGGTGCGTTGTGTTTTGGTGAGCAATAATGCAGGAAAGCACCGGGCGGGATGGCGAGCTTGTCCTGCTGCTCCAACACAAGCTACCTTATGAGCCGGTACGATGCGGGCAATGGGTGAAGTTCGTCAGGAGTACTGCATAAAAAAACGAGTGTGTTGTCGTGGCAGTTGGTGATCAAAGAAATAAAACAAAATAAAATCAATAAATAATAATGTCATAGACTTAAAGTCATACCTTTGAAGTCATAATGCATTGCAAGTGTTATTAGGGAATGTTGTGCTGTGTTTTCAAGCGCTTCAATGTGCTGCTCTGCAAGGTTTAGAGACAGCGGGTGCGTTCACGGAGATCAAGAGCAGCCGGAGATCAAGAGCAGCCGCCGCAGGGGAGGGATACCATGGTAAATATGTTACCTATTTACCATGGTATCTCTCCCCTGGGTGCGTTGTGTTTTGGTGAGCAATAATGCAGGAAAGCAGCGGGCGGGATGGCGAGCTTGTCCTGCTGCTCCAACACAAGCTACCTTAAGAGCCGGTACGATGCGGGCATTAGGTAAAGTTCTTCAGGATTACTGCATATAAAAAAACGAGAGTGTTGTCGTGGCAGTTGGTGATCAAAGAAATAAAACAAAATAAAATCAATAAATAATAATGTCATAGACCTAAAGCCATACCTTTGAAGTCATAATGCATTGCAAGTGTTATTAGGGAATGTTGTGCTGTGATTTCAAGCGCTTCAATGTGCTGCTCTGCAAGGTTTGGAGACAGCGGGTGCGTTCACGGAGATCAAGAGCAGCCGGAGATCAAGAGCAGCCGCCGCAGGGGAGGGATACCATGGTAAATAGGTTACCTATTTACCATGGTATCTCTCCCCTGGGTGCGTTGTGTTTTCGTGAGCAATAATGCAGGAAAGCAGCGGGCGGGATGGCGAGCTTGTCCTGCTGCTCCAACACAAGCTACCTTAAGAGCCGGTACGATGCGGGCAATGGGTGAAGTTCGTCAGGAGTACTGCATAAAAAAACGAGTGTGTTGTCGTGGCAGTTGGTGATCAAAGAAATAAAACAAAATAAAATCAATAAATAATAATGTCATAGACCTAAAGTCATACCTTTGAAGTCATAATGCATTGCAAGTGTTATTAGGGAATGTTGTGCTGTGTTTTCAAGCGCTTCAATGTGCTGCTCTGCAAGGTTTGGAGACAGCGGGTGCGTTCACGGAGATCATGAGCAGCCGGAGATCAAGAGCAGCTGCCGCAGGGGAGGGATACCATGGTAAATAGGTTACCTATTTACCATGGTATCTCTCCCCTGGGTGCGTTGTGTTTTCGTGAGCAATAATGCAGGAAAGCAGCGGGCGGGATGGCGAGCTTGTCCTGCTGCTCCAACACAAGCTACCTTAAGAGCCGGTACGATGCGGGCAATGGGTGAAGTTCGTCAGGAGTACTGCATAAAAAAAACGAGTGTGTTGTCGTGGCAGTTGGTGATCAAAGAAATAAAACAAAATAAAATCAATAAATAATAATGTCATAGACTTAAAGTCATACCTTTGAAATCATAATGCATTGCAAGTGTTATTAGGGAATGTTGTGCTGTGTTTTCAAGCGCTTCAATGTGCTGCTCTGCAAGGTTTGGAGACAGCGGGTGCGTTCACGGAGATCATGAGCAGCCGGAGATCAAGAGCAGCCGCCGCAGGGGAGGGATACCATGGTAAATAGGTTACCTATTGACCATGGTATCTCTCCCCTGGGTGCGTTGTGTTTTCGTGAGCAATAATGCAGGAAAGCAGCGGGCGGGATGGCGAGCTTGTCCTGCTGCTCCAACACAAGCTACCTTAAGAGCCGGTACGATACGGGCAATGGGTGAAGTTCGTCAGGAGTACTGCATAAAAAAACGAGTGTGTTGTCGTGGCAGTTGGTGATCAAAGAAATAAAACAAAATAAAATCAATAAATAATAATGTCATAGACTTAAAGTCATACCTTTGAAGTCATAATGCATTGCAAGTGTTATTAGGGAATGTTGTGCTGTGTTTTCAAGCGCTTCAATGTGCTGCTCTGCAAGGTTTGGAGACAGCGGGTGCGTTCACGGAGATCATGAGCAGCCGGAGATCAAGAGCAGCCGCCGCAGGGGAGGGATACCATGGTAAATAGGTTACCTATTTACCATGGTATCTCTCCCCTGGGTGCGTTGTGTTTTCGTGAGCAATAATGCAGGAAAGCAGCGGGCGGGATGGCGAGCTTGTCCTGCTGCTCCAACACAAGCTACCTTAGAGCCGGTACGATGCGGGCAATGGGTGAAGTTCGTCAGGAGTACTGCATAAAAAAACGAGTGTGTTGTCGTGGCAGTTGGTGATCAAAGAAATAAAACAAAATAAAATCAATAAATAATAATGTCATAGACCTAAAGCCATACCTTTGAAGTCATAATGCATTGCAAGTGTTATTAGGGAATGTTGTGCTGTGTTTTCAAGCGCTTCAATGTGCTGCTCTGCAAGGTTTGGAGACAGCGGGTGCGTTCACGGAGATCATGAGCAGCCGGAGATCAAGAGCAGCCGCCGCAGGGGAGGGATACCATGGTAAATAGGTTACCTATTTACCATGGTATCTCTCCCCTGGGTGCGTTGTGTTTTCGTGAGCAATAATGCAGGAAAGCAGCGGGCGGGATGGCGAGCTTGTCCTGCTGCTCCAACACAAGCTACCTTAAGAGCCGGTACGATGCGGGCAATGGGTGAAGTTCGTCAGGAGTACTGCATAAAAAAAAACGAGTGTGTTGTCGTGGCAGTTGGTGATCAAAGTAATAAAACAAAATAAAATCAATAAATAATAATGTCATAGACTTAAAGTCATACCTTTGAAGTCATAATGCATTGCAAGTGTTATTAGGGAATGTTGTGCTGTGTTTTCAAGCGCTTCAATGTGCTGCTCTGCAAGGTTTGGAGACAGCGGGTGCGTTCACGGAGATCATGAGCAGCCGGAGATCAAGAGCAGCCGCCGCAGGGGAGGGATACCATGGTAAATAGGTTACCTATTTACCATGGTATCTCTCCCCTGGGTGCGTTGTGTTTTGGTGAGCAATAATGCAGGAAAGCAGCGGGCGGGATGGCGAGCTTGTCCTGCTGCTCCAACACAAGCTACCTTAAGAGCCGGTACGATGCGGGCAATGGGTGAAGTTCATCAGGAGTACTGCATAAAAAAAACGAGTGTGTTGTCGTGGCAGTTGGTGATCAAAGAAATAAAACAAAATAAAATCAATAAATAATAATGTCATAGACTTAAAGTCATACCTTTGAAGTCATAATGCATTGCAAGTGTTATTAGGGAATGTTGTGCTGTGTTTTCAAGCGCTTCAATGTGCTGCTCTGCAAGGTTTGGAGACAGCGGGTGCGTTCACGGAGATCATGAGCAGCCGGAGATCAAGAGCAGCCGCCGCAGGGGAGGGATACCATGGTAAATAGGTTACCTATTTACCATGGTATCTCTCCCCTGGGTGCGTTGTGTTTTCGTGAGCAATAATGCAGGAAAGCAGCGGGCGGGATGGCGAGCTTGTCCTGCTGCTCCAACACAAGCTACCTTAAGAGCCGGTACGATGCGGGCAATGGGTGAAGTTCGTCAGGAGTACTGCATAAAAAAAAACGAGTGTGTTGTCGTGGCAGTTGGTGATCAAAGAAATAAAACAAAATAAAATTAATAAATAATAATGTCATAGACTTAAAGTCATACCTTTGAAGTCATAATGCATTGCAAGTGTTATTAGGGAATGTTGTGCTGTGTTTTCAAGCGCTTCAATGTGCTGCTCTGCAAGGTTTGGAGACAGCGGGTGCGTTCTAGGAGATCATGAGCAGCCGGAGATCAAGAGCAGCCGCCGCAGGGGAGGGATACCATGGTAAATAGGTTACCTATCTCCGTGAACGCAGATTACCTAATAGGTTACCTATTTACCATGGTATCTCTCCCCTGGGTGCGTTGTGTTTTCGTGAGCAATAATGCAGGAAAGCAGCGGGCGGGATGGCGAGCTTGTCCTGCTGCTCCAACACAAGCTACCTTAAGAGCCGGTACGATGCGGGCAATGGGTGAAGTTCATCAGGAGTACTGCATAAAAAAAACGAGTGTGTTGTCGTGGCAGTTGGTGATCAAAGAAATAAAACAAAATAAAATCAATAAATAATAATGTCATAGACTTAAAGTCATACCTTTGAAGTCATAATGCATTGCAAGTGTTATTAGGGAATGTTGTGCTGTGTTTTCAAGCGCTTCAATGTGCTGCTCTGCAAGGTTTGGAGACAGCGGGTGCGTTCACGGAGATCATGAGCAGCCGGAGATCAAGAGCAGCCGCCGCAGGGGAGGGATACCATGGTAAATAGGTTACCTATTTACCATGGTATCTCTCCCCTGGGTGCGTTGTGTTTTTGTGAGCAATAATGCAGGAAAGCAGCGGGCGGGATGGCGAGCTTGTCCTGCTGCTCCAACACAAGCTACCTTAAGAGCCGGTACGATGCGGGCAATGGGTGAAGTTCGTCAGGAGTACTGCATAAAAAAAAAACGAGTGTGTTGTCGTGGCAGTTGGTGATCAAAGAAATAAAACAAAATAAAATTAATAAATAATAATGTCATAGACTTAAAGTCATACCTTTGAAGTCATAATGCATTGCAAGTGTTATTAGGGAATGTTGTGCTGTGTTTTCAAGCGCTTCAATGTGCTGCTCTGCAAGGTTTGGAGACAGCGGGTGCGTTCACGGAGATCATGAGCAGCCGGAGATCAAGAGCAGCCGCCGCAGGGGAGGGATACCATGGTAAATAGGTTACCTATCTCCGTGAACGCAGATTACCTAATAGGTTACCTATTTACCATGGTATCTCTCCCCTGTGTGCGTTGTGTTTTCGTGAGCAATAATGCAGGAAAGCAGCGGGCGGGATGGCGAGCTTGTCCTGCTGCTCCAACACAAGCTACCTTAAGAGCCGGTACGATGCGGGCAATGGGTGAAGTTCGTCAGGAGTACTGCATAAAAAAACGAGTGTGTTGTCGTGGCAGTTGGTGATCAAAGAAATAAAACAAAATAAAATCAATAAATAATAATGTCATAGACTTAAAGTCATACCTTTTGTATGTGTAAAATCCAAATTTGCATAGCTTGGGCTGGTATGGCTGACGCGTATCCATCTAACGTTATCCAATCCACACAGACTCCGTAGTAAAATAAAGCAATACAACTTTTATTCCTCAGATTTCCACAGGTTAGTATTCACAGTTATTTTACAGGATCTTCAGCGTAATAACAGATAAATTATTGACTGGTAATTTCCACAGAATAACGAAGATTACACGACACGGTAAGAAAACCGTGAGGCTCCAAAGCTATGTCTACAACAGAGTAACAAGTGACAGTTATTTAACGAATTTTTACAAAAGCGCACGAGCCCCAGAACCTAACAAAGCTCGCTCTCTTAAAGATATACTACCCTATTACTGTAAATGCGTAATAGACAAATATAATGTATCAAAATATGTCTTCTCATAAATAATATAGGCAAAAAATACTAATTGGCTCCTACATACCGGCCCCTAATTGTTATCTAAATCACAAAACAATTACTAACCAAATAAAAAACAAGGAGCCAAGTTAACTGAAAACCTTTTCTTGAGCAATCTTGAGTCTTCAATTACCTTACATTACCTGGAGTCAGAGGTTACTAGTACATGACTCACCGTAGGAGAACAGTCTTTACCACTGTCTCATTCTTATTCAGCTTCTTGAAGTAGACAGACCTTAGTGATGGGTCTGTACAGTACGCTGGTCTTAGTCTTGATGCGGACCTGACGTACAAATCCATGTCTGTCTGGCACAACCTGGATGACCTTTCCCATGACCCAGGAATTACGAGGTGCTGAGTCGTCCACCACCAGCACGACATCTCCAACAACGAAGTTGCGCGACGCACGTGACCACTTCTGGCGCTCCTGTAGCTGAGGTAGATATTCCCTAGTCCACCTCTTCCAGAACAGGTCCGACATGTACTGGACTTGCTTCCACCTTCTACGAGAGTAGATGTCTTCCTTCTGAAAGAGCCCTGGAGGCAGAGATGGCTTGATCTTGAGGAGCAGCAGGTGATTAGGTGTTAACGCCTCCAGATCATTTGGGTCATTGGATGCCTTAGTAATCGGACGACTATTGATGATAGCTTCTGCCTCACACAGAACAGTGTGAAGGCCCTCCTCGTCCAGAACTTGTACTCTCAAAGTGGCATTAAGAATCTTCCTTACTGACCTGATCAACCTCTCCCAGACACCACCATGATGAGATCCTGTAGGGGGGTTGAACATCCACTTGATTCCATTCTGAAGGAGAGTGTTTTTGATCTTGGAGCAATTCCATCCTTTGATTGCTTCCCTAAGTTCACGTTCAGCTCCAATGAAGTTAGTTCCATTGTCTGAACGAAGCAATGACACTTGACCTCTTCTGGCTATAAAGCGGCGAAGTGCATTGATAAACGAGTCTGTATCCAGAGATGACGCTACCTCAATATGGACAGCCCGGATAGCCATGCAGGTAAAGATAACCCCATACCTCTTCACAACACTTCTTCCACGCCGAACCTCAAACGGACCAAAGTAGTCTACACCAGTGTTCGTGAATGGAGGTTCATCCGGCAAGACTCTGTCCTGGGGTAGATCAGCCATCTGTTGTCGCCCAGCAGCACCATGAAACCGCCGACAGACAACACACTTGGATAGAACTCTTCTTATAGCTGCATTGGCACCAGGAATCCAATAGTTTAAGCGCAGCTTGGATAGCATATGGTTGCGACCACTGTGACCCACATCCTGGTGGATCTCACGTAGGATAAGCTCTGCCACATGGAGGTCTTTCGATAGGATGGCAGGGTGTTTAGATTCTTCAGGCATAGCTGCCCTACTGAGTCTTCCACCGACTCTAAGTACTCCATCTTGTAACACAGGGTTGAGCTTATAAATATGACTGCTCTTCTTCACACTCTCACCCTTCTGCAGGGTGGATATCTCCTCAGGAAACTTCTTCCTCTGGCTGTAGCGGATAATCTCCGACTCAGCGTCCTTAAGGTCCTTCACAGTGACGTTTCTCTTGTCTAGGCTTGCTTTGAAGCTCTGCATCTCCTTGTCCAGCACAAGTTTTTGTCGATTCTTATCATCCTCAGACTGAGCGATGGCCACACTCAACTCCTTCCTCTTTTGACAAAAACGCACCAGAGTGCCTCTCAACTTGAGGACCCATGCCACTGCCCTCTTAAGACGAATCCAAGAAGAGAAGTGTTCCATCATCTGCTGAATTGTATCCAACTCCTCTTCAGCAGTCAGAGTGTACACAACAACATCCCTTCTGACCTCTGGGTCCTCCATGGCAGAATCTACAGGGAGGTCTGGGTACTCTGGCCAATCCTCCTTCGACTTCACAAGAAAGTCTGGCCCTGAGATCCAGGCTTCATTTCGCATGAAGGAATCCACCTTCAGTCCCCTCGACGCATGATCAGCTGGATTCTTGGCAGTATTAACGTACCTCCACTGCGAAGCTTCGGACATCTTCAGAATCGCTGATATTCTATTGGCCACAAAGGTGTGGAACCTAGTGGTCTCATTTTTAATGTACTTCAGTACAGCAGTACTATCTGTCCAAAACACGGAATCTTTGAGCTGCAGCTGCAGCTCCCTTCTCAGCATCTTATCCATGCGTCCTGCCATAGTGGCTGCAGTGAGCTCCATGCGAGGAATGGTGGTTGTCTTGAGCGGAGCAACTCTGGCCTTCCCCATAACAAAGGAGCAATGTACTTGATTGCAGCTGTTCCATTGCAGCAGGTAGCTCACTGTACCATAGCCTTCTTCACTCGCATCTGCAAAATGATGCAACTGAGCGAATGAGGAGTCTCCAAAGCCTGCAGGTTTAAAACACCGCTCAACCTCAAAGTCTTTCAGCAGATGGAGCTCTTTCATCCAGTCATACCACTGCTGAGCAAGCTGATCTGGTATGACATCATCCCAGCTTAGCTTCATTCTGCAAAGCTCTTGCAGGATCTTCTTAGCTGGCAGAACCACTGGCGACAAGATTCCCAAAGGATCATAGATCGAGCTGACTACAGAAAGGATACCCCTTCTGGTAAAAGGCCTGTCTTGAATGACAATTCTGAACTTGAAGGTATCAGACTGGACACACCACTGTACGCCTAATGCTCGCTCTACAGGGAGTACATCTTGTTCCAGGTCCAAGTCCTTGACTTGCTTGGCTCTCTCCTCTTCAGGAATAGCAGACAGTACACCTCGACAATTACTCATCCATTTCGTCAGTCGGAATCCTCCCTTTGCACAGATGGCTCTCAGGTCATGATACAATAACACAGCTTCTTCCTTTGAGCTGACTGATTTCAGACAGTCATCGACATAAAAATTGTGCAGCACTGTGTCGACCACCTTGGCGTCAAACTGTTCTCTGTTGTCTTCGGCACATTTTCTGAGGGCAAAACTGGCACAGCTTGGTGACGACGTTGCACCGAACAAGTGCACGACCATCTTGTACTCCACCATGGCTAGTCTGATGTCACCCTGTGGCCACCAGAGAAATCTGAGAAGGTCAGAATCTTCAGCTGGCACTTTCACTTGATGAAACATGGCTTCCACATCAGCCATAATCACCACTGGCTCCTGTCTGAACCTGGTGATAACACCTATCAGAGTGCTGGTGAGATCCGGCCCCTGTAGCAGCTGGTCATTCAATGTGGTACCTTGAAACGATGCCCCACAATCGAACACCACACGGATCTTCTTCTTCTTGGGATGGTACACCCCGTGATGTGGTATGTACCATACCTTTCCGTCATTGCGGCTGGCCTCCTCGCAGGTAACCCTCTTGGCATAGCCTTTCGCGATGATGTCACCCATGAATGCAGTGTAGTCGGCGTGAAACGAGGGATTCTTGATTAACTTATTTCTTAAATTCAGAGCGCGCTGTTCAGCTACTCTGCGGTTGTTCGGCATGTTGATCACTTCATTCCTTAACGGCAGCCTAATGCTGTAATATCCGTCCACTAGTTTGGCAGACTGTGAGACCAAATCCATAAACTGGTGGTCTTCCCTTGACATTTCCAGTTGGTCATCCTGACCACACTCAGGGAAGTCATTCTTGAACTGCTGACTCCACAGCTCATCCAGCCTGGCCACTGATATTCGGTTTGTTGTTACCTGGATCAGTCCACTTCTTATCCCGTTACCTGTGTCTTCTCTAAGAGGACCATTCACAGTCCATCCCAGTATGGTTCTCACTGCATAAGGTCCATCATCAACACTATTGATGACCTGCCATGGCTCCATTGCCTTTGGCGTGTTCGTCCCTATCAGCAGCCCTATCTTTGCGTCAATATGAGGGAGTCGCACTTGTTCCAGGTAAGGCCACCTGTTCACCTCCTTTTGCAGTGGGATGTTCTCCTTGCTCACTGGAATGGTCTTCTGAGCGAAGACATCTGGAAGATCTATGAAGTTGCTGTCCTCCAGACTGCTCACCTCCAAACCTGACACAACCTGACTGCTGACAATCTTTTCTTCACCCATGGTTCTCAGCAGTATGTCTATCTTCCTACCGTTGACATTGAGCTCACTCATAAGCTCCTCAGTGCAGAAAGTGGCAGTACTGCCTGGGTCAAGGAAAGCATAGGTAGCCACCACTTTATTGCCCTTCTTCGACTTGATTCGAACGGGTACAATAGCCAAAATGCTGTCAGCGTCACCGGCCTTGGTACGTCCACAGATCGCCTTCTCTGTTCCAACAAAACCACTAGTGACTGACCGTTTTTCACCATCTTCTGATGGCTCTTCCGGCTCTTTCTTGAGAGTAGCATTTTCCTTGATCTTCATGTGCAACACAGTAGGGTGTGTCAACGAGCATACTTTGCAACTTAGCTTCTCCTTGCAAGTTTTACTCATATGTCCTTTTTTCAGACAGCCAAAGCATAGCCCTTTGCTCCGTAGAAAGTCAATCTTCTCCTTGTGAAGAGACTTCTTCATCTGTTTACACAGCTCCATGCTATGATCACCTTGGCAGAAGAGACAGGGCTTGTTAAATGCACTGCTAGGACTGCCATAATTATTTCCCATAGGCCTAGACTCTGTGCCTTCCGTCTGGTTGTCCACCGGTGTGGCAGCTGTGGTGAAACTCTTCCTGCTACCACTTGTCTTGTGTGACTTTGAGTATGTATGAGACTTCACTTGTCCCCTCACTGCAGCGGCATCCTTTATGTCTCCAAACAGCGGGTGCAGTGCTATCTTAGCTTGCTTGTTGACAAAGTTGACAAGGTCTTTGAACTTTGCTCTTCGTTTCTGCCGCTCCTGTATATCATAGGCCATGCCTCTCCACCTCTCCCTCAGCTTGTATGGAAGTTTGGCAATAATAGCACGCATGTTAGCTGCATTGTCGAGCTCTTCCATGTACTCCATATCCGTCATGGCATTACAACATCCAGTGAGAAAGAGAGCGTACGAATGGAGTGCCTCTCCATCATCAGACTTAATGGTAGACCAACTCAGAGCCTTGTCTATGTATGCCACAGAGACCTTGTATTCATCTCCAAAGTGCTCTTCCAAAAGCTTCTTCGCTTTACGATACCCTCGTTCTGGATCCATGTGGAGGCAGCTCCTAATCAACTCTCTGGGCTGTCCATTGGTGTATTGCTCCATGAAGTAAAGTCTGTCCTTGCTGCTATCTGTCCTATCCTCCACTCCGTGTTCAAACGCTCTGATGAACAGCTTGTACTCCAAAGGGTCCCCTTTGAAGATGGGTATGTCCAATGGTGGTAGTGTAGATAGCCTTTGTTGTTTCACCAGGAATTCTGTGATATTGTTTTGTCGCAGCATGACACTGTACAACGTCCCTGTAACATCATCTTCTGGCAGAGCGGCACTGGTAGGTGTTCTTTGGTTACTGAAACTCAACTGTTGTTCTCCCTCCACAGCAGTACGTACGGCGGTAGAGGTAGGCTGGCTTTGGCTTCGAGCTTCAAGTGACTCTTCATCTTTGTTGCTATAACTAACCTTTTTCATAGCAGGTAGGACCTTGTGTGACTCCAGGTAGGAGTTCATTTCATCACTCAGGCATTTGGGTGGGACTTGAAAACCCTCCAACTCTTCCAAAACCTTAATTTTAGCATTTGAGGCTGCTAAAGCGGTTTGTAACTCCAGCTCTTCTCTCTGAGCCTTTAGCTGGATTTCCTGTCTGTCTAAAGCTTGCTTTTGCTTCAGAGCAGCTGCTTGAGCTAGCAAAGCAGCTCTTTCTACTTCAGCCTTTAAACGTGCAGATGAGGCAGAAGATGAAGCTTGTGAAGAAAGCCCAGCGTGACTTTGTTTTTTCCTCCGAGTAGTAAATGACGCACTAGATATGCTATCTGATGGCTGTACCTCTTCATCACACTGCCTAACTTGCTCCATACGTTGATGGACTTCTTCCATCCATACCTCTGTTTTCTCTATGAATTCTCTGAATGAACTAGCTTTGGGCTCACACCAGTTAAGCTGATCGTCATTCATTTCCTTCTCTGATTGCTGCTGAAGTAACCATTTTACTGATGTGTTTAGCTCACAAAAATCCCCAAACAGCTGGCTGAGCTCAATCATCAGCTTGTTCTTAATTACTTCCAAGTTACCATCATCATCCATTAAAAGATGCATCTCATTCATTTTGCCTGTCAGCTGACCTAGCTTGGCTTTCCGTGAGCCGATGAGACGATTCTGCGTTTCCTCCATAGCTTTCACTGTAGGTTTCACTTGCCTTTTAACCACAGGTAAAACAGCTAACGCTTCATCACCATCCATGATGACGTAGCTTAGCTAGCACAGTACGTTCCAAAGCACTTCCAAAGTATAGCTGCGTCACACTAAATACAGCAAATGGTCCAATATTCCACTAATATTCCTTCACGACGTCCGACACATAGAACTAGCAACGAAGGAGATAAATCCGGAACTGTACTATCCCTTTTTACTGTGACATAAATAGCGAAGGCTACACTGAGAAATGAACAGGACTTACTTTGCTGTCGAGTTTGCCCATTCAACGCGACCTTCCGTATCCTTCTTTGTACTTGTCCTAGTATCCAAAAGCTCCTTTTTTACACGTTCAATTTTCCAACCGGAGCTGGGTTTTCTTACTATATGTATGTGTAAAATCCAAATTTGCATAGCTTGGGCTGGTATGGCTGACGCGTATCCATCTAACGTTATCCAATCCACACAGACTCCGTAGTAAAATAAAGCAATACAACTTGTATTCCTCAGATTTCCACAGGTTAGTATTCGCAGTTATTTTACAGGATCTTCAGCGTAATAACAGATAAGTTATTGACTGGTAATTTCCACAGAATAACGAAGATTACACGACACGGTAAGAAAACCGTGAGGCTCCAAAGCTATGTCTACAACAGAGTAACAAGTGACAGTTATTTAACGAATTTTTACAAAAGCGCACGAGCCCCAGAACCTAACAAAGCTCGCTCTCTTAAAGATATACTACCCTATTACTGTAAATGCGTAATAGACAAATATAATGTATCAAAATATGTCTTCTCATAAATAATATAGGCAAAAAATACTAATTGGCTCCTACACCTTTGAAGTCATAATGCATTGCAAGTGTTATTAGGGAATGTTGTGCTGTGTTTTCAAGCGCTTCAATGTGCTGCTCTGCAAGGTTTGGAGACAGCGGGTGCGTTCACGGAGATCATGAGCAGCCGGAGATCAAGAGCAGCCGCCGCAGGGGAGGGATACCATGGTAAATAGGTTACCTATTTACCATGGTATCTCTCCCCTGGGTGCGTTGTGTTTTCGTGAGCAATAATGCAGGAAAGCAGCGGGCGGGATGGCGAGCTTGTCCTGCTGCTCCAACACAAGCTACCTTAAGAGCCGGTACGATGCGGGCAATGGGTGAAGTTCGTCAGGAGTACTGCATAAAAAAACGAGTGTGTTGTCGTGGCAGTTGGTGATCAAAGAAATAAAACAAAATAAAATCAATAAATAATAATGTCATAGACTTAAAGTCATACCTCTGAAGTCATAATGCATTGCAAGTGTTATTAGGGAATGTTGTGCTGTGTTTTCAAGCGCTTCAATGTGCTGCTCTGCAAGGTTTGGAGACAGCGGGTGCGTTCACGGAGATCATGAGCAGCCGGAGATCAAGAGCAGCCGCCGCAGGGGAGGGATACCATGGTAAATAGGTTACCTATTTACCATGGTATCTCTCCCCTGGGTGCGTTGTGTTTTCGTGAGCAATAATGCAGGAAAGCAGCGGGCGGGATGGCGAGCTTGTCCTGCTGCTCCAACACAAGCTACCTTAGAGCCGGTACGATGCGGGCAATGGGTGAAGTTCGTCAGGAGTACTGCATAAAAAAACGAGTGTGTTGTCGTGGCAGTTGGTGATCAAAGAAATAAAACAAAATAAAATCAATAAATAATAATAATGTCATAGACTTAAAGTCATACCTTTGAAGTCATAATGCATTGCAAGTGTTATTAGGGAATGTTGTGCTGTGTTTTCAAGCGCTTCAATGTGCTGCTCTGCAAGGTTTGGAGACAGCGGGTGCGTTCACGGAGATCATGAGCAGCCGGAGATCAAGAGCAGCCGCCGCAGGGGAGGGATACCATGGTAAATAGGTTACCTATTTACCATGGTATCTCTCCCCTGGGTGCGTTGTGTTTTCGTGAGCAATAATGCAGGAAAGCAGCGGGCGGGATGGCGAGCTTGTCCTGCTGCTCCAACACAAGCTACCTTAAGAGCCGGTACGATGCGGGCAATGGGTGTAGTTCGTCAGGAGTACTGCATAAAAAAAACGAGTGTGTTGTCGTGGCAGTTGGTGATCAAAGAAATAAAACAAAATAAAATCAATAAATAATAATGTCATAGACTTAAAGTCATACCTTTGAAGTCATAATGCATTGCAAGTGTTATTAGGGAATGTTGTGCTGTGTTTTCAAGCGCTTCAATGTGCTGCTCTGCAAGGTTTGGAGACAGCGGGTGCGTTCTAGGAGATCATGAGCAGCCGGAGATCAAGAGCAGCCGCCGCAGGGGAGGGATACCATGGTAAATAGGTTACATATCTCCGTGAACGCAGATTACCTAATAGGTTACCTATTTACCATGGTATCTCTCCCCTGTGTGCGTTGTGTTTTCGTGAGCAATAATGCAGGAAAGCAGCGGGCGGGATGGCGAGCTTGTCCTGCTGCTCCAACACAAGCTACCTTAAGAGCCGGTACGATGCGGGCAATGGGTGAAGTTCGTCAGGAGTACTGCATAAAAAAACGAGTGTGTTGTCGTGGCAGTTGGTGATCAAAGAAATAAAACAAAATAAAATCAATAAATAATAATGTCATAGACTTAAAGTCATACCTTTGAAGTCATAATGCATTGCAAGTGTTATTAGGGAATGTTGTGCTGTGTTTTCAAGCGCTTCAATGTGCTGCTCTGCAAGGTTTGGAGACAGCGGGTGCGTTCACGGAGATCATGAGCAGCCGGAGATCAAGAGCAGCCGCCGCAGGGGAGGGATACCATGGTAAATAGGTTACCTATTTACCATGGTATCTCTCCCCTGGGTGCGTTGTGTTTTCGTGAGCAATAATGCAGGAAAGCAGCGGGCGGGATGGCGAGCTTGTCCTGCTGCTCCAACACAAGCTACTTTAGAGCCGGTACGATGCGGGCAATGGGTGAAGTTCGTCTGGAGTACTGCATAAAAAAACGAGTGTGTTGTCGTGGCAGTTGGTGATCAAAGAAATAAAACAAAATAAAATCAATAAATAATAATGTCATAGACTTAAAGTCATACCTTTGAAGTCATAATGCATTGCAAGTGTTATTAGGGAATGTTGTGCTGTGTTTTCAAGCGCTTCAATGTGCTGCTCTGCAAGGTTTGGAGACAGCGGGTGCGTTCACGGAGATCATGAGCAGCCGGAGATCAAGAGCAGCCGCCGCAGGGGAGGGATACCATGGTAAATAGGTTACCTATTTACCATGGTATCTCTCCCCTGGGTGCGTTGTGTTTTCGTGAGCAATAATGCAGGAAAGCAGCGGGCGGGATGGCGAGCTTGTCCTGCTGCTCCAACACAAGCTACCTAAGAGCCGGTACGATGCGGGCAATGGGTGAAGTTCGTCAGGAGTACTGCATAAAAAAAACGAGTGTGTTGTCGTGGCAGTTGGTGATCAAAGAAATAAAACAAAATAAAATTAATAAATAATAATGTCATAGACTTAAAGTCATACCTTTGAAGTCATAATGCATTGCAAGTGTTATTAGGGAATGTTGTGCTGTGTTTTGAAGCGCTTCAATGTGCTGCTCTGCAAGGTTTGGAGACAGCGGGTGCGTTCACGGAGATCATGAGCAGCCGGAGATCAAGAGCAGCCGCCGCAGGGGAGGGATACCATGGTAAATAGGTTACCTATCTCCGTGAACGCAGATTACCTAATAGGTTACCTATTTACCATGGTATCTCTCCCCTGGGTGCGTTGTGTTTTGGTGAGCAATAATGCAGGAAAGCAGCGGGCGGGATGGCGAGCTTGTCCTGCTGCTCCAACACAAGCTACCTTAAGAGCCGGTACGATGCGGGCAATGGGTGAAGTTCGTCAGGAGTACTGCATAAAAAAAAACGAGTGTGTTGTCGTGGCAGTTGGTGATCAAAGAAATAAAACAAAATAAAATCAATAAATAATAATGTCATAGACTTAAAGTCATACCTTTGAAGTCATAATGCATTGCAAGTGTTATTAGGGAATGTTGTGCTGTGTTTTCAAGCGCTTCAATGTGCTGCTCTGCAAGGTTTGGAGACAGCGGGTGCGTTCACGGAGATCATGAGCAGCCGGAGATCAAGAGCAGCCGCCGCAGGGGAGGGATACCATGGTAAATACGTTACCTATTTACCATGGTATCTCTCCCCTGGGTGCGTTGTGTTTTCGTGAGCAATAATGCAGGAAAGCAGCGGGCGGGATGGCGAGCTTGTCCTGCTGCTCCAACACAAGCTACCTTAGAGCCGGTACGATGCGGGCAATGGGTGAAGTTCGTCAGGAGTACTGCATAAAAAAACGAGTGTGTTGTCGTGGCAGTTGGTGATCAAAGAAATAAAACAAAATAAAATCAATAAATAATAATAATGTCATAGACTTAAAGTCATACCTTTGAAGTCATAATGCATTGCAAGTGTTATTAGGGAATGTTGTGCTGTGTTTTCAAGCGCTTCAATGTGCTGCTCTGCAAGGTTTGGAGACAGCGGGTGCGTTCACGGAGATCATGAGCAGCCGGAGATCAAGAGCAGCCGCCGCAGGGGAGGGATACCATGGTAAATAGGTTACCTATTTACTATGGTATCTCTCCCCTGGGTGCGTTGTGTTTTCGTGAGCAATAATGCAGGAAAGCAGCGGGCGGGATGGCGAGCTTGTCCTGCTGCTCCAACACAAGCTACCTTAGAGCCGGTACGATGCGGGCAATGGGTGAAGTTCGTCAGGAGTACTGCATAAAAAAACGAGTGTGTTGTCGTGGCAGTTGGTGATCAAAGAAATAAAACAAAATAAAATCAATAAATAATAATAACGTCATAGACTTAAAGTCATACCTTTGAAGTCATAATGCATTGCAAGTGTTATTAGGGAATGTTGTGCTGTGTTTTCAAGCGCTTCAATGTGCTGCTCTGCAAGGTTTGGAGACAGCGGGTGCGTTCTAGGAGATCATGAGCAGCCGGAGATCAAGAGCAGCCGCCGCAGGGGAGGGATACCATGGTAAATAGGTTACATATCTCCGTGAACGCAGATTACCTAATAGGTTACCTATTTACCATGGTATCTCTCCCCTGTGTGCGTTGTGTTTTCCTGAGCAATAAAGCAGGAAAGCAGCGGGCGGGATGGCGAGCTTGTCCTGCTGCTCCAACACAAGCTACCTTAAGAGCCTGTACGATGCGGGCAATGGGTGAAGTTCGTCAGGAGTACTGCATAAAAAAACGAGTGTGTTGTCGTGGCAGTTGGTGATCAAAGAAATAAAACAAAATAAAATCAATAAATAATAATAACGTCATAGACTTAAAGTCATACCTTTGAAGTCATAATGCATTGCAAGTGTTATTAGGGAATGTTGTGCTGTGTTTTCAAGCGCTTCAATGTGCTGCTCTGCAAGGTTTGGAGACAGCGGGTGCGTTCACGGAGATCATGAGCAGCCGGAGATCAAGAGCAGCCGCCGCAGGGGAGGGATACCATGGTAAATACGTTACCTATTTACCATGGTATCTCTCCCCTGGGTGCGTTGTGTTTTCGTGAGCAATAATGCAGGAAAGCAGCGGGCGGGATGGCGAGCTTGTCCTGCTGCTCCAACACAAGCTACCTTAGAGCCGGTACGATGCGGGCAATGGGTGAAGTTCGTCAGGAGTACTGCATAAAAAAACGAGTGTGTTGTCGTGGCAGTTGGTGATCAAAGAAATAAAACAAAATAAAATCAATAAATAATAATAATGTCATAGACTTAAAGTCATACCTTTGAAGTCATAATGCATTGCAAGTGTTATTAGGGAATGTTGTGCTGTGTTTTCAAGCGCTTCAATGTGCTGCTCTGCAAGGTTTGGAGACAGCGGGTGCGTTCACGGAGATCATGAGCAGCCGGAGATCAAGAGCAGCCGCCGCAGGGGAGGGATACCATGGTAAATAGGTTACCTATTTACCATGGTATCTCTCCCCTGGGTGCGTTGTGTTTTCGTGAGCAATAATGCAGGAAAGCAGCGGGCGGGATGGCGAGCTTGTCCTGCTGCTCCAACACAAGCTACCTTAAGAGCCGGTACGATGCGGGCAATGGGTGAAGTTCGTCAGGAGTACTGCATAAAAAAAAACGAGTGTGTTGTCGTGGCAGTTGGTGATCAAAGAAATAAAACAAAATAAAATTAATAAATAATAATGTCATAGACTTAAAGTCATACCTTTGAAGTCATAATGCATTGCAAGTGTTATTAGGGAATGTTGTGCTGTGTTTTCAAGCGCTTCAATGTGCTGCTCTGCAAGGTTTGGAGACAGCGGGTGCGTTCACGGAGATCATGAGCAGCCGGAGATCAAGAGCAGCCGCCGCAGGGGAGGGATACCATGGTAAATAGGTTACCTATCTCCGTGAACGCAGATTACCTAATAGGTTACCTATTTACCATGGTATCTCTCCCCTGTGTGCGTTGTGTTTTCGTGAGCAATAATGCAGGAAAGCAGCGGGCGGGATGGCGAGCTTGTCCTGCTGCTCCAACACAAGCTACCTTAAGAGCCGGTACGATGCGGGCAATGGGTGAAGTTCGTCAGGAGTACTGCATAAAAAAACGAGTGTGTTGTCGTGGCAGTTGGTGATCAAAGAAATAAAACAAAATAAAATCAATAAATAATAATAATGTCATAGACTTAAAGTCATACCTTTGAAGTCATAATGCATTGCAAGTGTTATTAGGGAATGTTGTGCTGTGTTTTCAAGCGCTTCAATGTGCTGCTCTGCAAGGTTTGGAGACAGCGGGTGCGTTCACGGAGATCATGAGCAGCCGGAGATCAAGAGCAGCCGCCGCAGGGGAGGGATACCATGGTAAATAGGTTACCTATTTACCATGGTATCTCTCCCCTGGGTGCGTTGTGTTTTCGTGAGCAATAATGCAGGAAAGCAGCGGGCGGGATGGCGAGCTTGTCCTGCTGCTCCAACACAAGCTACCTTAAGAGTCGGTACGATGCGGGCAATGGGTGAAGTTCGTCAGGAGTACTGCATAAAAAAACGAGTGTGTTGTCGTGGCAGTTGGTGATCAAAGAAATAAAACAAAATAAAATCAATAAATAATAATGTCATAGACTTAAAGTCATACCTTTGAAGTCATAATGCATTGCAAGTGTTATTAGGGAATGTTGTGCTGTGTTTTCAAGCGCTTCAATGTGCTGCTCTGCAAGGTTTGGAGACAGCGGGTGCGTTCACGGAGATCATGAGCAGCCGGAGATCAAGAGCAGCCGCCGCAGGGGAGGGATACCATGGTAAATAGGTTACCTATTTACCATGGTATCTCTCCCCTGTGTGCGTTGTGTTTTCGTGAGCAATAATGCAGGAAAGCAGCGGGCGGGATGGCGAGCTTGTCCTGCTGCTCCAACACAAGCTACCTTAAGAGCCGGTACGATGCGGGCAATGGGTGAAGTTCGTCAGGAGTACTGCTTAAAAAAACGAGTGTGTTGTCGTGGCAGTTGGTGATCAAAGAAATAAAACAAAATAAAATCAATAAATAATAATGTCATAGACTTAAAGTCATACCTTTGAAGTCATAATGCATTGCAAGTGTTATTAGGGAATGTTGTGCTGTGTTTTCAAGCGCTTCAATGTGCTGCTCTGCAAGGTTTGGAGACAGCGGGTGCGTTCACGGAGATCATGAGCAGCCGGAGATCAAGAGCAGCCGCCGCAGGGGAGGGATACCATGGTAAATAGGTTACCTATTTACCATGGAATCTCTCCCCTGGGTGCGTTGTGTTTTCGTGAGCAATAATGCAGGAAAGCAGCGGGCGGGAAGGCGAGCTTGTCCTGCTGCTCCAACACAAGCTACCTTAAGAGCCGGTACGATGCGGGCAATGGGTGAAGTTCGTCAGGAGTACTGCATAAAAAAAACGAGTGGGTTGTCGTGGCAGTTGGTGATCAAAGAAATAAAACAAAATAAAATCAATAAATAATAATGTCATAGACTTAAAGTCATACCTTTGAAGTCATAATGCATTGCAAGTGTTATTAGGGAATGTTGTGCTGTGTTTTCAAGCGCTTCAATGTGCTGCTCTGCAAGGTTTGGAGACAGCGGGTGCGTTCACGGAGATCATGAGCAGCCGGAGATCAAGAGCAGCCGCCGCAGGGGAGGGATACCAAGGTAAATAGGTTACCTATTTACCTTGGTTACCTAAATAGGTTACCTATTTACCATGGTATCTCTCCCCTGGGTGCGTTGTGTTTTCGTGAGCAATAATGCAGGGAAGCAGCGGGCGGGATGGCGAGCTTGTCCTGCTGCTCCAACACAAGCTACCTTAGAGCCGGTACGATGCGGGCAATGGGTGAAGTTCGTCAGGAGTACTGCATAAAAAAACGAGTGTGTTGTCGTGGCAGTTGGTGATCAAAGAAATAAAACAAAATAAAATCAATAAATAATAATAATGTCATAGACTTAAAGTCATACCTTTGAAGTCATAATGCATTGCAAGTGTTATTAGGGAATGTTGTGCTGTGTTTTCAAGCGCTTCAATGTGCTGCTCTGCAAGGTTTGGAGACAGCGGGTGCGTTCACGGAGATCATGAGCAGCCGGAGATCAAGAGCAGCCGCCGCAGCGGAGGGATACCATGGTAAATAGGTTACCTATTTACCATGGTATCTCTCCCCTGGGTGCGTTGTGTTTTCGTGAGCAATAATGCAGGAAAGCAGCGGGCGGGATGGCGAGCTTGTCCTGCTGCTCCAACACAAGCTACCTTAAGAGCCGGTACGATGCGGGCAATGGGTGAAGTTCGTCAGGAGTACTGCATAAAAAAAAACGAGTGTGTTGTCGTGGCAGTTGGTGATCAAAGAAATAAAACAAAATAAAATCAATAAATAATAATGTCATAGACTTAAAGTCATACCTTTGAAGTCATAATGCATTGCAAGTGTTATTAGGGAATGTTGTGCTGTGTTTTCAAGCGCTTCAATGTGCTGCTCTGCAAGGTTTGGAGACAGCGGGTGCGTTCACGGAGATCATGAGCAGCCGGAGATCAAGAGCAGCCGCCGCAGGGGAGGGATACCATGGTAAATAGGTTACCTATTTACCATGGTATCTCTCCCCTGGGTGCGTTGTGTTTTCGTGAGCAATAATGCAGGAAAGCAGCGGGCGGGATGGCGAGCTTGTCCTGCTGCTCCAACACAAGCTACCTTAGAGCCGGTACGATGCGGGCAATGGGTGAAGTTCGTCAGGAGTACTGCATAAAAAAACGAGTGTGTTGTCGTGGCAGTTGGTGATCAAAGAAATAAAACAAAATAAAATCAATAAATAATAATAATGTCATAGACTTAAAGTCATACCTTTGAAGTCATAATGCATTGCAAGTGTTATTAGGGAATGTTGTGCTGTGTTTTCAAGCGCTTCAATGTGCTGCTCTGCAAGGTTTGGAGACAGCGGGTGCGTTCACGGAGATCATGAGCAGCCGGAGATCAAGAGCAGCCGCCGCAGGGGAGGGATACCATGGTAAATAGGTTACCTATTTACCATGGAATCTCTCCCCTGGGTGCGTTGTGTTTTCGTGAGCAATAATGCAGGAAAGCAGCGGGCGGGATGGCGAGCTTGTCCTGCTGCTCCAACACAAGCTACCTTAAGAGCCGGTACGATGCGGTGGCAGTTGGTGATCAAAGAAATAAAACAAAATAAAATCAATAAATAATAATGTCATAGACTTAAAGTCATACCTTTGAAGTCATAATGCATTGCAAGTGTTATTAGGGAATGTTGTGCTGTGTTTTCAAGCGCTTCAATGTGCTGCTCTGCAAGGTTTGGAGACAGCGGGTGCGTTCACGGAGATCATGAGCAGCCGGAGATCAAGAGCAGCCGCCGCAGGGGAGGGATACCATGGTAAATAGGTTACCTATTTACCATGGTATCTCTCCCCTGGGTGCGTTGTGTTTTGGTGAGCAATAATGCAGGGAAGCAGCGGGCGGGATGGCGAGCTTGTCCTGCTGCTCCAACACAAGCTACCTTAGAGCCGGTACGATGCGGGCAATGGGTGAAGTTCGTCAGGAGTACTGCATAAAAAAACGAGTGTGTTGTCGTGGCAGTTGGTGATCAAAGAAATAAAACAAAATAAAATCAATAAATAATAATAATGTCATAGACTTAAAGTCATACCTTTGAAGTCATAATGCATTGCAAGTGTTATTAGGGAATGTTGTGCTGTGTTTTCAAGCGCTTCAATGTGCTGCTCTGCAAGGTTTGGAGACAGCGGGTGCGTTCACGGAGATCATGAGCAGCCGAAGATCAAGAGCAGCCGCCGCAGGGGAGGGATACCATGGTAAATAGGTTACCTATTTACCATGGTATCTCTCCCCTGGGTGCGTTGTGTTTTCGTGAGCAATAATGCAGGAAAGCAGCGGGCGGGATGGCGAGCTTGTCCTGCTGCTCCAACACAAGCTACCTTAAGAGCCGGTACGATGCGGGCAATGGGTGAAGTTCGTCAGGAGTACTGCATAAAAAAAACGAGTGTGTTGTCGTGGCAGTTGGTGATCAAAGAAATAAAACAAAATAAAATCAATAAATAATAATGTCATAGACTTAAAGTCATACCTTTGAAGTCATAATGCATTGCAAGTGTTATTAGGGAATGTTGTGCTGTGTTTTCAAGCGCTTCAATGTGCTGCTCTGCAAGGTTTGGAGACAGCGGGTGCGTTCACGGAGATCATGAGCAGCCGGAGATCAAGAGCAGCCGCCGCAGGGGAGGGATACCATGGTAAATAGGTTACCTATTTACCATGGTATCTCTCCCCTGGGTGCGTTGTGTTTTCGTGAGCAATAATGCAGGAAAGCAGCGGGCGGGATGGCGAGCTTGTCCTGCTGCTCCAACACAAGCTACCTTAAGAGCCGGTACGATGCGGGCAATGGGTGAAGTTCGTCAGGAGTACTGCATAAAAAAACGAGTGTGTTGTCGTGGCAGTTGGTGATCAAAGAAATAAAACAAAATAAAATCAATAAATAATAATGTCATAGACTTAAAGTCATACCTTTGAAGTCATAATGCATTGCAAGTGTTATTAGGGAATGTTGTGCTGTGTTTTCAAGCGCTTCAATGTGCTGATGTGCAAGGTTTGGAGACAGCGGGTGCGTTCACGGAGATCATGAGCAGCCGGAGATCAAGAGCAGCCGCCGCAGGGGAGGGATACCATGGTAAATAGGTTACCTATTTACCATGGTATCTCTCCCCTGGGTGCGTTTTGTTTTCGTGAGCAATAATGCAGGAAAGCAGCGGGCGGGATGGCGAGCTTGTCCTGCTGCTCCAACACAAGCTACCTTAAGAGCCGGTACGATGCGGGCAATGGGTGAAGTTCGTCAGGAGTACTGCATAAAAAAACGAGTGTGTTGTCGTGGCAGTTGGTGATCAAAGAAATAAAACAAAATAAAATCAATAAATAATAATGTCATAGACTTAAAGTCATACCTTTGAAGTCATAATGCATTGCAAGTGTTATTAGGGAATGTTGTGCTGTGTTTTCAAGCGCTTCAATGTGCTGCTCTGCAAGGTTTGGAGACAGCGGGTGCGTTCACGGAGATCATGAGCAGCCGGAGATCAAGAGCAGCCGCCGCAGGGGAGGGATACCATGGTAAATAGGTTACCTATTTACCATGGTATCTCTCCCCTGGGTGCGTTGTGTTTTCGTGAGCAATAATGCAGGAAAGCAGCGGGCGGGATGGCGAGCTTGTCCTGCTGCTCCAACACAAGCTACCTTAAGAGCCGGTACGATGCGGGCAATGGGTGAAGTTCGTCAGGAGTACTGCATAAAAAAAACGAGTGTGTTGTCGTGGCAGTTGGTGATCAAAGAAATAAAACAAAATAAAATCAATAAATAATAATGTCATAGACTTAAAGTCATACCTTTGAAGTCATAATGCATTGCAAGTGTTATTAGGGAATGTTGTGCTGTGTTTTCAAGCGCTTCAATGTGCTGCTCTGCAAGGTTTGGAGACAGCGGGTGCGTTCACGGAGATCATGAGCAGCCGGAGATCAAGAGCAGCCGCCGCAGGGGAGGGATACCATGGTAAATAGGTTACCTATTTACCATGGTATCTCTCCCCTGGGTGCGTTGTGTTTTCGTGAGCAATAATGCAGGAAAGCAGCGGGCGGGATGGCGAGCTTGTCCTGCTGCTCCAACACAAGCTACCTTAAGAGCCGGTACGATGCGGGCAATGGGTGAAGTTCGTCAGGAGTACTGCATAAAAAAAAACGAGTGTGTTGTCGTGGCAGTTGGTGATCAAAGAAATAAAACAAAATAAAATCAATAAATAATAATGTCATAGACTTAAAGTCATACCTTTGAAGTCATAATGCATTGCAAGTGTTATTAGGGAATGTTGTGCTATGTTTTCAAGCGCTTCAATGTGCTGCTCTGCAAGGTTTGGAGACAGCGGGTGCGTTCACGGAGATCATGAGCAGCCGGAGATCAAGAGCAGCCGCCGCAGGGGAGGGATACCATGGTAAATAGGTTACCTATTTACCATGGTATCTCTCCCCTGGGTGCGTTGTGTTTTCGTGAGCAATAATGCAGGAAAGCAGCGGGCGGGATGGCGAGCTTGTCCTGCTGCTCCAACACAAGCTACCTTATGAGCCGGTACGATGCGGGCAATGGGTGAAGTTCGTCAGGAGTACTGCATAAAAAAACGAGTGTGTTGTCGTGGCAGTTGGTGATCAAAGAAATAAAACAAAATAAAATCAATAAATAATAATGTCATAGACTTAAAGTCATACCTTTGAAGTCATAATGCATTGCAAGTGTTATTAGGGAATGTTGTGCTGTGTTTTCAAGCGCTTCAATGTGCTGCTCTGCAAGGTTTGGAGACAGCGGGTGCGTTCACGGAGATCATGAGCAGCCGGAGATCAAGAGCAGCCGCCGCAGGGGAGGGATACCATGGTAAATAGGTTACCTATTTACCATGGTATCTCTCCCCTGGGTGCGTTGTGTTTTCGTGAGCAATAATGCAGGAAAGCAGCGGGCGGGATGGCGAGCTTGTCCTGCTGCTCCAACACAAGCTACCTTAAGAGCCGGTACGATGCGGGCAATGGGTGAAGTTCGTCAGGAGTACTGCATAAAAAAAAACGAGTGTGTTGTCGTGGCAGTTGGTGATCAAAGAAATAAAACAAAATAAAATCAATAAATAATAATGTCATAGACTTAAAGTCATACCTTTGAAGTCATAATGCATTGCAAGTGTTATTAGGGAATGTTGTGCTATGTTTTCAAGCGCTTCAATGTGCTGCTCTGCAAGGTTTGGAGACAGCGGGTGCGTTCACGGAGATCATGAGCAGCCGGAGATCAAGAGCAGCCGCCGCAGGGGAGGGATACCATGGTAAATAGGTTACCTATTTACCATGGTATCTCTCCCCTGGGTGCGTTGTGTTTTCGTGAGCAATAATGCAGGAAAGCAGCGGGCGGGATGGCGAGCTTGTCCTGCTGCTCCAACACAAGCTACCTTAAGAGCCGGTACGATGCGGGCAATGGGTGAAGTTCGTCAGGAGTACTGAAAAAAAAAACGAGTGTGTTGTCGTGGCAGTTGGTGATCAAAGAAATAAAACAAAATAAAATCAATAAATAATAATGTCATAGACTTAAAGTCATACCTTTGAAGTCATAATGCATTGCAAGTGTTATTAGGGAATGTTGTGATGTGTTTTCAAGCGCTTCAATGTGCTGCTCTGCAAGGTTTGGAGACAGCGGGTGCGTTCACGGAGATCATGAGCAGCCGGAGATCAAGAGCAGCCGCCGCAGGGGAGGGATACCATGGTAAATAGGTTACCTATTTACCATGGTATCTCTCCCCTGGGTGCGTTGTGTTTTCGTGAGCAATAATGCAGGAAAGCAGCGGGCGGGATGGCGAGCTTGTCCTGCTGCTGCAACACAAGCTACCTTAGAGCCGGTACGATGCGGGCAATGGGTGAAGTTCGTCAGGAGTACTGCATAAAAAAAAACGAGTGTGTTGTCGTGGCAGTTGGTGATCAAAGAAATAAAACAAAATAAAATCAATAAATAATAATGTCATAGACTTAAAGTCATACCTTTGAAGTCATAATGCATTGCAAGTGTTATTAGGGAATGTTGTGCTGTGTTTTCAAGCGCTTCAATGTGCTGCTCTGCAAGGTTTGGAGACAGCGGGTGCGTATCTCTCCCCTGGGTGCGTTGTGTTTTCGTGAGCAATAATGCAGGAAAGCAGGGGGCGGGATGGCGAGCTTGTCCTGCTGCTCCAACACAAGCTACCTTAGAGCCGGTACGATGCGGGCAATGGGTGAAGTTCGTCAGGAGTACTGCATAAAAAAACGAATGTGTTGTCGTGGCAGTTGGTGATCAAAGAAATAAAACAAAATAAAATCAATAAATAATAATGTCATAGACTTAAAGTCATACCTTTGAAGTCATAATGCATTGCAAGTGTTATTAGGGAATGTTGTGCTGTGTTTTCAAGCGCTTCAATGTGCTGCTCTGCAAGGTTTGGAGACAGCGGGTGCGTTCACGGAGATCATGAGCAGCCGGAGATCAAGAGCAGCCGCCGCAGGGGAGGGATACCATGGTAAATAGGTTACCTATTTACCATGGTATCTCTCCCCTGGGTGCGTTGTGTTTTCGTGAGCAATAATGCAGGAAAGCAGCGGGCGGGATGGCGAGCTTGTCCTGCTGCTCCAACACAAGCTACCTTAAGAGCCGGTACGATGCGGGCAATGGGTGAAGTTCGTCAGGAGTACTGCATAAAAAAAACGAGTGTGTTGTCGTGGCAGTTGGTGATCAAAGAAATAAAACAAAATAAAATCAATAAATAATAATGTCATAGACTTAAAGTCATACCTTTGAAGTCATAATGCATTGCAAGTGTTATTAGGGAATGTTGTGCTGTGTTTTCAAGCGCTTCAATGTGCTGCTCTGCAAGGTTTGGAGACAGCGGGTGCGTTCACGGAGATCATGAGCAGCCGGAGATCAAGAGCAGCCGCCGCAGGGGAGGGATACCATGGTAAATAGGTTACCTATTTACCATGGTATCTCTCCCCTGGGTGCGTTGTGTTTTCGTGAGCAATAATGCAGGAAAGCAGCGGGCGGGATGGCGAGCTTGTCCTGCTGCTCCAACACAAGCTACCTTAGAGCCGGTACGATGCGGGCAATGGGTGAAGTTCGTCAGGAGTACTGCATAAAAAAACGAGTGTGTTGTCGTGGCAGTTGGTGATCAAAGAAATAAAACAAAATAAAATCAATAAATAATAATAATGTCATAGACTTAAAGTCATACCTTTGAAGTCATAATGCATTGCAAGTGTTATTAGGGAATGTTGTGCTGTGTTTTCAAGCGCTTCAATGTGCTGCTCTGCAAGGTTTGGAGACAGCGGGTGCGTTCACGGAGATCATGAGCAGCCGGAGATCAAGAGCAGCCGCCGCAGGGGAGGGATACCATGGTAAATAGGTTACCTATTTACCATGGAATCTCTCCCCTGAGTGCGTTGTGTTTTCGTGAGCAATAATGCAGGAAAGCAGCGGGCGGGATGGCGAGCTTGTCCTGCTGCTCCAACACAAGCTACCTTAAGAGCCGGTACGATGCGGGCAATGGGTGAAGTTCGTCAGGAGTACTGCATAAAAAAAACGAGTGTGTTGTCGTGGCAGTTGGTGATCAAAGAAATAAAACAAAATAAAATCAATAAATAATAATGTCATAGACTTAAAGTCATACCTTTGAAGTCATAATGCATTGCAAGTGTTATTAGGGAATGTTGTGCTGTGTTTTCAAGCGCTTCAATGTGCTGCTCTGCAAGGTTTGGAGACAGCGGGTGCGTTCACGGAGATCATGAGCAGCCGGAGATCAAGAGCAGCCGCCGCAGGGGAGGGATACCATGGTAAATAGGTTACCTATTTACCATGGTATCTCTCCCCTGGGTGCGTTGTGTTTTCGTGAGCAATAATGCAGGAAAGCAGCGGGCGGGATGGCGAGCTTGTCCTGCTGCTCCAACACAAGCTACCTTAGAGCCGGTACGATGCGGGCAATGGGTGAAGTTCGTCAGGAGTACTGCATAAAAAAACGAGTGTGTTGTCGTGGCAGTTGGTGATCAAAGAAATAAAACAAAATAAAATCAATAAATAATAATAATGTCATAGACTTAAAGTCATACCTTTGAAGTCATAATGCATTGCAAGTGTTATTAGGGAATGTTGTGCTGTGTTTTCAAGCGCTTCAATGTGCTGCTCTGCAAGGTTTGGAGACAGCGGGTGCGTTCACGGAGATCATGAGCAGCCGGAGATCAAGAGCAGCCGCCGCAGGGGAGGGATACCATGGTAAATAGGTTACCTATTTACCATGGAATCTCTCCCCTGAGTGCGTTGTGTTTTCGTGAGCAATAATGCAGGAAAGCAGCGGGCGGGATGGCGAGCTTGTCCTGCTGCTCCAACACAAGCTACCTTAAGAGCCGGTACGATGCGGGCAATGGGTGAAGTTCGTCAGGAGTACTGCATAAAAAAAACGAGTGGGTTGTCGTGGCAGTTGGTGATCAAAGAAATAAAACAAAATAAAATCAATAAATAATAATGTCATAGACTTAAAGTCATACCTTTGAAGTCATAATGCATTGCAAGTGTTATTGGGGAATGTTGTGCTGTGTTTTCAAGCGCTTCAATGTGCTGCTCTGCAAGGTTTGGAGACAGCGGGTGCGTTCACGGAGATCATGAGCAGCCGAAGATCAAGAGCAGCCGCCGCAGGGGAGGGATACCATGGTAAATAGGTTACCTATTTACCATGGTATCTCTCCCCTGGGTGCGTTGTGTTTTCGTGAGCAATAATGCAGGAAAGCAGCGGGCGGGATGGCGAGCTTGTCCTGCTGCTCCAACACAAGCTACCTTAAGAGCCGGTATGATGCGGGCAATGGGTGAAGTTCGTCAGGAGTACTGCATAAAAAAACGAGTGTGTTGTCGTGGCAGTTGGTGATCAAAGAAATAAAACAAAATAAAATCAATAAATAATAATGCCATAGACTTAAAGTCATACCTTTGAAGTCATAATGCATTGCAAGTGTTATTAGGGAATGTTGTGCTGTGTTTTCAAGCGCTTCAATGTGCTGCTTTGCAAGGTTTGGAGACAGCGGGTGCGTTCACGGAGATCATGAGCAGCCGGAGATCAAGAGCAGCCGCCGCAGGGGAGGGATACCATGGTAAATAGGTTATTTACCATGGTATCTCTCCCCTGGGTGCGTTGTGTTTTCGTGAGCAATAATGCAGGAAAGCAGCGGGCGGGATGGCGAGCTTGTCCTGCTGCTCCAACACAAGCTACCTTAAGAGCCGGTACGATGCGGGCAATGGGTGAAGTTCGTCAGGAGTACTGCATAAAAAAACGAGTGTGTTGTCGTGGCAGTTGGTGATCAAAGAAATAAAACAAAATAAAATCAATAAATAATAATGTCATAGACTTAAAGTCATACCTTTGAAGTCATAATGCATTGCAAGTGTTATTAGGGAATGTTGTGCTGTGTTTTCAAGCGCTTCAATGTGCTGCTCTGCAAGGTTTGGAGACAGCGGGTGCGTTCACGGAGATCATGAGCAGCCGGAGATCAAGAGCAGCCGCCGCAGGGGAGGGATACCATGGTAAATAGGTTACCTATTTACCATGGTATCTCTCCCCTGGGTGCGTTGTGTTTTCGTGAGCAATAATGCAGGAAAGCAGCGGGCGGGATGGCGAGCTTGTCCTGCTGCTCCAACACAAGCTACCTTAAGAGCCGGTACGATGCGGGCAATGGGTGAAGTTCGTCAGGAGTACTGCATAAAAAAAAACGAGTGTGTTGTCGTGGCAGTTGGTGATCAAAGAAATAAAACAAAATAAAATCAATAAATAATAATGTCATAGACTTAAAGTCATACCTTTGAAGTCATAATGCATTGCAAGTGTTATTAGGGAATGTTGTGCTATGTTTTCAAGCGCTTCAATGTGCTGCTCTGCAAGGTTTGGAGACAGCGGGTGCGTTCACGGAGATCATGAGCAGCCGGAGATCAAGAGCAGCCGCCGCAGGGGAGGGATACCATGGTAAATAGGTTACCTATTTACCATGGTATCTCTCCCCTGGGTGCGTTGTGTTTTCGTGAGCAATAATGCAGGAAAGCAGCGGGCGGGATGGCGAGCTTGTCCTGCTGCTCCAACACAAGCTACCTTAGAGCCGGTACGATGCGGGCAATGGGTGAAGTTCGTCAGGAGTACTGCATAAAAAAAAACGAGTGTGTTGTCGTGGCAGTTGGTGATCAAAGAAATAAAACAAAATAAAATCAATAAATAATAATAATGTCATAGACTTAAAGTCATACCTTTGAAGTCATAATGCATTGCAAGTGTTATTAGGGAATGTTGTGCTGTGTTTTCAAGCGCTTCAATGTGCTGCTCTGCAAGGTTTGGAGACAGCGGGTGCGTTCACGGAGATCATGAGCAGCCGGAGATCAAGAGCAGCCGCCGCAGGGGAGGGATACCATGGTAAATAGGTTACCTATTTACCATGGTATCTCTCCCCTGGGTGCGTTGTGTTTTCGTGAGCAATAATGCAGGAAAGCAGCGGGCGGGATGGCGAGCTAGTCCTGCTGCTCCAACACAAGCTACCTTAAGAGCCGGTACGATGCGGGCAATGGGTGAAGTTCGTCAGGAGTACTGCATAAAAAAACGAGTGTGTTGTCGTGGCAGTTGGTGATCAAAGAAATAAAACAAAATAAAATCAATAAATAATAATGCCATAGACTTAAAGTCATACCTTTGAAGTCATAATGCATTGCAAGTGTTATTAGGGAATGTTGTGCTGTGTTTTCAAGCGCTTCAATGTGCTGCTCTGCAAGGTTTGGAGACAGCGGGTGCGTATCTCTCCCCTGGGTGCGTTGTGTTTTCGTGAGCAATAATGCAGGAAAGCAGCGGGCGGGATGGCGAGCTAGTCCTGCTGCTCCAACACAAGCTACCTTAAGAGCCGGTACGATGCGGGCAATGGGTGAAGTTCGTCAGGAGTACTGCATAAAAAAACGAGTGTGTTGTCGTGGCAGTTGGTGATCAAAGAAATAAAACAAAATAAAATCAATAAATAATAATGCCATAGACTTAAAGTCATACCTTTGAAGTCATAATGCATTGCAAGTGTTATTAGGGAATGTTGTGCTGTGTTTTCAAGCGCTTCAATGTGCTGCTCTGCAAGGTTTGGAGACAGCGGGTGCGTTCACGGAGATCATGAGCAGCCGGAGATCAAGAGCAGCCGCCGCAGGGGAGGGATACCATGGTAAATAGGTTACCTATTTACCATGGTATCTCTCCCCTGGGTGCGTTGTGTTTTCGTGAGCAATAATGCAGGAAAGCAGCGGGCGGGATGGCGAGCTTGTCCTGCTGCTCCAACACAAGCTACCTTAGAGCCGGTACGATGCGGGCAATGGGTGAAGTTCGTCAGGAGTACTGCATAAAAAAAACGAATGTGTTGTCGTGGCAGTTGGTGATCAAAGAAATAAAACAAAATAAAATCAATAAATAATAATGTCATAGACTTAAAGTCATACCTTTGAAGTCATAATGCATTGCAAGTGTTATTAGGGAATGTTGTGCTGTGTTTTCAAGCGCTTCAATGTGCTGCTCTGCAAGGTTTGGAGACAGCGGGTGCGTTCACGGAGATCATGAGCAGCCGGAGATCAAGAGCAGCCGCCGCAGGGGAGGGATACCATGGTAA
Source organism: Acipenser ruthenus (assembly GCF_902713425.1). NCBI lineage: Eukaryota > Metazoa > Chordata > Actinopteri > Acipenseriformes > Acipenseridae > Acipenser > Acipenser ruthenus. The sequence continues at coordinate 87,313,167 of NC_081189.1, forward strand.
ATAGGTTACCTATTTACCATGGTATCTCTCCCCTGGGTGCGTTGTGTTTTCGTGAGCAATAATGCAGGAAAGCAGCGGGCGGGATGGCGAGCTTGTCCTGCTGCTCCAACACAAGCTACCTTAAGAGCCGGTACGATGCGGGCAATGGGTGAAGTTCGTCAGGAGTACTGCATAAAAAACCGAGTGTGTTGTCGTGGCAGTTGGTGATCAAAGAAATAAAACAAAATAAAATCAATAAATAATAATGCCATAGACTTAAAGTCATACCTTTGAAGTCATAATGCATTGCAAGTGTTATTAGGGAATGTTGTGCTGTGTTTTCAAGCGCTTCAATGTGCTGCTCTGCAAGGTTTGGAGACAGCGGGTGCGTTCACGGAGATCATGAGCAGCCGGAGATCAAGAGCAGCCGCCGCAGGGGAGGGATACCATGGTAAATAGGTTACCTATTTACCATGGTATCTCTCCCCTGGGTGCGTTGTGTTTTCGTGAGCAATAATGCAGGAAAGCAGCGGGCGGGATGGCGAGCTTGTCCTGCTGCTCCAACACAAGCTACCTTAGAGCCGGTACGATGCGGGCAATGGGTGAAGTTCGTCAGGAGTACTGCATAAAAAAACGAGTGTGTTGTCGTGGCAGTTGGTGATCAAAGAAATAAAACAAAATAAAATCAATAAATAATAATGTCATAGACTTAAAGTCATACCTTTGAAGTCATAATGCATTGCAAGTGTTATTAGGGAATGTTGTGCTGTGTTTTCAAGCGCTTCAATGTGCTGCTCTGCAAGGTTTGGAGACAGCGGGTGCGTTCACGGAGATCATGAGCAGCCGGAGATCAAGAGCAGCCGCCGCAGGGGAGGGATACCATGGTAAATAGGTTACCTATTTACCATGGTATCTCTCCCCTGGGTGCGTTGTGTTTTCGTGAGCAATAATGCAGGAAAGCAGCGGGCGGGATGGCGAGCTTGTCCTGCTGCTCCAACACAAGCTACCTTAAGAGCCGGTACGATGCGGGCAATGGGTGAAGTTCGTCAGGAGTACTGCATAAAAAACGAGTGTGTTGTCGTGGCAGTTGGTGATCAAAGAAATAAAACAAAATAAAATCAATAAATAATAATGTCATAGACTTAAAGTCATACCTTTGAAGTCATAATGCATTGCAAGTGTTATTAGGGAATGTTGTGCTATGTTTTCAAGCGCTTCAATGTGCTGCTCTGCAAGGTTTGGAGACAGCGGGTGCGTTCACGGAGTTCATGAGCAGCCGGATATCAAGAGCAGCCGCCGCAGGGGAGGGATACCATGGTAAATAGGTTACCTATTTACCATGGTATCTCTCCCCTGGGTGCGTTGTGTTTTCGTGAGCAATAATGCAGGAAAGCAGCGGGCGGGATGGCGAGCTTGTCCTGCTGCTCCAACACAAGCTACCTTAAGAGCCGGTACGATGCGGGCAATGGGTGAAGTTCGTCAGGAGTACTGCATAAAAAACGAGTGTGTTGTCGTGGCAGTTGGTGATCAAAGAAATAAAACAAAATAAAATCAATAAATAATAATGTCATAGACTTAAAGTCATACCTTTGAAGTCATAATGCATTGCAAGTGTTATTAGGGAATGTTGTGCTATGTTTTCAAGCGCTTCAATGTGCTGCTCTGCAAGGTTTGGAGACAGCGGGTGCGTTCACGGAGTTCATGAGCAGCCGGAGATCAAGAGCAGCCGCCGCAGGGGAGGGATACCATGGTAAATAGGTTACCTATTTACCATGGTATCTCTCCCCTGGGTGCGTTGTGTTTTCGTGAGCAATAATGCAGGAAAGCAGCGGGCGGGATGGCGAGCTTGTCCTGCTGCTCCAACACAAGCTACCTTAAGAGCCGGTACGATGCGGGCAATGGGTGAAGTTCGTCAGGAGTACTGCATAAAAAAACGAGTGTGTTGTCGTGGCAGTTGGTGATCAAAGAAATAAAACAAAATAAAATCAATAAATAATAATGTCATAGACTTAAAGTCATACCTTTGAAGTCATAATGCATTGCAAGTGTTATTAGGGAATGTTGTGCTGTGTTTTCAAGCGCTTCAATGTGCTGCTCTGCAAGGTTTGGAGACAGCGGGTGCGTTCACGGAGATCATGAGCAGCCGGAGATCAAGAGCAGCCGCCGCAGGGGAGGGATACCATGGTAAATAGGTTACCTATTTACCATGGTATCTCTCCCCTGGGTGCGTTGTGTTTTCGTGAGCAATAATGCAGGAAAGCAGCGGGCGGGATGGCGAGCTTGTCCTGCTGCTCCAACACAAGCTACCTTAGAGCCGGTACGATGCGGGCAATGGGTGAAGTTCGTCAGGAGTACTGCATAAAAAAACGAGTGTGTTGTCGTGGCAGTTGGTGATCAAAGAAATAAAACAAAATAAAATCAATAAATAATAAAACTGTCATAGACTTAAAGTCATACCTTTGAAGTCATAATGCATTGCAAGTGTTATTAGGGAATGTTGTGCTGTGTTTTCAAGCGCTTCAATGTGCTGCTCTGCAAGGTTTGGAGACAGCGGGTGCGTTCACGGAGATCATGAGCAGCCGGAGATCAAGAGCAGCCGCCGCAGGGGAGGGATACCATGGTAAATAGGTTACCTATTTACCATGGTATCTCTCCCCTGGGTGCGTTGTGTTTTCGTGAGCAATAATGCAGGAAAGCAGCGGGCGGGATGGCGAGCTTGTCCTGCTGCTCCAACACAAGCTACCTTAAGAGCCGGTACGATGCGGGCAATGGGTGAAGTTCGTCAGGAGTACTGCATAAAAAAAACGAGTGTGTTGTCGTGGCAGTTGGTGATCAAAGAAATAAAACAAAATAAAATCAATAAATAATAATGTCATAGACTTAAAGTCATACCTTTGAAGTCATAATGCATTGCAAGTGTTATTAGGGAATGTTGTGCTGTGTTTTCAAGCGCTTCAATGTGCTGCTCTGCAAGGTTTGGAGACAGCGGGTGCGTATCTCTCCCCTGGGTGCGTTGTGTTTTCGTGAGCAATAATGCAGGAAAGCAGCGGGCGGGATGGCGAGCTAGTCCTGCTGCTCCAACACAAGCTACCTTAAGAGCCGGTACGATGCGGGCAATGGGTGAAGTTCGTCAGGAGTACTGCATAAAAAAACGAGTGTGTTGTCGTGGCAGTTGGTGATCAAAGAAATAAAACAAAATAAAATCAATAAATAATAATGCCATAGACTTAAAGTCATACCTTTGAAGTCATAATGCATTGCAAGTGTTATTAGGGAATGTTGTGCTGTGTTTTCAAGCGCTTCAATGTGCTGCTCTGCAAGGTTTGGAGACAGCGGGTGCGTTCACGGAGATCATGAGCAGCCGGAGATCAAGAGCACCCGCCGCAGGGGAGGGATACCATGGTAAATAGGTTACCTATTTACCATGGTATCTCTCCCCTGGGTGCGTTGTGTTTTCGTGAGCAATAATGCAGGAAAGCAGCGGGCGGGATGGCGAGCTTGTCCTGCTGCTCCAACACAAGCTACCTTAGAGCCGGTACGATGCGGGCAATGGGTGAAGTTCGTCAGGAGTACTGCATAAAAAAACGAGTGTGTTGTCGTGGCAGTTGGTGATCAAAGAAATAAAACAAAATAAAATCAATAAATAATAATGTCATAGACTTAAAGTCATACCTTTGAAGTCATAATGCATTGCAAGTGTTATTAGGGAATGTTGTGCTATGTTTTCAAGCGCTTCAATGTGCTGCTCTGCAAGGTTTGGAGACAGCGGGTGCGTTCACGGAGATCATGAGCAGCCGGAGATCAAGAGCAGCCGCCGCAGGGGAGGGATACCATGGTAAATAGGTTACCTATTTACCATGGTATCTCTCCCCTGGGTGCGTTGTGTTTTCGTGAGCAATAATGCAGGAAAGCAGCGGGCGGGATGGCGAGCTTGTCCTGCTGCTCCAACACAAGCTACCTTAAGAGCCGGTACGATGCGGGCAATGGGTGAAGTTCGTCAGGAGTACTGCATAAAAAAACGAGTGTGTTGTCGTGGCAGTTGGTGATCAAAGAAATAAAACAAAATAAAATCAATAAATAATAATGTCATAGACTTAAAGTCGTACCTTTGAAGTCATAATGCATTGCAAGTGTTATTAGGGAATGTTGTGCTGTGTTTTCAAGCGCTTCAATGTGCTGCTCTGCAAGGTTTGGAGACAGCGGGTGCGTTCACGGAGATCATGAGCAGCCGGAGATCAAGAGCAGCCGCCGCAGGGGAGGGATACCATGGTAAATAGGTAACCTATTAGGTTACCTATTTACCATGGTATCTCTCCCCTGGGTGCGTTGTGTTTTCGTGAGCAATAATGCAGGAAAGCAGCGGGCGGGATGGCGAGCTTGTCCTGCTGCTCCAACACAAGCTACCTTAGAGCCGGTACGATGCGGGCAATGGGTGAAGTTCGTCAGGAGTACTGCATAAAAAAACGAGTGTGTTGTCGTGGCAGTTGGTGATCAAAGAAATAAAACAAAATAAAATCAATAAATAATAAAACTGTCATAGACTTAAAGTCATACCTTTGAAGTCATAATGCATTGCAAGTGTTATTAGGGAATGTTGTGCTGTGTTTTCAAGCGCTTCAATGTGCTGCTCTGCAAGGTTTGGAGACAGCGGGTGCGTTCACGGAGATCATGAGCAGCCGGAGATCAAGAGCAGCCGCCGCAGGGGAGGGATACCTCTCCCCTGGGTGCGTTGTGTTTTCGTGAGCAATAATGGAGGAAAGCAGCGGGCGGGATGGCGAGCTTGTCCTGCTGCTCCAACACAAGCTACCTTAAGAGCCGGTACGATGCGGGCAATGGGTGAAGTTCGTCAGGAGTACTGCATAAAAAAAACGAGTGTGTTGTCGTGGCAGTTGGTGATCAAAGAAATAAAACAAAATAAAATCAATAAATAATAATGTCATAGACTTAAAGTCATACCTTTGAAGTCATAATGCATTGCAAGTGTTATTAGGGAATGTTGTGCTGTGTTTTCAAGCGCTTCAATGTGCTGCTCTGCAAGGTTTGGAGACAGCGGGTGCGTATCTCTCCCCTGGGTGCGTTGTGTTTTCGTGAGCAATAATGCAGGAAAGCAGCGGGCGGGATGGCGAGCTTGTCCTGCTGCTTCCAACACAAGCTACCTTAAGAGCCGGTACGATGCGGGCAATGGGTGAAGTTCGTCAGGAGTACTGCATAAAAAAACGAGTGTGTTGTCGTGGCAGTTGGTGATCAAAGAAATAAAACAAAATAAAATCAATAAATAATAATGCCATAGACTTAAAGTCATACCTTTGAAGTCATAATGCATTGCAAGTGTTATTAGGGAATGTTGTGCTGTGTTTTCAAGCGCTTCAATGTGCTGCTCTGCAAGGTTTGGAGACAGCGGGTGCGTTCACGGAGATCATGAGCAGCCGGAGATCAAGAGCAGCCGCCGCAGGGGAGGGATACCATGGTAAATAGGTTACCTATTTACCATGGTATCTCTCCCCTGGGTGCGTTGTGTTTTCGTGAGCAATAATGCAGGAAAGCAGCGGGCGGGATGGCGAGCTTGTCCTGCTGCTCCAACACAAGCTACCTTAGAGCCGGTACGATGCGGGCAATGGGTGAAGTTCGTCAGGAGTACTGCATAAAAAAACGAGTGTGTTGTCGTGGCAGTTGGTGATCAAAGAAATAAAACAAAATAAAATCAATAAATAATAATAATGTCATAGACTTAAAGTCATACCTTTGAAGTCATAATGCATTGCAAGTGTTATTAGGGAATGTTGTGCTGTGTTTTCAAGCGCTTCAATGTGCTGCTCTGCAAGGTTTGGAGACAGCGGGTGCGTTCACGGAGATCATGAGCAGCCGGAGATCAAGAGCAGCCGCCGCAGGGGAGGGATACCATGGTAAATAGGTTACCTATTTACCATGGTATCTCTCCCCTGGGTGCGTTGTGTTTTCGTGAGCAATAATGCAGGAAAGCAGCGGGCGGGATGGCGAGCTTGTCCTGCTGCTCCAACACAAGCTACCTTAAGAGCCGGTACGATGCGGGCAATGGGTGAAGTTCGTCAGGAGTACTGCATAAAAAACGAGTGTGTTGTCGTGGCAGTTGGTGATCAAAGAAATAAAACAAAATAAAATCAATAAATAATAATGTCATAGACTTAAAGTCATACCTTTGAAGTCATAATGCATTGCAAGTGTTATTAGGGAATGTTGTGCTGTGTTTTCAAGCGCTTCAATGTGCTGCTCTGCAAGGTTTGGAGACAGCGGGTGCGTTCTAGGAGATCATGAGCAGCCGGAGATCAAGAGCAGCCGCCGCAGGGGAGGGATACCATGGTAAATAGGTTACCTATTTACCATGGTATCTCTCCCCTGGGTGCGTTGTGTTTTCGTGAGCAATAATGCAGGAAAGCAGCGGGCGGGATGGCGAGCTTGTCCTGCTTCTCCAACACAAGCTACCTTAAGAGCCGGTACGATGCGGGCAATGGGTGAAGTTCGTCAGGAGTACTGCATAAAAAACGAGTGTGTTGTCGTGGCAGTTGGTGATCAAAGAAATAAAACAAAATAAAATCAATAAATAATAATGTCATAGACTTAAAGTCATACCTTTGAAGTCATAATGCATTGCAAGTGTTATTAGGGAATGTTATGCTGTGTTTTCAAGCGCTTCAATGTGCTGCTCTGCAAGGTTTGGAGACAGCGGGTGCGTTCACGGAGATCATGAGCAGCCGGAGATCAAGAGCAGCCGCCGCAGGGGAGGGATACCATGGTAAATAGGTTACCTATTTACCATGGTATCTCTCCCCTGGGTGCGTTGTGTTTTCGTGAGCAATAATGCAGGAAAGCAGCGGGCGGGATGGCGAGCTTGTCCTGCTGCTCCAACACAAGCTACCTTAAAGCCGGTACGATGCGGGCAATGGGTGAAGTTCGTCAGGAGTACTGCATAAAAAAAACGAGTGTGTTGTCGTGGCAGTTGGTGATCAAAGAAATAAAACAAAATAAAATCAATAAATAATAATGTCATAGACTTAAAGTCATACCTTTGAAGTCATAATGCATTGCAAGTGTTATTAGGGAATGTTGTGCTGTGTTTTCAAGCGCTTCAATGTGCTGCTCTGCAAGGTTTGGAGACAGCGGGTGCGTTCACGGAGATCATGAGCAGCCGGAGATCAAGAGCAGCCGCCGCAGGGGAGGGATACCATGGTAAATAGGTTACCTATTTACCATGGTATCTCTCCCCTGGGTGCGTTGTGTTTTCGTGAGCAATAATGCAGGAAAGCAGCGGGCGGGATGGCGAGCTTGTCCTGCTTCTCCAACACAAGCTACCTTAAGAGCCGGTACGATGCGGGCAATGGGTGAAGTTCGTCAGGAGTACTGCATAAAAAACGAGTGTGTTGTCGTGGCAGTTGGTGATCAAAGAAATAAAACAAAATAAAATCAATAAATAATAATGTCATAGACTTAAAGTCATACCTTTGAAGTCATAATGCATTGCAAGTGTTATTAGGGAATGTTATGCTGTGTTTTCAAGCGCTTCAATGTGCTGCTCTGCAAGGTTTGGAGACAGCGGGTGCGTTCACGGAGATCATGAGCAGCCGGAGATCAAGAGCAGCCGCCGCAGGGGAGGGATACCATGGTAAATAGGTTACCTATTTACCATGGTATCTCTCCCCTGGGTGCGTTGTGTTTTCGTGAGCAATAATGCAGGAAAGCAGCGGGCGGGATGGCGAGCTTGTCCTGCTGCTCCAACACAAGCTACCTTAAGAGCCGGTACGATGCGGGCAATGGGTGAAGTTCGTCAGGAGTACTGCATAAAAAAACGAGTGTGTTGTCGTGGCAGTTGGTGATCAAAGAAATAAAACAAAATAAAATCAATAAATAATAATGTCATAGACTTAAAGTCATACCTTTGAAGTCATAATGCATTGCAAGTGTTATTAGGGAATGTTGTGCTGTGTTTTCAAGCGCTTCAATGTGCTGCTCTGCAAGGTTTGGAGACAGCGGGTGCGTTCACGGAGATCATGAGCAGCCGGAGATCAAGAGCAGCCGCCGCAGGGGAGGGATACCATGGTAAATAGGTTACCTATTTACCATGGTATCTCTCCCCTGGGTGCGTTGTGTTTTCGTGAGCAATAATGCAGGAAAGCAGCGGGCGGGATGGCGAGCTTGTCCTGCTGCTCCAACACAAGCTACCTTAAGAGCCGGTACGATGCGGGCAATGGGTGAAGTTCGTCAGGAGTACTGCATAAAAAAACGAGTGTGTTGTCGTGGCAGTTGGTGATCAAAGAAATAAAACAAAATAAAATCAATAAATAATAATAATGTCATAGACTTAAAGTCATACCTTTGAAGTCATAATGCATTGCAAGTGTTATTAGGGAATGTTGTGCTGTGTTTTCAAGCGCTTCAATGTGCTGCTCTGCAAGGTTTGGAGACAGCGGGTGCGTTCACGGAGATCATGAGCAGCAGGAGATCAAGAGCAGCCGCCGCAGGGGAGGGATACCATGGTAAATAGGTTACCTATTTACCATGGTATCTCTCCCCTGGGTGCGTTGTGTTTTCGTGAGCAATAATGCAGGAAAGCAGCGGGCGGGATGGCGAGCTTGTCCTGCTGCTCCAACACAAGCTACCTTAAGAGCCGGTACGATGCGGGCAATGGGTGAAGTTCGTCAGGAGTACTGCATAAAAAAACGAGTGTGTTGTCGTGGCAGTTGGTGATCAAAGAAATAAAACAAAATAAAATCAATAAATAATAATGCCATAGACTTAAAGTCATACCTTTGAAGTCATAATGCATTGCAAGTGTTATTAGGGAATGTTGTGCTGTGTTTTCAAGCGCTTCAATGTGCTGCTCTGCAAGGTTTGGAGACAGCGGGTGCGTTCACGGAGATCATGAGCAGCCGGAGATCAAGAGCAGCCGCCGCAGGGGAGGGATACCATGGTAAATAGGTTACCTATTTACCATGGTATCTCTCCCCTGGGTGCGTTGTGTTTTCGTGAGCAATAATGCAGGAAAGCAGCGGGCGGGATGGCGAGCTTGTCCTGCTGCTCCAACACAAGCTACCTTAGAGCCGGTACGATGCGGGCAATGGGTGAAGTTCGTCAGGAGTACTGCATAAAAAAAACGAGTGTGTTGTCGTGGCAGTTGGTGATCAAAGAAATAAAACAAAATAAAATCAATAAATAATAATGTCATAGACTTAAAGTCATACCTTTGAAGTCATAATGCATTGCAAGTGTTATTAGGGAATGTTGTGCTGTGTTTTCAAGCGCTTCAATGTGCTGCTCTGCAAGGTTTGGAGACAGCGGGTGCGTTCACGGAGATCATGAGCAGCCGGAGATCAAGAGCAGCCGCCGCAGGGGAGGGATACCATGGTAAATAGGTTACCTATTTACCATGGTATCTCTCCCCTGGGTGCGTTGTGTTTTCGTGAGCAATAATGCAGGAAAGCAGCGGGCGGGATGGCGAGCTTGTCCTGCTGCTCCAACACAAGCTACCTTAGAGCCGGTACGATGCGGGCAATGGGTGAAGTTCGTCAGGAGTACTGCATAAAAAAACGAGTGTGTTGTCGTGGCAGTTGGTGATCAAAGAAATAAAACAAAATAAAATCAATAAATAATAATAATGTCATAGACTTAAAGTCATACCTTTGAAGTCATAATGCATTGCAAGTGTTATTAGGGAATGTTGTGCTGTGTTTTCAAGCGCTTCAATGTGCTGCTCTGCAAGGTTTGGAGACAGCGGGTGCGTTCACGGAGATCATGAGCAGCCGGAGATCAAGAGCAGCCGCCGCAGGGGAGGGATACCATGGTAAATAGGTTACCTATTTACCATGGTATCTCTCCCCTGGGTGCGTTGTGTTTTCGTGAGCAATAATGCAGGAAAGCAGCGGGCGGGATGGCGAGCTTGTCCTGCTGCTCCAACACAAGCTACCTTAGAGCCGGTACGATGCGGGCAATGGGTGAAGTTCGTCAGGAGTACTGCATAAAAAAACGAGTGTGTTGTCGTGGCAGTTGGTGATCAAAGAAATAAAACAAAATAAAATCAATAAATAATAATGTCATAGACTTAAAGTCATACCTTTGAAGTCATAATGCATTGCAAGTGTTATTAGGGAATGTTATGCTGTGTTTTCAAGCGCTTCAATGTGCTGCTCTGCAAGGTTTGGAGACAGCGGGTGCGTTCACGGAGATCATGAGCAGCCGGAGATCAAGAGCAGCCGCCGCAGGGGAGGGATACCATGGTAAATAGGTTACCTATTTACCATGGTATCTCTCCCCTGGGTGCGTTGTGTTTTCGTGAGCAATAATGCAGGAAAGCAGCGGGCGGGATGGCGAGCTTGTCCTGCTGCTCCAACACAAGCTACCTTAAGAGCCGGTACGATGCGGGCAATGGGTGAAGTTCGTCAGGAGTACTGCATAAAAAAAACGAGTGTGTTGTCGTGGCAGTTGGTGATCAAAGAAATAAAACAAAATAAAATCAATAAATAATAATGTCATAGACTTAAAGTCATACCTTTGAAGTCATAATGCATTGCAAGTGTTATTAGGGAATGTTGTGCTATGTTTTTAAGCGCTTCAATGTGCTGCTCTGCAAGGTTTGGAGACAGCGGGTGCGTTCACGGAGATCATGAGCAGCCGGAGATCAAGAGCAGCCGCCGCAGGGGAGGGATACCATGGTAAATAGGTTACCTATTTACCATGGTATCTCTCCCCTGGGTGCGTTGTGTTTTCGTGAGCAATAATGCAGGAAAGCAGCGGGCGGGATGGCGAGCTTGTCCTGCTGCTCCAACACAAGCTACCTTAAGAGCCGGTACGATGCGGGCAATGGGTGAAGTTCGTCAGGAGTACTGCATAAAAAAACGAGTGTGTTGTCGTGGCAGTTGGTGATCAAAGAAATAAAACAAAATAAAATCAATAAATAATAATGTCATAGACCTAAAGCCATACCTTTGAAGTCATAATGCATTGCAAGTGTTATTAGGGAATGTTGTGCTGTGTTTTCAAGCGCTTCAATGTGCTGCTCTGCAAGGTTTGGAGACAGCGGGTGCGTTCACGGAGATCAAGAGCAGCCGGAGATCAAGAGCAGCCGCCGCAGGGGAGGGATACCATGGTAAATAGGTTACCTATTTACCATGGTATCTCTCCCCTGGGTGCGTTGTGTTTTGGTGAGCAATAATGCAGGAAAGCAGCGGGCGGGATGGCGAGCTTGTCCTGCTGCTCCAACACAAGCTACCTTAAGAGCCGGTACGATGCGGGCAATGGGTGAAGTTCGTGAGGAGTACTGCATAAAAAAACGAGTGTGTTGTCGTGGCAGTTGGTGATCAAAGAAATAAAACAAAATAAAATCAATAAATAATAATGTCATAGACTTAAAGTCATACCTTTGAAGTCATAATGCATTGCAAGTGTTATTAGGGAATGTTGTGCTGTGTTTTCAAGCGCTTCAATGTGCTGCTCTGCAAGGTTTGGAGACAGCGGGTGCGTTCACGGAGATCATGAGCAGCCGGAGATCAAGAGCAGCCGCCGCAGGGGAGGGATACCATGGTAAATAGGTTACCTATTTACCATGGTATCTCTCCCCTGGGTGCGTTGTGTTTTCGTGAGCAATAATGCAGGAAAGCAGCGGGCGGGATGGCGAGCTTGTCCTGCTGCTCCAACACAAGCTACCTTAAGAGCCGGTACGATGCGGGCAATGGGTGAAGTTCGTCAGGAGTACTGCATAAAAAAAAACGAGTGTGTTGTCGTGGCAGTTGGTGATCAAAGAAATAAAACAAAATAAAATCAATAAATAATAATGTCATAGACTTAAAGTCATACCTTTGAAGTCATAATGCATTGCAAGTGTTATTAGGGAATGTTGTGCTGTGTTTTCAAGCGCTTCAATGTGCTGCTCTGCAAGGTTTGGAGACAGCGGGTGCGTTCACGGAGATCATGAGCAGCCGGAGATCAAGAGCAGCCGCCGCAGGGGAGGGATACCATGGTAAATAGGTTACCTATTTACCATGGTATCTCTCCCCTGGGTGCGTTGTGTTTTCGTGAGCAATAATGCAGGAAAGCAGCGGGCGGGATGGCGAGCTAGTCCTGCTGCTCCAACACAAGCTACCTTAAGAGCCGGTACGATGCGGGCAATGGGTGAAGTTCGTCAGGAGTACTGCATAAAAAAACGAGTGTGTTGTCGTGGCAGTTGGTGATCAAAGAAATAAAACAAAATAAAATCAATAAATAATAATGCCATAGACTTAAAGTCATACCTTTGAAGTCATAATGCATTGCAAGTGTTATTAGGGAATGTTGTGCTGTGTTTTCAAGCGCTTCAATGTGCTGCTCTGCAAGGTTTGGAGACAGCGGGTGCGTTCACGGAGATCATGAGCAGCCGGAGATCAAGAGCAGCCGCCGCAGGGGAGGGATACCATGGTAAATAGGTTACCTATTTACCATGGTATCTCTCCCCTGGGTGCGTTGTGTTTTCGTGAGCAATAATGCAGGAAAGCAGCGGGCGGGATGGCGAGCTTGTCCTGCTGCTCCAACACAAGCTACCTTAGAGCCGGTACGATGCGGGCAATGGGTGAAGTTCGTCAGGAGTACTGCATAAAAAAACGAGTGTGTTGTCGTGGCAGTTGGTGATCAAAGAAATAAAACAAAATAAAATCAATAAATAATAATGTCATAGACTTAAAGTCATACCTTTGAAGTCATAATGCATTGCAAGTGTTATTAGGGAATGTTGTGCTGTGTTTTCAAGCGCTTCAATGTGCTGCTCTGCAAGGTTTGGAGACAGCGGGTGCGTTCACGGAGATCATGAGCAGCCGGAGATCAAGAGCAGCCGCCGCAGGGGAGGGATACCATGGTAAATAGGTTACCTATTTACCATGGTATCTCTCCCCTGGGTGCGTTGTGTTTTCGTGAGCAATAATGCAGGAAAGCAGCGGGCGGGATGGCGAGCTTGTCCTGCTGCTCCAACACAAGCTACCTTAAGAGCCGGTACGATGCGGGCAATGGGTGAAGTTCGTCAGGAGTACTGCATAAAAAAAAACGAGTGTGTTGTCGTGGCAGTTGGTGATCAAAGAAATAAAACAAAATAAAATCAATAAATAATAATGTCATAGACTTAAAGTCATACCTTTGAAGTCATAATGCATTGCAAGTGTTATTAGGGAATGTTGTGCTGTGCTTTCAAGCGCTTCAATGTGCTGCTCTGCAAGGTTTGGAGACAGCGGGTGCGTTCACGGAGATCATGAGCAGCCGGAGATCAAGAGCAGCCGCCGCAGGGGAGGGATACCATGGTAAATAGGTTACATATTTACCATGGTATCTCTCCCCTGGGTGCGTTGTGTTTTCGTGAGCAATAATGCAGGAAAGCAGCGGGCGGGATGGCGAGCTTGTCCTGCTGCTCCAACACAAGCTACCTTAAGAGCCGGTACGATGCGGGCAATGGGTGAAGTTCGTCAGGAGTACTGCATAAAAAAAAACGAGTGTGTTGTCGTGGCAGTTGGTGATCAAAGAAATAAAACAAAATAAAATCAATAAATAATAATAATGTCATAGACTTAAAGTCATACCTTTGAAGTCATAATGCATTGCAAGTGTTATTAGGGAATGTTGTGCTGTGTTTTCAAGCGCTTCAATGTGCTGCTCTGCAAGGTTTGGAGACAGCGGGTGCGTTCACGGAGATCAAGAGCAGCCGGAGATCAAGAGCAGCCGCCGCAGGGGAGGTATATCTCTCCCCTGGGTGCGTTGTGTTTTCGTGAGCAATAATGCAGGAAAGCAGCGGGCGGGATGGCGAGCTTGTCCTGCTGCTCCAACACAAGCTACCTTAAGAGCCGGTACTATGCGGGCAATGGGTGAAGTTCGTCAGGAGTACTGCATAAAAAAAACGAGTGTGTTGTCGTGGCAGTTGGTGATCAAAGAAATAAAACACAATAAAATCAATAAATAATAATGTCATAGACTTAAAGTCATACCTTTGAAGTCATAATGCATTGCAAGTGTTATTAGGGAATGTTGTGCTGTGTTTTCAAGCGCTTCAATGTGCTGCTCTGCAAGGCTTGGAGACAAAGCGTGCGTTCACGGAGATCAAGAGCAGCCGGAGATCAAGAGCAGCCGCCGCAGGGGAGGGATACCATGGTAAATAGGTTACCTATTTACCATGGTATCTCTCCCCTGGGTGCGTTGTGTTTTGGTGAGCAATAATGCAGGAAAGCAGCGGGCGGGATGGCGAGCTTGTCCTGCTGCTCCAACACAAGCTACCTTAAGAGCCGGTACGATGCGGGCAATGGGTGAAGTTCGTCAGGAGTACTGCATAAAAAAAAACGAGTGTGTTGTCGTGGCAGTTGGTGATCAAAGAAATAAAACAAAATAAAATCAATAAATAATAATGTCATAGACTTAAAGTCATACCTTTGAAGTCATAATGCATTGCAAGTGTTATTAGGGAATGTTGTGCTGTGTTTTCAAGCGCTTCAATGTGCTGTTCTGCAAGGTTTGGAGACAGCGGGTGCGTTCACGGAGATCATGAGCAGCCGGAGATCAAGAGCAGCCGCCGCAGGGGAGGGATACCATGGTAAATAGGTTACCTATTTACCATGGTATCTCTCCCCTGGGTGCGTTGTGTTTTCGTGAGCAATAATGCAGGAAAGCAGCGGGCGGGATGGCGAGCTTGTCCTGCTGCTCCAACACAAGCTACCTTAGAGCCGGTACGATGCGGGCAATGGGTGAAGTTCGTCAGGAGTACTGCATAAAAAAACGAGTGTGTTGTCGTGGCAGTTGGTGATCAAAGAAATAAAACAAAATAAAATCAATAAATAATAATAATGTCATAGACTTAAAGTCATACCTTTGAAGTCATAATGCATTGCAAGTGTTATTAGGGAATGTTGTGCTGTGTTTTCAAGCGCTTCAATGTGCTGCTCTGCAAGGTTTGGAGACAGCGGGTGCGTTCACGGAGATCATGAGCAGCCGGAGATCAAGAGCAGCCGCCGCAGGGGAGGGATACCATGGTAAATAGGTTACCTATTTACCATGGTATCTCTCCCCTGGGTGCGTTGTGTTTTCGTGAGCAATAATGCAGGAAAGCAGCGGGCGGGATGGCGAGCTTGTCCTGCTGCTCCAACACAAGCTACCTTAGAGCCGGTACGATGCGGGCAATGGGTGAAGATCGTCAGGAGTACTGCATAAAAAAACGAGTGTGTTGTCGTGGCAGTTGGTGATCAAAGAAATAAAACAAAATAAAATCAATAAATAATAATAATGTCATAGACTTAAAGTCATACCTTTGAAGTCATAATGCATTGCAAGTGTTATTAGGGAATGTTGTGCTGTGTTTTCAAGCGCTTCAATGTGCTGCTCTGCAAGGTTTGGAGACAGCGGGTGCGTTCACGGAGATCATGAGCAGCCGGAGATCAAGAGCAGCCGCCGCAGGGGAGGGATACCATGGTAAATAGGTTACCTATTTACCATGGTATCTCTCCCCTGGGTGCGTTGTGTTTTCGTGAGCAATAATGCAGGAAAGCAGCGGACGGGATGGCGAGCTTGTCCTGCTGCTCCAACACAAGCTACCTTAGAGCCGGTACGATGCGGGCAATGGGTGAAGATCGTCAGGAGTACTGCATAAAAAAACGAGTGTGTTGTCGTGGCAGTTGGTGATCAAAGAAATAAAACAAAATAAAATCAATAAATAATAATAATGTCATAGACTTAAAGTCATACCTTTGAAGTCATAATGCATTGCAAGTGTTATTAGGGAATGTTGTGCTGTGTTTTCAAGCGCTTCAATGTGCTGCTCTGCAAGGTTTGGAGACAGCGGGTGCGTTCACGGAGATCATGAGCAGCCGGAGATCAAGAGCAGCCGCCGCAGGGGAGGGATACCATGGTAAATAGGTTACCTATTTACCATGGTATCTCTCCCCTGGGTGCGTTGTGTTTTCGTGAGCAATAATGCAGGAAAGCAGCGGGCGGGATGGCGAGCTCGTCCTGCTGCTCCAACACAAGCTACCTTAAGAGCCGGTACGATGCGGGCAATGGGTGAAGTTCGTCAGGAGTACTGCATAAAAAAAACGAGTGTGTTGTCGTGGCAGTTGGTGATCAAAGAAATAAAACAAAATAAAATCAATAAATAATAATAATGTCATAGACTTAAAGTCATACCTTTGAAGTCATAATGCATTGCAAGTGTTATTAGGGAATGTTGTGCTGTGTTTTCAAGCGCTTCAATGTGCTGCTCTGCAAGGTTTGGAGACAGCGGGTGCGTTCACGGAGATCATGAGCAGCAGGAGATCAAGAGCAGCCGCCGCAGGGGAGGGATACCATGGTAAATAGGTTACCTATTTACCATGGTATCTCTCCCCTGGGTGTGTTGTGTTTTCGTGAGCAATAATGCAGGAAAGCAGCGGGCGGGATGGCGAGCTTGTCCTGCTGCTCCAACACAAGCTACCTTAGAGCCGGTACGATGCGGGCAATGGGTGAAGTTCGTCAGGAGTACTGCATAAAAAAACGAGTGTGTTGTCGTGGCAGTTGGTGATCAAAGAAATAAAACAAAATAAAATCAATAAATAATAATAATGTCATAGACTTAAAGTCATACCTTTAAAGTCATAATGCATTGCAAGTGTTATTAGGGAATGTTGTGCTGTGTTTTCAAGCGCTTCAATGTGCTGCTCTGCAAGGTTTGGAGACAGCGGGTGCGTTCACGGAGATCATGAGCAGCCGGAGATCAAGAGCAGCCGCCGCAGGGGAGGGATACCATGGTAAATAGGTTACCTATTTACCATGGTATCTCTCCCCTGGGTGCGTTGTGTTTTCGTGAGCAATAATGCAGGAAAGCAGCGGGCGGGATGGCGAGCTTGTCCTGCTGCTCCAACACAAGCTACCTTAGAGCCGGTACGATGCGGGCAATGGGTGAAGATCGTCAGGAGTACTGCATAAAAAAACGAGTGTGTTGTCGTGGCAGTTGGTGATCAAAGAAATAAAACAAAATAAAATCAATAAATAATAATAATGTCATAGACTTAAAGTCATACCTTTGAAGTCATAATGCATTGCAAGTGTTATTAGGGAATGTTGTGCTGTGTTTTCAAGCGCTTCAATGTGCTGCTCTGCAAGGTTTGGAGACAGCGGGTGCGTTCACGGAGATCATGAGCAGCCGGAGATCAAGAGCAGCCGCCGCAGGGGAGGGATACCATGGTAAATAGGTTACCTATTTACCATGGTATCTCTCCCCTGGGTGCGTTGTGTTTTCGTGAGCAATAATGCAGGAAAGCAGCGGGCGGGATGGCGAGCTCGTCCTGCTGCTCCAACACAAGCTACCTTAAGAGCCGGTACGATGCGGGCAATGGGTGAAGTTCGTCAGGAGTACTGCATAAAAAAAACGAGTGTGTTGTCGTGGCAGTTGGTGATCAAAGAAATAAAACAAAATAAAATCAATAAATAATAATGTCATAGACTTAAAGTCATACCTTTGAAGTCATAATGCATTGCAAGTGTTATTAGGGAATGTTGTGCTGTGTTTTCAAGCGCTTCAATGTGCTGCTCTGCAAGGTTTGGAGACAGCGGGTGCGTTCACGGAGATCATGAGCAGCAGGAGATCAAGAGCAGCCGCCGCAGGGGAGGGATACCATGGTAAATAGGTTACCTATTTACCATGGTATCTCTCCCCTGGGTGCGTTGTGTTTTCGTGAGCAGTAATGCAGGAAAGCAGCGGGCGGGATGGCGAGCTTGTCCTGCTGCTCCAACACAAGCTACCTTAGAGCCGGTACGATGCGGGCAATGGGTGAAGATCGTCAAGAGTACTGCATAAAAAAACGCGTGTGTTGTCGTGGCAGTTGGTGATCAAAGAAATAAAACAAAATAAAATCAATAAATAATAATAATGTCATAGACTTAAAGCCATACCTTTGAAGTCATAATGCATTGCAAGTGTTATTAGGGAATGTTGTGCTGTGTTTTCAAGCGCTTCAATGTGCTGCTCTGCAAGGTTTGGAGACAGCGGGTGCGTTCACGGAGATCATGAGCAGCCGGAGATCAAGAGCAGCCGCCGCAGGGGAGGGATACCATGGTAAATAGGTTACCTAGATCATGAGCAGCCGGAGATCAAGAGCAGCCGCCGCAGGGGAGGGATACCATGGTAAATAGGTTACCTATTTACCATGGTATCTCTCCCCTGGGTGCGTTGTGTTTTCGTGAGCAATAATGCAGGAAAGCAGCGGGCGGGATGGCAAGCTCGTCCTGCTGCTCCAACACAAGCTACCTTAAGAGCCGGTACGATGCGGGCAATGGGTGAAGTTCGTCAGGAGTACTGCATAAAAAAAACGAGTGTGTTGTCGTGGCAGTTGGTGATCAAAGAAATAAAACAAAATAAAATCAATAAATAATAATGTCATAGACATAAAGTCATACCTTTGAAGTCATAATGCATTGCAAGTGTTCTTAGGGAATGTTGTGCTGTGTTTTCAAGCGCTTCAATGTGCTGCTCTGCAAGGTTTGGAGACAGCGGGTGCGTTCACGGAGATCATGAGCAGCAGGAGATCAAGAGCAGCCGCCGCAGGGGAGGGATACCATGGTAAATAGGTTACCTATTTACCATGGTATCTCTCCCCTGGGTGCGTTGTGTTTTCGTGACCAATAATGCAGGAAAGCAGCGGGCGGGATGGCGAGCTCGTCCTGCTGCTCCAACACAAGCTACCTTAAGAGCCGGTACGATGCGGGCAATGGGTGAAGTTCGTCAGGAGTACTGCATAAAAAAAACGAGTGTGTTGTCGTGGCAGTTGGTGATCAAAGAAATAAAACAAAATAAAATCAATAAATAATAATGTCATAGACTTAAAGTCATACCTTTGAAGTCATAATGCATTGCAAGTGTTATTAGGGAATGTTGTGCTGTGTTTTCAAGCGCTTCAATGTGCTGCTCTGCAAGGTTTGGAGACAGCGGGTGCGTTCACGGAGATCATGAGCAGCAGGAGATCAAGAGCAGCCGCCGCAGGGGAGGGATACCATGGTAAATAGGTTACCTATTTACCATGGTATCTCTCCCCTGGGTGCGTTGTGTTTTCGTGAGCAATAATGCAGGAAAGCAGCGGGCGGGATGGCAAGCTCGTCCTGCTGCTCCAACACAAGCTACCTTAAGAGCCGGTACGATGCGGGCAATGGGTGAAGTTCGTCAGGAGTACTGCATAAAAAAAACGAGTGTGTTGTCGTGGCAGTTGGTGATCAAAGAAATAAAACAAAATAAAATCAATAAATAATAATGTCATAGACTTAAAGTCATACCTTTGAAGTCATAATGCATTGCAAGTGTTATTAGGGAATGTTGTGCTGTGTTTTCAAGCGCTTCAATGTGCTGCTCTGCAAGGTTTGGAGACAGCGGGTGCGTTCACGGAGATCATGAGCAGCAGGAGATCAAGAGCAGCCGCCGCAGGGGAGGGATACCATGGTAAATAGGTTACCTATTTACCATGGTATCTCTCCCCTGGGTGCGTTGTGTTTTCGTGACCAATAATGCAGGAAAGCAGCGGGCGGGATGGCGAGCTCGTCCTGCTGCTCCAACACAAGCTACCTTAAGAGCCGGTACGATGCGGGCAATGGGTGAAGTTCGTCAGGAGTACTGCATAAAAAAAACGAGTGTGTTGTCGTGGCAGTTGGTGATCAAAGAAATAAAACAAAATAAAATCAATAAATAATAATGTCATAGACTTAAAGTCATACCTTTGAAGTCATAATGCATTGCAAGTGTTATTAGGGAATGTTGTGCTGTGTTTTCAAGCGCTTCAATGTGCTGCTCTGCAAGGTTTGGAGACAGCGGGTGCGTTCACGGAGATCATGAGCAGCAGGAGATCAAGAGCAGCCGCCGCAGGGGAGGGATACCATGGTAAATAGGTTACCTATTTACCATGGTATCTCTCCCCTGGGTGCGTTGTGTTTTCGTGAGCAATAATGCAGGAAAGCAGCGGGCGGGATGGCGAGCTTGTCCTGCTGCTCCAACACAAGCTACCTTAAGAGCCGGTACGATGCGGGCAATGGGTGAAGATCGTCAGGAGTACTGCATAAAAAAAAACGAGTGTGTTGTCGTGGCAGTTGGTGATCAAAGAAATAAAACAAAATAAAATCAATAAATAATAATAATGTCATAGACTTAAAGTCATACCTTTGAAGTCATAATGCATTGCAAGTGTTATTAGGGAATGTTGTGCTGTGTTTTCAAGCGCTTCAATGTGCTGCTCTGCAAGGTTTGGAGACAGCGGGTGCGTTCACGGAGATCATGAGCAGCCGGAGATCAAGAGCAGCCGCCGCAGGGGAGGGATACCATGGTAAATAGGTTACCTATTTACCATGGTATCTCTCCCCTGGGTGCGTTGTGTTTTCGTGAGCAATAATGCAGGAAAGCAGCGGGCGGGATGGCGAGCTCGTCCTGCTGCTCCAACACAAGCTACCTTAAGAGCCGGTACGATGCGGGCAATGGGTGAAGTTCGTCAGGAGTACTGCATAAAAAAAACGAGTGTGTTGTCGTGGCAGTTGGTGATCAAAGAAATAAAACAAAATAAAATCAATAAATAATAATGTCATAGACTTAAAGTCATACCTTTGAAGTCATAATGCATTGCAAGTGTTATTAGGGAATGTTGTGCTGTGTTTTCAAGCGCTTCAATGTGCTGCTCTGCAAGGTTTGGAGACAGCGGGTGCGTTCACGGAGATCATGAGCAGCAGGAGATCAAGAGCAGCCGCCGCAGGGTAGGGATACCATGGTAAATAGGTTACCTATTTACCATGGTATCTCTCCCCTGGGTGCGTTGTGTTTTCGTGAGCAGTAATGCAGGAAAGCAGCGGGCGGGATGGCGAGCTTGTCCTGCTGCTCCAACACAAGCTACCTTAGAGCCGGTACGATGCGGGCAATGGGTGAAGATCGTCAGGAGTACTGCATAAAAAAACGCGTGTGTTGTCGTGGCAGTTGGTGATCAAAGAAATAAAACAAAATAAAATCAATAAATAATAATAATGTCATAGACTTAAAGTCATACCTTTGAAGTCATAATGCATTGCAAGTGTTATTAGGGAATGTTGTGCTGTGTTTTCAAGCGCTTCAATGTGCTGCTCTGCAAGGTTTGGAGACAGCGGGTGCGTTCACGGAGATCATGAGCAGCCGGAGATCAAGAGCAGCCGCCGCAGGGGAGGGATACCATGGTAAATAGGTTACCTATTTACCATGGTATCTCTCCCCTGGGTGCGTTGTGTTTTCGTGAGCAATAATGCAGGAAAGCAGCGGGCGGGATGGCAAGCTCGTCCTGCTGCTCCAACACAAGCTACCTTAAGAGCCGGTACGATGCGGGCAATGGGTGAAGTTCGTCAGGAGTACTGCATAAAAAAAACGAGTGTGTTGTCGTGGCAGTTGGTGATCAAAGAAATAAAACAAAATAAAATCAATAAATAATAATGTCATAGACTTAAAGTCATACCTTTGAAGTCATAATGCATTGCAAGTGTTATTAGGGAATGTTGTGCTGTGTTTTCAAGCGCTTCAATGTGCTGCTCTGCAAGGTTTGGAGACAGCGGGTGCGTTCACGGAGATCATGAGCAGCAGGAGATCAAGAGCAGCCGCCGCAGGGGAGGGATACCATGGTAAATAGGTTACCTATTTACCATGGTATCTCTCCCCTGGGTGCGTTGTGTTTTCGTGACCAATAATGCAGGAAAGCAGCGGGCGGGATGGCGAGCTCGTCCTGCTGCTCCAACACAAGCTACCTTAAGAGCCGGTACGATGCGGGCAATGGGTGAAGTTCGTCAGGAGTACTGCATAAAAAAAACGAGTGTGTTGTCGTGGCAGTTGGTGATCAAAGAAATAAAACAAAATAAAATCAATAAATAATAATGTCATAGACTTAAAGTCATACCTTTGAAGTCATAATGCATTGCAAGTGTTATTAGGGAATGTTGTGCTGTGTTTTCAAGCGCTTCAATGTGCTGCTCTGCAAGGTTTGGAGACAGCGGGTGCGTTCACGGAGATCATGAGCAGCAGGAGATCAAGAGCAGCCGCCGCAGGGGAGGGATACCATGGTAAATAGGTTACCTATTTACCATGGTATCTCTCCCCTGGGTGCGTTGTGTTTTCGTGAGCAATAATGCAGGAAAGCAGCGGGCGGGATGGCGAGCTTGTCCTGCTGCTCCAACACAAGCTACCTTAAGAGCCGGTACGATGCGGGCAATGGGTGAAGATCGTCAGGAGTACTGCATAAAAAAAAACGAGTGTGTTGTCGTGGCAGTTGGTGATCAAAGAAATAAAACAAAATAAAATCAATAAATAATAATGTCATAGACTTAAAGTCATACCTTTGAAGTCATAATGCATTGCAAGTGTTATTAGGGAATGTTGTGCTGTGTTTTCAAGCGCTTCAATGTGCTGCTCTGCAAGGTTTGGAGACAGCGGGTGCGTTCACGGAGATCATGAGCAGCCGGAGATCAAGAGCAGCCGCCGCAGGGGAGGGATACCATGGTAAATAGGTTACCTATTTACCATGGTATCTCTCCCCTGGGTGCCTTGTGTTTTCGTGAGCAATAATGCAGGAAAGCAGCGGGCGGGATGGCGAGCTCGTCCTGCTGCTCCAACACAAGCTACCTTAAGAGCCGGTACGATGCGGGCAATGGGTGAAGTTCGTCAGGAGTACTGCATAAAAAAAACGAGTGTGTTGTCGTGGCAGTTGGTGATCAAAGAAATAAAACAAAATAAAATCAATAAATAATAATGTCATAGACTTAAAGTCATACCTTTGAAGTCATAATGCATTGCAAGTGTTATTAGGGAATGTTGTGCTGTGTTTTCAAGCGCTTCAATGTGCTGCTCTGCAAGGTTTGGAGACAGCGGGTGCGTTCACGGAGATCATGAGCAGCAGGAGATCAAGAGCAGCCGCCGCAGGGGAGGGATACCATGGTAAATAGGTTACCTATTTACCATGGTATCTCTCCCCTGGGTGCGTTGTGTTTTCGTGAGCAATAATGCAGGAAAGCAGCGGGCGGGATGGCGAGCTTGTCCTGCTGCTCCAACACAAGCTACCTTAGAGCCGGTACGATGCGGGCAATGGGTGAAGTTCGTCAGGAGTACTGCATAAAAAAACGAGTGTGTTGTCGTGGCAGTTGGTGATCAAAGAAATAAAACAAAATAAAATCAATAAATAATAATAATGTCATAGACTTAAAGTCATACCTTTGAAGTCATAATGCATTGCAAGTGTTATTAGGGAATGTTGTGCTGTGTTTTCAAGCGCTTCAATGTGATGCTCTGCAAGGTTTGGAGACAGCGGGTGCGTTCACGGAGATCATGAGCAGCCGGAGATCAAGAGCAGCCGCCGCAGGGGAGGGATACCATGGTAAATAGGTTACCTATTTACCATGGTATCTCTCCCCTGGGTGCGTTGTGTTTTCGTGAGCAATAATGCAGGAAAGCAGCGGGCGGGATGGCGAGCTTGTCCTGCTGCTCCAACACAAGCTACCTTAGAGCCGGTACGATGCGGGCAATGGGTGAAGATCGTCAGGAGTACTGCATAAAAAAACGAGTGTGTTGTCGTGGCAGTTGGTGATCAAAGAAATAAAACAAAATAAAATCAATAAATAATAATAATGTCATAGACTTAAAGTCATACCTTTGAAGTCATAATGCATTGCAAGTGTTATTAGGGAATGTTGTGCTGTGTTTTCAAGCGCTTCAATGTGCTGCTCTGCAAGGTTTGGAGACAGCGGGTGCGTTCACGGAGATCATGAGCAGCCGGAGATCAAGAGCAGCCGCCGCAGGGGAGGGATACCATGGTAAATAGGTTACCTATTTACCATGGTATCTCTCCCCTGGGTGCGTTGTGTTTTCGTGAGCAATAATGCAGGAAAGCAGCGGGCGGGATGGCGAGCTCGTCCTGCTGCTCCAACACAAGCTACCTTAAGAGCCGGTACGATGCGGGCAATGGGTGAAGTTCGTCAGGAGTACTGCATAAAAAAAACGAGTGTGTTGTCGTGGCAGTTGGTGATCAAAGAAATAAAACAAAATAAAATCAATAAATAATAATGTCATAGACTTAAAGTCATACCTTTGAAGTCATAATGCATTGCAAGTGTTATTAGGGAATGTTGTGCTGTGTTTTCAAGCGCTTCAATGTGCTGCTCTGCAAGGTTTGGAGACAGCGGGTGCGTTCACGGAGATCATGAGCAGCAGGAGATCAAGAGCAGCCGCCGCAGGGGAGGGATACCTATTTACCATGGTAAATAGGTTACCTATTTACCATGGTATCTCTCCCCTGGGTGCGTTGTGTTTTCGTGAGCAATAATGCAGGAAAGCAGCGGGCGGGATGGCGAGCTTGTCCTGCTGCTCCAACACAAGCTACCTTAAGAGCCGGTACGATGCGGGCAATGGGTGAAGTTCGTCAGGAGTACTGCATAAAAAAAAACGAGTGTGTTGTCGTGGCAGTTGGTGATCATAGAAATAAAACAAAATAAAATCAATAAATAATAATGTCATAGACTTAAAGTCATACCTTTGAAGTCATAATGCATTGCAAGTGTTATTAGGGAATGTTGTGCTGTGTTTTCAAGCGCTTCAATGTGCTGCTCTGCAAGGTTTGGAGACAGCGGGTGCGTTCACGGAGATCATGAGCAGCCGGAGATCAAGAGCAGCCGCCGCAGGGGAGGGATACCATGGTAAATAGGTTACCTATTTACCATGGTATCTCTCCCCTGGGTGCGTTGTGTTTTCGTGAGCAATAATGCAGGAAAGCAGCGGGCGGGATGGCGAGCTTGTCCTGCTGCTCCAACACAAGCTACCTTAGAGCCGGTACGATGCGGGCAATGGGTGAAGTTCGTCAGGAGTACTGCATAAAAAAACGAGTGTGTTGTCGTGGCAGTTGGTGATCAAAGAAATAAAACAAAATAAAATCAATAAATAATAATAATGTCATAGACTTAAAGTCATACCTTTGAAGTCATAATGCATTGCAAGTGTTATTAGGGAATGTTGTGCTGTGTTTTCAAGCGCTTCAATGTGCTGCTCTGCAAGGTTTGGAGACAGCGGGTGCGTTCACGGAGATCATGAGCAGCCGGAGATCAAGAGCAGCCGCCGCAGGGGAGGGATACCATGGTAAATAGGTTACCTATTTACCATGGTATCTCTCCCCTGGGTGCGTTGTGTTTTCGTGAGCAATAATGCAGGAAAGCAGCGGGCGGGATGGCGAGCTTGTCCTGCTGCTCCAACACAAGCTACCTTAAGAGCCGGTACGATGCGGGCAATGGGTGAAGTTCGTCAGGAGTACTGCATAAAAAAAAACGACTGTGTTGTCGTGGCAGTTGGTGATCAAAGAAATAAAACAAAATAAAATCAATAAATAATAATGTCATAGACTTAAAGTCATACCTTTGAAGTCATAATGCATTGCAAGTGTTATTAGGGAATGTTGTGCTGTGTTTTCAAGCGCTTCAATGTGCTGCTCTGCAAGGTTTGGAGACAGCGGGTGCGTTCACGGAGATCATGAGCAGCCGGAGATCAAGAGCAGCCGCCGCAGGGGAGGGATACCATGGTAAATAGGTTACCTATTTACCATGGTATCTCTCCCCTGGGTGCGTTGTGTTTTCGTGAGCAATAATGCAGGAAAGCAGCGGGCGGGATGGCGAGCTTGTCCTGCTGCTCCAACACAAGCTACCTTAGAGCCGGTACGATGCGGGCAATGGGTGAAGTTCGTCAGGAGTACTGCATAAAAAAACGAGTGTGTTGTCGTGGCAGTTGGTGATCAAAGAAATAAAACAAAATAAAATCAATAAATAATAATAATGTCATAGACTTAAAGTCATACCTTTGAAGTCATAATGCATTGCAAGTGTTATTAGGGAATGTTGTGCTGTGTTTTCAAGCGCTTCAATGTGCTGCTCTGCAAGGTTTGGAGACAGCGGGTGCGTTCACGGAGATCATGAGCAGCCGGAGATCAAGAGCAGCCGCCGCAGGGGAGGGATACCATGGTAAATAGGTTACCTATTTACCATGGTATCTCTCCCCTGGGTGCGTTGTGTTTTCGTGAGCAATAATGCAGGAAAGCAGCGGGCGGGATGGCGAGCTTGTCCTGCTGCTCCAACACAAGCTACCTTAAGAGCCGGTACGATGCGGGCAATGGGTGAAGTTCGTCAGGAGTACTGCATAAAAAAAACGACTGTGTTGTCGTGGCAGTTGGTGATCAAAGAAATAAAACAAAATAAAATCAATAAATAATAATAATGTCATAGACTTAAAGTCATACCTTTGAAGTCATAATGCATTGCAAGTGTTATTAGGGAATGTTGTGCTGTGTTTTCAAGCGCTTCAATGTGCTGCTCTGCAAGGTTTGGAGACAGCGGGTGCGTTCACGGAGATCATGAGCAGCCGGAGATCAAGAGCAGCCGCCGCAGGGGAGGGATACCCCTGGGTGCGTTGTGTTTTCGTGAGCAATAATGCAGGAAAGCAGCGGGCGGGATGGCGAGCTTGTCCTGCTGCTCCAACACAAGCTACCTTAGAGCCGGTACGATGCGGGCAATGGGTGAAGTTCGTCAGGAGTACTGCATAAAAAAACGAATGTGTTGTCGTGGCAGTTGGTGATCAAAGAAATAAAACAAAATAAAATCAATAAATAATAATAATGTCATAGACTTAAAGTCATACCTTTGAAGTCATAATGCATTGCAAGTGTTATTAGGGAATGTTGTGCTGTGTTTTCAAGCGCTTCAATGTGCTGCTCTGCAAGGTTTGGAGACAGCGGGTGCGTTCACGGAGATCATGAGCAGCCGGAGATCAAGAGCAGCCGCCGCAGGGGAGGGATACCATGGTAAATAGGTTACCTATTTACCATGGTATCTCTCCCCTGGGTGCGTTGTGTTTTCGTGAGCAATTATGCAGGAAAGCAGCGGGCGGGATGGCGAGCTTGTCCTGCTGCTCCAACACAAGCTACCTTAGAGCCGGTACGATGCGGGCAATGGGTGAAGATCGTCAGGAGTACTGCATAAAAAAACGAGTGTGTTGTCGTGGCAGTTGGTGATCAAAGAAATAAAACAAAATAAAATCAATAAATAATAATAATGTCATAGACTTAAAGTCATACCTTTGAAGTCATAATGCATTGCAAGTGTTATTAGGGAATGTTGTGCTGTGTTTTCAAGCTCTTCAATGTGCTGCTCTGCAAGGTTTGGAGACAGCGGGTGCGTTCACGGAGATCATGAGCAGCAGGAGATCAAGAGCAGCCGCCGCAGGGGAGGGATACCATGGTAAATAGGTTACCTATTTACCATGGTATCTCTCCCCTGGGTGCGTTGTGTTTTCGTGAGCAATAATGCAGGAAAGCAGCGGGCGGGATGGCGAGCTTGTCCTGCTGCTCCAACACAAGCTACCTTAGAGCCGGTACGATGCGGGCAATGGGTGAAGATCGTCAGGAGTACTGCATAAAAAAACGAGTGTGTTGTCGTGGCAGTTGGTGATCAAAGAAATAAAACAAAATAAAATCAATAAATAATAATGTCATAGACTTAAAGTCATACCTTTGAAGTCATAATGCATTGCAAGTGTTATTAGGGAATGTTGTGCTATGTTTTCAAGCGCTTCAATGTGCTGCTCTGCAAGGTTTGGAGACAGCGGGTGCGTTCAGGGAGATCATGAGCAGCAGGAGATCAAGAGCAGCCGCCGCAGGGGAGGGATACCATGGTAAATAGGTTACCTATTTACCATGGTATCTCTCCCCTGGGTGCGTTGTGTTTTCGTGAGCAATAATGCAGGAAAGCAGCGGGCGGGATGGCGAGCTCGTCCTGCTGCTCCAACACAAGCTACCTTAAGAGCCGGTACGATGCGGGCAATGGGTGAAGTTCGTCAGGAGTACTGCATAAAAAAAAACGAGTGTGTTGTCGTGGCAGTTGGTGATCAAAGAAATAAAACAAAATAAAATCAATAAATAATAATGTCATAGACTTAAAGTCATACCTTTGAAGTCATAATGCATTGCAAGTGTTATTAGGGAATGTTGTGCTATGTTTTCAAGCGCTTCAATGTGCTGCTCTGCAAGGTTTGGAGACAGCGGGTGCGTTCACGGAGATCATGAGCAGCAGGAGATCAAGAGCAGCCGCCGCAGGGGAGGGATACCATGGTAAATAGGTTACCTATTTACCATGGTATCTCTCCCCTGGGTGCGTTGTGTTTTCGTGAGCAATAATGCAGGAAAGCAGCGGGCGGGATGGCGAGCTTGTCCTGCTGCTCCAACACAAGCTACCTTAAGAGCCGGTACGATGCGGGCAATGGGTGAAGTTCGTCAGGAGTACTGCATAAAAAAAAACGAGTGTGTTGTCGTGGCAGTTGGTGATCAAAGAAATAAAACAAAATAAAATCAATAAATAATAATGTCATAGACTTAAAGTCATACCTTTGAAGTCATAATGCATTGCAAGTGTTATTAGGGAATGTTGTGCTGTGTTTTCAAGCGCTTCAATGTGCTGCTCTGCAAGGTTTGGAGACAGCGGGTGCGTTCACGGAGATCATGAGCAGCCGGAGATCAAGAGCAGCCGCCGCAGGGGAGGGATACCATGGTAAATAGGTTACCTATTTACCATGGTATCTCTCCCCTGGGTGCGTTGTGTTTTCGTGAGCAATAATGCAGGAAAGCAGCGGGCGGGATGGCGAGCTCGTCCTGCTGCTCCAACACAAGCTACCTTAAGAGCCGGTACGATGCGGGCAATGGGTGAAGTTCGTCAGGAGTACTGCATAAAAAAAACGAGTGTGTTGTCGTGGCAGTTGGTGATCAAAGAAATAAAACAAAATAAAATCAATAAATAATAATGTCATAGACTTAAAGTCATACCTTTGAAGTCATAATGCATTGCAAGTGTTATTAGGGAATGTTGTGCTGTGTTTTCAAGCGCTTCAATGTGCTGCTCTGCAAGGTTTGGAGACAGCGGGTGAGTTCACGGAGATCATGAGCAGCAGGAGATCAAGAGCAGCCGCCGCAGGGGAGGGATACCATGGTAAATAGGTTACCTATTTACCATGGTATCTCTCCCCTGGGTGCGTTGTGTTTTCGTGAGCAATAATGCAGGAAAGCAGCGGGCGGGATGGCGAGCTTGTCCTGCTGCTCCAACACAAGCTACCTTAAGAGCCGGTACGATGCGGGCAATGGGTGAAGTTCGTCAGGAGTACTGCATAAAAAAAACGAGTGTGTTGTCGTGGCAGTTGGTGATCAAAGAAATAAAACAAAATAAAATCAATAAATAATAATGTCATAGACTTAAAGTCATATCTTTGAAGTCATAATGCATTGCAAGTGTTATTAGGGAATGTTGTGCTGTGTTTTCAAGCGCTTCAATGTGCTGCTCTGCAAGGTTTGGAGACAGCGGGTGCGTTCACGGAGATCATGAGCAGCAGGAGATCAAGAGCAGCCCCCGCAGGGGAGGGATACCATGGTAAATAGGTTACCTATTTACCATGGTATCTCTCCCCTGGGTGCGTTGTGTTTTCGTGACCAATAATGCAGGAAAGCAGCGGGCGGGATGGCGAGCTCGTCCTGCTGCTCCAACACAAGCTACCTTAAGAGCCGGTACGATGCGGGCAATGGGTGAAGTTCGTCAGGAGTACTGCATAAAAAAAACGAGTGTGTTGTCGTGGCAGTTGGTGATCAAAGAAATAAAACAAAATAAAATCAATAAATAATAATGTCATAGACTTAAAGTCATACCTTTGAAGTCATAATGCATTGCAAGTGTTATTAGGGAATGTTGTGCTGTGTTTTCAAGCGCTTCAATGTGCTGCTCTGCAAGGTTTGGAGACAGCGGGTGCGTTCACGGAGATCATGAGCAGCAGGAGATCAAGAGCAGCCGCCGCAGGGGAGGGATACCATGGTAAATAGGTTACCTATTTACCATGGTATCTCTCCCCTGGGTGCGTTGTGTTTTCGTGAGCAATAATGCAGGAAAGCAGCGGGCGGGATGGCGAGCTTGTCCTGCTGCTCCAACACAAGCTACCTTAAGAGCCGGTACGATGCGGGCAATGGGTGAAGTTCGTCAGGAGTACTGCATAAAAAAAAACGAGTGTGTTGTCGTGGCAGTTGGTGATCAAAGAAATAAAACAAAATAAAATCAATAAATAATAATGTCATAGACTTAAAGTCATACCTTTGAAGTCATAATGCATTGCAAGTGTTATTAGGGAATGTTGTGCTGTGTTTTCAAGCGCTTCAATGTGCTGCTCTGCAAGGTTTGGAGACAGCGGGTGCGTTCACGGAGATCATGAGCAGCCGGAGATCAAGAGCAGCCGCCGCAGGGGAGGGATACCATGGTAAATAGGTTACCTATTTACCATGGTATCTCTCCCCTGGGTGCGTTGTGTTTTCGTGAGCAATAATGCAGGAAAGCAGCGGGCGGGATGGCGAGCTTGTCCTGCTGCTCCAACACAAGCTACCTTAGAGCCGGTACGATGCGGGCAATGGGTGAAGTTCGTCAGGAGTACTGCATAAAAAAACGAGTGTGTTGTCGTGGCAGTTGGTGATCAAAGAAATAAAACAAAATAAAATCAATAAATAATAATAATGTCATAGACTTAAAGTCATACCTTTGAAGTCATAATGCATTGCAAGTGTTATTAGGGAATGTTGTGCTGTGTTTTCAAGCGCTTCAATGTGCTGCTCTGCAAGGTTTGGAGACAGCGGGTGCGTTCACGGAGATCATGAGCAGCCGGAGATCAAGAGCAGCCGCCGCAGGGGAGGGATACCATGGTAAATAGGTTACCTATTTACCATGGTATCTCTCCCCTGGGTGCGTTGTGTTTTCGTGAGCAATAATGCAGGAAAGCAGCGGGCGGGATGGCGAGCTTGTCCTGCTGCTCCAACACAAGCTACCTTAGAGCCGGTACGATGCGGGCAATGGGTGAAGATCGTCAGGAGTACTGCATAAAAAAACGAGTGTGTTGTCGTGGCAGTTGGTGATCAAAGAAATAAAACAAAATAAAATCAATAAATAATAATAATGTCATAGACTTAAAGTCATACCTTTGAAGTCATAATGCATTGCAAGTGTTATTAGGGAATGTTGTGCTGTGTTTTCAAGCGCTTCAATGTGCTGCTCTGCAAGGTTTGGAGACAGCGGGTGCGTTCACGGAGATCATGAGCAGCCGGAGATCAAGAGCAGCCGCCGCAGGGGAGGGATACCATGGTAAATAGGTTACCTATTTACCATGGTATCTCTCCCCTGGGTGCGTTGTGTTTTCGTGAGCAATAATGCAGGAAAGCAGCGGGCGGGATGGCGAGCTCGTCCTGCTGCTCCAACACAAGCTACCTTAAGAGCCGGTACGATGCGGGCAATGGGTGAAGTTCGTCAGGAGTACTGCATAAAAAAAACGAGTGTGTTGTCGTGGCAGTTGGTGATCAAAGAAATAAAACAAAATAAAATCAATAAATAATAATGTCATAGAATTAAAATCATACCTTTGAAGTCATAATGCATTGCAAGTGTTATTAGGGAATGTTGTGCTGTGTTTTCAAGCGCTTCAATGTGCTGCTCTGCAAGGTTTGGAGACAGCGGGTGCGTTCACGGAGATCATGAGCAGCAAGAGATCAAGAGCAGCCGCCGCAGGGGAGGGATACCATGGTAAATAGGTTACCTATTTACCATGGTATCTCTCCCCTGGGTGCGTTGTGTTTTCGTGAGCAATAATTCAGGAAAGCAGCGGGCGGGATGGCGAGCTTGTCCTGCTGCTCCAACACAAGCTACCTTAAGAGCCGGTACGATGCGGGCAATGGGTGAAGTTCGTCAGGAGTACTGCATAAAAAAAAACGAGTGTGTTGTCGTGGCAGTTGGTGATCAAAGAAATAAAACAAAATAAAATCAATAAATAATAATGTCATAGACTTAAAGTCATACCTTTGAAGTCATAATGCATTGCAAGTGTTATTAGGGAATGTTGTGCTGTGTTTTCAAGCGCTTCAATGTGCTGCTCTGCAAGGTTTGGAGACAGCGGGTGCGTTCACGGAGATCATGAGCAGCCGGAGATCAAGAGCAGCCGCCGCAGGGGAGGGATACCATGGTAAATAGGTTACCTATTTACCATGGTATCTCTCCCCTGGGTGCGTTGTGTTTTCGTGAGCAATAATGCAGGAAAGCAGCGGGCGGGATGGCGAGCTTGTCCTGCTGCTCCAACACAAGCTACCTTAGAGCCGGTACGATGCGGGCAATGGGTGAAGATCGTCAGGAGTACTGCATAAAAAAACGAGTGTGTTGTCGTGGCAGTTGGTGATCAAAGAAATAAAACAAAATAAAATCAATAAATAATAATGTCATAGACTTAAAGTCATACCTTTGAAGTCATAATGCATTGCAAGTGTTATTAGGGAATGTTGTGCTATGTTTTCAAGCGCTTCAATGTGCTGCTCTGCAAGGTTTGGAGACAGCGGGTGCGTTCACGGAGATCATGAGCAGCAGGAGATCAAGAGCAGCCGCCGCAGGGGAGGGATACCATGGTAAATAGGTTACCTATTTACCATGGTATCTCTCCCCTGGGTGCGTTGTGTTTTCGTGAGCAATAATGCAGGAAAGCAGCGGGCGGGATGGCGAGCTTGTCCTGCTGCTCCAACACAAGCTACCTTAAGAGCCGGTACGATGCGGGCAATGGGTGAAGTTCGTCAGGAGTACTGCATAAAAAAAAACGAGTGTGTTGTCGTGGCAGTTGGTGATCAAAGAAATAAAACAAAATAAAATCAATAAATAATAATGTCATAGACTTAAAGTCATACCTTTGAAGTCATAATGCATTGCAAGTGTTATTAGGGAATGTTGTGCTGTGTTTTCAAGCGCTTCAATGTGCTGCTCTGCAAGGTTTGGAGACAGCGGGTGCGTTCACGGAGATCATGAGCAGCCGGAGATCAAGAGCAGCCGCCGCAGGGGAGGGATACCATGGTAAATAGGTTACCTATTTACCATGGTATCTCTCCCCTGGGTGCGTTGTGTTTTCGTGAGCAATAATGCAGGAAAGCAGCGGGCGGGATGGCGAGCTTGTCCTGCTGCTCCAACACAAGCTACCTTAGAGCCGGTACGATGCGGGCAATGGGTGAAGTTCGTCAGGAGTACTGCATAAAAAAACGAGTGTGTTGTCGTGGCAGTTGGTGATCAAAGAAATAAAACAAAATAAAATCAATAAATAATAATAATGTCATAGACTTAAAGTCATACCTTTGAAGTCATAATGCATTGCAAGTGTTATTAGGGAATGTTGTGCTGTGTTTTCAAGCGCTTCAATGTGCTGCTCTGCAAGGTTTGGAGACAGCGGGTGCGTTCACGGAGATCATGAGCAGCCGGAGATCAAGAGCAGCCGCCGCAGGGGAGGGATACCATGGTAAATAGGTTACCTATTTACCATGGTATCTCTCCCCTGGGTGCGTTGTGTTTTCGTGAGCAATAATGCAGGAAAGCAGCGGGCGGGATGGCGAGCTTGTCCTGCTGCTCCAACACAAGCTACCTTAAGAGCCGGTACGATGCGGGCAATGGGTGAAGTTCGTCAGGAGTACTGCATAAAAAAAAACGAGTGTGTTGTCGTGGCAGTTGGTGATCAAAGAAATAAAACAAAATAAAATCAATAAATAATAATGTCATAGACTTAAAGTCATACCTTTGAAGTCATAATGCATTGCAAGTGTTATTAGGGAATGTTGTGCTGTGTTTTCAAGCGCTTCAATGTGCTGCTCTGCAAGGTTTGGAGACAGCGGGTGCGTTCACGGAGATCATGAGCAGCCGGAGATCAAGAGCAGCCGCCGCAGGGGAGGGATACCATGGTAAATAGGTTACCTATTTACCATGGTATCTCTCCCCTGGGTGCGTTGTGTTTTCGTGAGCAATAATGCAGGAAAGCAGCGGGCGGGATGGCGAGCTTGTCCTGCTGCTCCAACACAAGCTACCTTAGAGCCGGTACGATGCGGGCAATGGGTGAAGTTCGTCAGGAGTACTGCATAAAAAAACGAGTGTGTTGTCGTGGCAGTTGGTGATCAAAGAAATAAAACTAAATTAAATCAATAAATAATAATAATGTCATAGACTTAAAGTCATACCTTTGAAGTCATAATGCATTGCAAGTGTTATTAGGGAATGTTGTGCTGTGTTTTCAAGCGCTTCAATGTGCTGCTCTGCAAGGTTTGGAGACAGCGGGTGCGTTCACGGAGATCATGAGCAGCCGGAGATCAAGAGCAGCCGCCGCAGGGGAGGGATACCATGGTAAATAGGTTACCTATTTACCATGGTATCTCTCCCCTGGGTGCGTTGTGTTTTCGTGAGCAATAATGCAGGAAAGCAGCGGGCGGGATGGCGAGCTCGTCCTGCTGCTCCAACACAAGCTACCTTAAGAGCCGGTACGATGCGGGCAATGGGTGAAGTTCGTCAGGAGTACTGCATAAAAAAAACGAGTGTGTTGTCGTGGCAGTTGGTGATCAAAGAAATAAAACAAAATAAAATCAATAAATAATAATGTCATAGACTTAAAGTCATACCTTTGAAGTCATAATGCATTGCAAGTGTTATTAGGGAATGTTGTGCTGTGTTTTCAAGCGCTTCAATGTGCTGCTCTGCAAGGTTTGGAGACAGCGGGTGCGTTCACGGAGATCATGAGCAGCAGGAGATCAAGAGCAGCCGCCGCAGGGGAGGGATACCATGGTAAATAGGTTACCTATTTACCATGGTATCTCTCCCCTGGGTGCGTTGTGTTTTCGTGAGCAATAATGCAGGAAAGCAGCGGGCGGGATGGCGAGCTTGTCCTGCTGCTCCAACACAAGCTACCTTAAGAGCCGGTACGATGCGGGCAATGGGTGAAGTTCGTCAGGAGTACTGCATAAAAAAAAACGAGTGTGTTGTCGTGGCAGTTGGTGATCAAAGAAATAAAACAAAATAAAATCAATAATTAATAATGTCATAGACTTAAAGTCATACCTTTGAAGTCATAATGCATTGCAAGTGTTATTAGGGAATGTTGTGCTGTGTTTTCAAGCGCTTCAATGTGCTGCTCTGCAAGGTTTGGAGACAGCGGGTGCGTTCACGGAGATCATGAGCAGCCGGAGATCAAGAGCAGCCGCCGCAGGGGAGGGATACCATGGTAAATAGGTTACCTATTTACCATGGTATCTCTCCCCTGGGTGCGTTGTGTTTTCGTGAGCAATAATGCAGGAAAGCAGCGGGCGGGGTGGCGAGCTTGTCCTGCTGCTCCAACACAAGCTACCTTAAGAGCCGGTACGATGCGGGCAATGGGTGAAGTTCGTCAGGAGTACTGCATAAAAAAAACGACTGTGTTGTCGTGGCAGTTGGTGATCAAAGAAATAAAACAAAATAAAATCAATAAATAATAATGTCATAGACTTAAAGTCATACCTTTGAAGTCATAATGCATTGCAAGTGTTATTAGGGAATGTTGTGCTGTGTTTTCAAGCGCTTCAATGTGCTGCTCTGCAAGGTTTGGAGACAGCGGGTGCGTTCACGGAGATCATGAGCAGCCGGAGATCAAGAGCAGCCGCCGCAGGGGAGGGATACCATGGTAAATAGGTTACCTATTTACCATGGTATCTCTCCCCTGGGTGCGTTGTGTTTTCGTGAGCAATAATGCAGGAAAGCAGCGGGCGGGATGGCGAGCTTGTCCTGCTGCTCCAACACAAGCTACCTTAGAGCCGGTACGATGCGGGCAATGGGTGAAGTTCGTCAGGAGTACTGCATAAAAAAACGAGTGTGTTGTCGTGGCAGTTGGTGATCAAAGAAATAAAACAAAATAAAATCAATAAATAATAATAATGTCATAGACTTAAAGTCATACCTTTGAAGTCATAATGCATTGCAAGTGTTATTAGGGAATGTTGTGCTGTGTTTTCAAGCGCTTCAATGTGCTGCTCTGCAAGGTTTGGAGACAGCGGGTGCGTTCACGGAGATCATGAGCAGCCGGAGATCAAGAGCAGCCGCCGCAGGGGAGGGATACCATGGTAAATAGGTTACCTATTTACCATGGTATCTCTCCCCTGGGTGCGTTGTGTTTTGGTGAGCAATAATCCTGGAAAGCAGCTGGCGGGATCGCGAGCTTGTCCTGCTGCTCCAACACAAGCTACCTTAGAGCCGGTACGATGCGGGCAATGGGTGAAGTTCGTCAGGAGTACTGCATAAAAAAACGAGTGTGTTGTCGTGGCAGTTGGTGATCAAAGAAATAAAACAAAATAAAATCAATAAATAATAATAATGTCATAGACTTAAAGTCATACCTTTGAAGTCATAATGCATTGCAAGTGTTATTAGGGAATGTTGTGCTGTGTTTTCAAGCGCTTCAATGTGCTGCTCTGCAAGGTTTGGAGACAGCGGGTGCGTTCACGGAGATCATGAGCAGCCGGAGATCAAGAGCAGCCGCCGCAGGGGAGGGATACCATGGTAAATAGGTTACCTATTTACCATGGTATCTCTCCCCTGGGTGCGTTGTGTTTTCGTGAGCAATAATGCAGGAAAGCAGCGGGCGGGATGGCGAGCTTGTCCTGCTGCTCCAACACAAGCTACCTTAAGAGCCGGTACGATGCGGGCAATGGGTGAAGTTCGTCAGGAGTACTGCATAAAAAAACGAGTGTGTTGTCGTGGCAGTTGGTGATCAAAGAAATAAAACAAAATAAAATCAATAAATAATAATAATGTCATAGACTTAAAGTCATACCTTTGAAGTCATAATGCATTGCAAGTGTTATTAGGGAATGTTGTGCTGTGTTTTCAAGCGCTTCAATGTGCTGCTCTGCAAGGTTTGGAGACAGCGGGTGCGTTCACGGAGATCATGAGCAGCCGGAGATCAAGAGCAGCCGCCGCAGGGGAGGGATACCATGGTAAATAGGTTACCTATTTACCATGGTATCTCTCCCCTGGGTGCGTTGTGTTTTCGTGAGCAATAATGCAGGAAAGCAGCGGGCGGGATGGCGAGCTTGTCCTGCTGCTCCAACACAAGCTACCTTAAGAGCCGGTACGATGCGGGCAATGGGTGAAGTTCGTCAGGAGTACTGCATAAAAAAACGAGTGTGTTGTCGTGGCAGTTGGTGATCAAAGAAATAAAACAAAATAAAATCAATAAATAATAATGTCATAGACTTAAAGTCATACCTTTGAAGTCATAATGCATTGCAAGTGTTATTAGGGAATGTTGTGCTATGTTTTCAAGCGCTTCAATGTGCTGCTCTGCAAGGTTTGGAGACAGCGGGTGCGTTCACGGAGATCATGAGCAGCCGGAGATCAAGAGCAGCCGCCGCAGGGGAGGGATACCATGGTAAATAGGTTACCTATTTACCATGGTATCTCTCCCCTGGGTGCGTTGTGTTTTCGTGAGCAATAATGCAGGAAAGCAGCGGGCGGGATGGCGAGCTTGTCCTGCTGCTCCAACACAAGCTACCTTAAGAGCCGGTACGATGCGGGCAATGGGTGAAGTTCGTCAGGAGTACTGCATAAAAAAACGAGTGTGTTGTCGTGGCAGTTGGTGATCAAAGAAATAAAACAAAATAAAATCAATAAATAATAATAATGTCATAGACTTAAAGTCATACCTTTGAAGTCATAATGCATTGCAAGTGTTATTAGGGAATGTTGTGCTGTGTTTTCAAGCGCTTCAATGTGCTGCTCTGCAAGGTTTGGAGACAGCGGGTGCGTTCACGGAGATCATGAGCAGCCGGAGATCAAGAGCAGCCGCCGCAGGGGAGGGATACCATGGTAAATAGGTTACCTATTTACCATGGTATCTCTCCCCTGGGTGCGTTGTGTTTTCGTGAGCAATAATGCAGGAAAGCAGCGGGCGGGATGGCGAGCTTGTCCTGCTGCTCCAACACAAGCTACCTTAAGAGCCGGTACGATGCGGGCAATGGGTGAAGTTCGTCAGGAGTACTGCATAAAAAAAACGAGTGTGTTGTCGTGGCAGTTGGTGATCAAAGAAATAAAACAAAATAAAATCAATAAATAATAATGTCATAGACTTAAAGTCATACCTTTGAAGTCATAATGCATTGCAAGTGTTATTAGGGAATGTTGTGCTGTGTTTTCAAGCGCTTCAATGTGCTGCTCTGCAAGGTTTGGAGACAGCGGGTCCGTTCACGGAGATCATGAGCAGCCGGAGATCAAGAGCAGCCGCCGCAGGGGAGGGATACCATGGTAAATAGGTTACCTATTTACCATGGTATCTCTCCCCTGGGTGCGTTGTGTTTTCGTGAGCAATAATGCAGGAAAGCAGCGGGCGGGATGGCGAGCTTGTCCTGCTGCTCCAACACAAGCTACCTTAGAGCCGGTACGATGCGGGCAATGGGTGAAGTTCGTCAGGAGTACTGCATAAAAAAACGAGTGTGTTGTCGTGGCAGTTGGTGATCAAAGAAATAAAACAAAATAAAATCAATAAATAATAATGTCATAGACTTAAAGTCATACCTTTGAAGTCATAATGCATTGCAAGTGTTATTAGGGAATGTTGTGCTGTGTTTTCAAGCGCTTCAATGTGCTGCTCTGCAAGGTTTGGAGACAGCGGGTGCGTTCACGGAGATCATGAGCAGCCGGAGATCAAGAGCAGCCGCCGCAGGGGAGGGATACCATGGTAAATAGGTTACCTATTTACCATGGTATCTCTCCCCTGGGTGCGTTGTGTTTTCGTGAGCAATAATGCAGGAAAGCAGCGGGCGGGATGGCGAGCTTGTCCTGCTTCTCCAACACAAGCTACCTTAAGAGCCGGTACGATGCGGGCAATGGGTGAAGTTCGTCAGGAGTACTGCATAAAAAACGAGTGTGTTGTCGTGGCAGTTGGTGATCAAAGAAATAAAACAAAATAAAATCAATAAATAATAATGTCATAGACTTAAAGTCATACCTTTGAAGTCATAATGCATTGCAAGTGTTATTAGGGAATGTTATGCTGTGTTTTCAAGCGCTTCAATGTGCTGCTCTGCAAGGTTTGGAGACAGCGGGTGCGTTCACGGAGATCATGAGCAGCCGGAGATCAAGAGCAGCCGCCGCAGGGGAGGGATACCATGGTAAATAGGTTACCTATTTACCATGGTATCTCTCCCCTGGGTGCGTTGTGTTTTCGTGAGCAATAATGCAGGAAAGCAGCGGGCGGGATGGCGAGCTTGTCCTGCTGCTCCAACACAAGCTACCTTAAGAGCCGGTACGATGCGGGCAATGGGTGAAGTTCGTCAGGAGTACTGCATAAAAAAACGAGTGTGTTGTCGTGGCAGTTGGTGATCAAAGAAATAAAACAAAATAAAATCAATAAATAATAATGTCATAGACTTAAAGTCATACCTTTGAAGTCATAATGCATTGCAAGTGTTATTAGGGAATGTTGTGCTGTGTTTTCAAGCGCTTCAATGTGCTGCTCTGCAAGGTTTGGAGACAGCGGGTGCGTTCACGGAGATCATGAGCAGCCGGAGATCAAGAGCAGCCGCCGCAGGGGAGGGATACCATGGTAAATAGGTTACCTATTTACCATGGTATCTCTCCCCTGGGTGCGTTGTGTTTTCGTGAGCAATAATGCAGGAAAGCAGCGGGCGGGATGGCGAGCTTGTCCTGCTGCTCCAACACAAGCTACCTTAAGAGCCGGTACGATGCGGGCAATGGGTGAAGTTCGTCAGGAGTACTGCATAAAAAAAACGAGTGTGTTGTCGTGGCAGTTGGTGATCAAAGAAATAAAACAAAATAAAATCAATAAATAATAATGTCATAGACTTAAAGTCATACCTTTGAAGTCATAATGCATTGCAAGTGTTATTAGGGAATGTTGTGCTGTGTTTTCAAGCGCTTCAATGTGCTGCTCTGCAAGGTTTGGAGACAGCGGGTGCGTTCACGGAGATCATGAGCAGCCGGAGATCAAGAGCAGCCGCCGCAGGGGAGGGATACCATGGTAAATAGGTTACCTATTTACCATGGTATCTCTCCCCTGGGTGCGTTGTGTTTTGGTGAGCAATAATGCAGGAAAGCAGCGGGCGGGATGGCGAGCTTGTCCTGCTGCTCCAACACAAGCTACCTTAAGAGCCGGTACGATGCGGGCAATGGGTGAAGTTCGTCAGGAGTACTGCGTAAAAAAAACGAGTGTGTTGTCGTGGCAGTTGGTGATCAAAGAAATAAAACAAAATAAAATCAATAAATAATAATGTCATAGACTTAAAGTCATACCTTTGAAGTCATAATGCATTGCAAGTGTTATTAGGGAATGTTGTGCTGTGTTTTCAAGCGCTTCAATGTGCTGCTCTGCAAGGTTTGGAGACAGCGGGTGCGTTCACGGAGATCAAGAGCAGCCGGCGCAAAACAAAAGGCACCCAGGGGAGAGATACCATGGTAAATAGGTTACCTATTTACCTATTTTTGTTTCGGCGAACGGTTTTGGTGAGCAATAATGCAGGAAAGCAGCGGGCGGGATGGCGAGCTTGTCCTGCTGCTCCAACACAAGCTACCTTAAGAGCCGGTACGATGCGGGCAATGGGTGAAGTTCGTCAGGAGTACTGCATAAAAAAACGAGTGTGTTGTCGTGGCAGTTGGTGATCAAAGAAATAAAACAAAATAAAATCAATAAATAATAATGTCATAGACCTAAAGCCATACCTTTGAAGTCATAATGCATTGCAAGTGTTATTAGGGAATGTTGTGCTGTGTTTTCAAGCGCTTCAATGTGCTGCTCTGCAAGGTTTGGAGACAGCGGGTGCGTTCACGGAGATCAAGAGCAGCCGGCGCAAAACAAAAGGCACCCAGGGGAGAGATACCATGGTAAATAGGTTACCTATTTACCTATTTTTGTTTCGGCGAACGGTTTTGGTGAGCAATAATGCAGGAAAGCAGCGGGCGGGATGGCGAGCTTGTCCTGCTGCTCCAACACAAGCTACCTTAAGAGCCGGTACGATGCGGGCAATGGGTGAAGTTCGTCAGGAGTACTGCATAAAAAAACGAGTGTGTTGTCGTGGCAGTTGGTGATCAAAGAAATAAAACAAAATAAAATCAATAAATAATAATGTCATAGACCTAAAGCCATACCTTTGAAGTCATAATGCATTGCAAGTGTTATTAGGGAATGTTGTGCTTTGTTTTCAAGCGCTTCAATGTGCTGCTCTGCAAGGTTTGGAGACAGCGGGTGCGTTCACGGAGATCAAGAGCAGCCGGAGATCAAGAGCAGCCGCCGCAGGGAAGGGATACCATGGTAAATAGGTTACCTATTTACCATGGTATCTCTCCCCTGGGTGCGTTGTGTTTTGGTGAGCAATAATGCAGGAAAGCAGCGGGCGGGATGGCGAGCTTGTCCTGCTGCTCCATCACAAGCTACCTTAAGAGCCGGTACGATTCGGGCAATGGGTGAAGTTCGTCAGGAGTACTGCATAAAAAAAACGAGTGTGTTGTCGTGGCAGTTGGTGATCAAAGAAATAAAACAAAATAAAATCAATA
This sequence comes from Acipenser ruthenus, assembly GCF_902713425.1. NCBI lineage: Eukaryota > Metazoa > Chordata > Actinopteri > Acipenseriformes > Acipenseridae > Acipenser > Acipenser ruthenus. Next base: position 87,354,540 of record NC_081189.1, read on the forward strand.
AATAATAATGTCATAGACTTAAAGTCATACCTTTGAAGTCATAATGCATTACAAGTGTTATTAGGGAATGTTGTGCTGTGTTTTCAAGCGCTTCAATGTGCTGCTCTGCAAGGTTTGGAGACAGCGGGTGCGTTCACGGAGATCAAGAGCAGCCGGAGATCAAGAGCAGCCGCCGCAGGGGAGGGATACCATGGTAAATAGGTTACCTATTTACCATGGTATCTCTCCCCTGGGTGCGTTGTGTTTTGGTGAGCAATAATGCAGGAAAGCAGCGGGCGGGATGGCGAGCTTGTCCTGCTGCTCCAACACAAGCTACCTTAAGAGCCTGTACGATGCGGGCAATGGGTGAAGTTTGTCAGGAGTACTGCATAAAAAATACGAGTGTGTTGTCGTGGCAGTTGGTGATCAAAGAAAAAAAAACAAAATAAAATCAATAAATAATAATGTCATAGACTTAAAGTCATACCTTTGAAGTCATAATGCATTGCAAGTGTTATTAGGGAATGCTGTGCTGTGTTTTCAAGCGCTTCAATGTGCTGCTCTGCAAGGTTTGGAGACAGCGGGTGCGTTCACGGAGATCAAGAGCAGCCGGAGATCAAGAGCAGCCGCCGCAGGGGAGGGATACCATGGTAAATAGGTTACCTATTTACCATGGTATCTCTCCCCTGGGTGCGTTGTGTTTTGGTGAGCAATAATGCAGGAAAGCAGCGGGCGGGATGGCGAGCTTGTCCTGCTGCTCCAACACAAGCTACCTTAAGAGCCGGTACGATGCGGGCAATGGGTGAAGTTCGTCAGGAGTACTGCATAAAAAAATGAGTGTGTTGTCGTGGCAGTTGGTGATCAAAGAAATAAAACAAAATAAAATCAATAAATAATAATGTCATAGACCTAAATCCATTCCTTTGAAGTCATAATGCATTGCAAGTGTTATTAGGGAATGTTGTGCTGTGTTTTCAAGCGCTTCAATGTGCTGCTCTGCAAGGTTTGGAGACAGCGGGTGCGTTCACGGAGATCAAGAGCAGCCGGCGCAAAACAAAAGGCACCCAGGGGAGAGATACCATGGTAAATAGGTTACCTATTTACCTATTTTTGTTTCGGCGAACGGTTTTGGTGAGCAATAATGCAGGAAAGCAGCGGGCGGGATGGCGAGCTTGTCCTGCTGCTCCAACACAAGCTACCTTAAGAGCCGGTACGATGCGGGCAATGGGTGAAGTTCGTCAGGAGTACTGCATAAAAAAACGAGTGTGTTGTCGTGGCAGTTGGTGATCAAAGAAATAAAACAAAATAAAATCAATAAATAATAATGTCATAGACCTAAAGCCATACCTTTGAAGTCATAATGCATTGCAAGTGTTATTAGGGAATGTTGTGCTGTGTTTTCAAGCGCTTCAATGTGCTGCTCTGCAAGGTTTGGAGACAGCGGGTGCGTTCACGCAGATCAAGAGCAGCCGGAGATCAAGAGCAGCCGCCGCAGGGGAGGGATACCATGGTAAATAGGTTACCTATTTACCATGGTATCTCTCCACTGGGTGCGTTGTGTTTTGGTGAGCAATAATGCAGGAAAGCAGCGGGCGGGATGGCGAGCTTGTCCTGCTGCTCCAACACAAGCTACCTTAAGAGCCGGTACGATGCGGGCAATGGGTGAAGTTCGTCAGGAGTACTGCATAAAAAAACGAGTGTGTTGTCGTGGCAGTTGGTGATCAAAGAAATAAAACAAAATAAAATCAATAAATAATAATGTCATAGACCTAAAGCCATACCTTTGAAGTCATAATGCATTGCAAGTGTTATTAGGGAATGTTGTGCTGTGTTTTCAAGCGCTTCAATGTGCTGCTCTGCAAGGTTTGGAGACAGCGGGTGCGTTCACGGAGATCAAGAGCAGCCGGCGCAAAACAAAAGGCACCCAGGGGAGAGATACCATGGTAAATAGGTTACCTATTTACCTATTTTTGTTTCGGCGAACGGTTTTGGTGAGCAATAATGCAGAAAAGCAGCGGGCGGGATGGCGAGCTTGTCCTGCTGCTCCAACACAAGCTACCTTAAGAGCCGGTACTATGCGGGCAATGGGTGAAGTTCGTCACGAGTACTGCATAAAAAAACGAGTGTGTTGTCGTGGCAGTTGGTGATCAAAGAAATAAAACACAATAAAATCAATAAATAATAATGTCATAGACTTAAAGCCATACCTTTGAAGTCATAATGCATTGCAAGTGTTATTAGGGAATGCTGTGCTGTGTTTTCAAGCGCTTCAATGTGCTGCTCTGCAAGGTTTGGAGACAGCGGGTGCGTTCACGGAAATCAAGAGCAGCCGGCGCAAAACAAAAGGCACCCAGGGGAGATGCGTTGTGTTTTGGTGAGCAATAATGCAGGAAAGCAGCGGGCGGGATGGCGAGCTTGTCCTGCTGCTCCAACAGAAGCTACCTTAAGAGCCGGTACGATGCGGGCAATGGGTGAAGTTCCTCAGGAGTACTGCATAAAAAATACGAGTGTGTTGTCGTGGCAGTTGGTGATCAAAGAAAAAAAAACAAAATAAAATCAATAAAATAATAATGTCATAGACTTAAAGTCATACCTTTGAAGTCATAATGCATTGCAAGTGTTATTAGGGAATGTTGTGCTGTGTTTTCAAGCGCTTCAATGTGCTGCTCTGCAAGGTTTGGAGACAGCGGGTGCGTTCACGGAGATCAAGAGCAGCCTGCGCAAAACAAAAGGCACCCAGGGGAGAGATACCATGGTAAATAGGTTACCTATTTACCTATTTTTGTTTCGGCGAACGGTTTTGGTGAACAATAATGCAGGAAAGCAGCGGGCGGGATGGCTAGCTTGTCCTACTGCTCCAACACAAGCTACCTTAAGAGCCGGTACGATGCGGGCAATGGGTGAAGTTCGTCAGGAGTACTGCATAAAAAATACGAGTGTGTTGTCGTGGCAGTTGGTGATCAAAGAAATAAAACAAAATAAAATCAATAAATAATAATGTCATAGACCTAAAGCCATACCTTTGAAGTCATAATGCATTGCAAGTGTTATTAGGGAATGTTGTGCTGTGTTTTCAAGCGCTTCAATGTGCTGCTCTGCAAGGTTTGGAGACAGCGGGTGCGTTCACGGAGATCAAGAGCAGCCGGAGATCAAGAGCAGCCGCCGCAGGGGAGGGATACCATGGTAAATAGGTTACCTATTTACCATGGTATCTCTCCCCTGGGTGCGTTGTGTTTTGGTGAGCAATAATGCAGGAAAGCAGCGGGCGGGATGGCGAGCTTGTCCTGCTGCTCCATCACAAGCTACCTTAAGAGCCGGTACGATTCGGGCAATGGGTGAAGTTCGTCAGGAGTACTGCATAAAAAAAAACGAGTGTGTTGTCGTGGCAGTTGGTGATCAAAGAAATAAAACAAAATAAAATCAATAAATAATAATGTCATAGACTTAAAGTCATACCTTTGAAGTCATAATGCATTACAAGTGTTATTAGGGAATGTTGTGCTGTGTTTTCAAGCGCTTCAATGTGCTGCTCTGCAAGGTTTGGAGACAGCGGGTGCGTTCACGGAGATCAAGAGCAGCCGGAGATCAAGAGCAGCCGCCGCAGGGGAGGGTTGTACCATGGTAAATAGGTTACCTATTTACCATGGTATCTCTCCCCTGGGTGCGTTGTGTTTTGGTGAGCAATAATGCAGGAAAGCAGCGGGCGGGATGGCGAGCTTGTCCTGCTGCTCCAACACACGCTACCTTAAGAGCCGGTACGATGCGGGCAATGGGTGAAGTTCGTCAGGAGTACTGCATAAAAAAACGAGTGTGTTGTCGTGGCAGTTGGTGATCAAAGAAATAAAACAAAATAAAATCAATAAATAATAATGTCATAGACCTAAAGCCATACCTTTGAAGTCATAATGCATTGCAAGTGTTATTAGGGAATGTTGTGCTGTGTTTTCAAGCGCTTCAATGTGCTGCTCTGCAAGGTTTGGAGACAGCGGGTGCGTTCACGGAGATGAAGAGCAGCCTGCGCAAAACAAAAGGCACCCAGGGGAGAGATACCATGGTAAATAGGTTACCTATTTACCTATTTTTGTTTTGGCGAACGGTTTTGGTGAGCAATAATGCAGGAAAGCAGCAGGCGGTATGGCGAGCTTGTCCTGCTGCTCCAACACAAGCTACCTTAAGAGCCGGTACTATGCGGGCAATGGGTGAAGTTCGTCACGAGTACTGCATAAAAAAACGAGTGTGTTGTCGTGGCAGTTGGTGATCAAAGAAATAAAACACAATAAAATCAATAAATAATAATGTCTAGACTTAAAGTCATACCTTTGAAGTCATAATGCATTGCAAGTGTTATTAGGGAATGTTGTGCTGTGTTTTCAAGCGCTTCAATGTGCTGCTCTGCAAGGTTTGGAGACAGCGGGTGCGTTCATGGAGATCAAGAGCAGCCTGCGCAAAACAAAAGGCACCCAGGGGAGAGATACCATGGTAAATAGGTTACCTATTTACCTATTTTTGTTTCGGCGAACGGTTTTGGTGAGCAATAATGCAGGAAAGCAGCGGGCGGGATGGCGAGCTTGTCCTGCTGCTCCAACACAAGCTACCTTAAGAGCCGGTACTATGCGGGCAATGGGTGAAGTTCGTCAGGAGTACTGCATAAAAAAACGAGTGTGTTGTCGTGGCAGTTGGTGATCAAAGAAATAAAACAAAATAAAATAAATAAATAATAATGTTATAGACCTAAATTCATACCTTTGAAGTCATAATGCATTGCAAGTGTTATTAGGGAATGTTGTGCTGTGTTTTCAAGCGCTTCAATGTGCTGCTCTGCAAGGTTTGGAGACAGCGGGTGCGTTCACGGAGATGAAGAGCAGCCTGCGCAAAACAAAAGGCACCCAGGGGAGAGATACCATGGTAAATAGGTTACCTATTTACCTATTTTTGTTTCGGCGAACGGTTTTGGTGAGCAATAATGCAGGAAAGCAGCGGGCGGTATGGCGAGCTTGTCCTGCTGCTCCAACACAAGCTACCTTAAGAGCCGGTACTATGCGGGCAATGGGTGAAGTTCGTCACGAGTACTGCATAAAAAAACGAGTGTGTTGTCGTGGCAGTTGGTGATCAAAGAAATAAAACACAATAAAATCAATAAATAATAATGTCTAGACTTAAAGTCATACCTTTGAAGTCATAATGCATTGCAAGTGTTATTAGGGAATGTTGTGCTGTGTTTTCAAGCGCTTCAATGTGCTGCTCTGCAAGGCTTGGAGACAGCGCGTGCGTTCACGGAGATCAAGAGCAGCCGGAGATCAAGAGCAGCCGCCGCAGGGGAGGGATACCTTGGTAACTCTCCCCTGGGTGCGTTGTATTTTGGTGAGCAATAATGCAGGAAAGCAGCGGGCGGGATGGCGAGCTTGTCCTGCTTCTCCAACACAAGCTACCTTAAGAGCCGGTACGATGCGGGCAATGGGTGAAGTTCGTCAGGAGTACTGCATAAAAAAACGAGTGTGTTGTCGTGGCAGTTGGTGATCAAAGAAATAAAACAAAATAAAATCAATAAATAATAATGTCATAGACCTAAAGCCATACCTTTGAAGTCATAATGCATTGCAAGTGTTATTAGGGAATGTTGTGCTGTGTTTTCAAGCGCTTCAATGTGCTGCTCTGAAAGGTTTGGAGACAGCGGGTGCGTTCACGGAGATCAAGAGCAGCCGGCGCAAAACAAAAGGCACCCAGGGGAGAGATACCATGATAAATAGGTTACCTATTTACCTATTTTTGTTTCGGCGAACGGTTTTGGTGAGCAATAATGCAGGAAAGCAGCAGGCGGGATGGCGAGCTTGTCCTGCTGCTCCAGCACAAGCTACCTTAAGAGCCGGTACGATGCGGGCAATGGGTGAAGTTCGTCAGGAGTACTGCATAAAAAAACGAGTGTGTTGTCGTGGCAGTTGGTGATCAAAGAAATAAAACACAATAAAATCAATAAATAATAATGTCATAGACTTAAAGTCATACCTTTGAAGTCATAATGCATTGCAAGTGTTATTAGGGAATGTTGTGCTGTGTTTTCAAGCGCTTCAATGTGCTGCTCTGCAAGGCTTGGAGACAGCGCGTGCGTTCACGGAGATCAAGAGCAGCCGGAGATCAAGAGCAGCCGCCGCAGGGGAGGGATACCATGGCAAATAGGTTACCTATTTACCATGGTATCTCTCCCCTGGGTGCGTTGTGTTTTGGTGAGCAATAATGCAGGAAAGCAGCGGGCGGGATGGCGAGCTTGTCCTGCTGCTCCATCACAAGCTACCTTAAGAGCCGGTACGATGCGGGCAATGGGTGAAGTTCGTCAGGAGTACTGCATAAAAAAAAACGAGTGTGTTGTCGTGGCAGTTGGTGATCAAAGAAATAAAACAAAATAAAATCAAAAAATAATAATGTCATAGACTTAAAGTCATACCTTTGAAGTCATAATGCATTACAAGTGTTATTAGGGAATGTTGTGCTGTGTTTTCAAGCGCTTCAATGTGCTGCTCTGCAAGGTTTGGAGACAGCGGGTGCATTCACGGAGATCAAAAGCAGCCGGAGATCAAGAGCAGCCGCCGCAGGGGAGGGATACCATGGTAAATAGGTTACCTATTTACCATGGTATCTCTCCCCTGGGTGCGTTGTGTTTTGGTGAGCAATAATGCAGGTAAGCAGCGGGCGGGATGGCGAGCTTGTCCTGAAGCTCCAGCACAAGCTACCTTAAGAGCCGGTACGATGCGGGCAATGGGTGAAGTTCGTCAGCAGTACTGCATAAAAAATACGAGTGTGTTGTCGTGGCAGTTGGTGATCAAAGAAAAAAAAACAAAATAAAATCAATAAATAATAATGTCATAGACTTAAAGTCATACCTTTGCAGTCATAATGCATTGCAAGTGTTATTAGGGAATGTTGTGCTGTGTTTTCAAGCGCTTCAATGTGCTGCTCTGCAAGGTTTGGAGACAGCGGGTGCGTTCACGGAGATCAAGAGCAGCCGGAGATCAAGAGCAGCCGCCGCAGGGGAGGGATACCATGGTAAATAGGTTACCTATTTACCATGGTATCTCTCCCCTGGGTGCGTTGTGTTTTGGTGAGCAATAATGCAGGAAAGCAGCGGGCGGGATGGCGAGCTTGTCCTGCTGCTCCAACACAAGCTACCTTAAGAGCCGGTACGATGCGGGCAATGGGTGAAGTTCGTCAGGAGTACTGCATAAAAAAACGAGTGTGTTGTCGTGGCAGTTGGTGATCAAAGAAATAAAACAAAATAAAATAAATAAATATTAATGTCATAAACCTAAATCCATACCTTTGAAGTCATAATGCATTGCAAGTGTTATTAGGGAATGTTGTGCTGTGTTTTCAAGCGCTTCAATGTGCTGCTCTGCAAGGTTTGGAGACAGCGGGTGCGTTCACGGAGATCAAGAGCAGCCGGCGCAAAACAAAAGGCACCCAGGGGAGAGATACCATGGTAAATAGGTTAACTATTTACCTATTTTTGTTTCGGCGAACGGTTTTGGTGAACAATAATGCAGGAAAGCAGCGGGCGGGATGGCGAGCTTGTCCTGCTGCTCCAACACAAGCTACCTTAAGAGCCGGTACGATGCGGGCAATGGGTGAAGTTCGTCAGGAGTACTGCATAAAAAATACGAGTGTGTTGTCGTGGCAGTTGGTGATCAAAGAAATAAAACAAAATAAAATCAATAAATAATAATGTCATAGACCTAAAGCCATACCTTTGAAGTCATAATGCATTGCAAGTGTTATTAGGGAATGTTGTGCTGTGTTTTCAAGCGCTTCAATGTGCTGCTCTGCAAGGTTTGGAGACAGCGGGTGCGTTCACGGAGATCAAGAGCAGCCGGAGATCAAGAGCAGCCGCCGCAGGGGAGGGATACCAGGGTAAATAGGTTACCTATTTACCATGGTATCTCTCCCCTGGGTGCGTTGTGTTTTGGTGAGCAATAATGCAGGAAAGCAGCGGGCGGGATGGCGAGCTTGTCCTGCTGCTCCAACACAAGCTACCTTAAGAGCCGGTACGATGCGGGCAATGGGTGAAGTTCGTCAGGAGTACTGCATAAAAAAACGAGTGTGTTGTCGTGGCAGTTGGTGATCAAAGAAATAAAACAAAATAAAATCAATAAATAATAATGTCATAGACCTAAAGCCATACCTTTGAAGTCATAATGCATTGCAAGTGTTATTAGGGAATGTTGTGCTGTGTTTTCAAGCGCTTCAATGTGCTGCTCTGCAAGGTTTGGAGACAGCGGGTGCGTTCACGGAGATCAAGAGCAGCCGGCGCAAAACAAAAGGCACCCAGGGGAGAGATACCATGGTAAATAGGTTACCTATTTACCTATTTTTGTTTCGGCGAACGGTTTTGGTGAGCAATAATGCAGGAAAGCAGCGGGCGGGATGGCGAGCTTGTCCTGCTGCTCCATCACAAGCTACCTTAAGAGCCGGTACTATGCGGGCAATGGGTGAAGTTCGTCAGGAGTACTGCATAAAAAAACGAGTGTGTTGTCGTGGCAGTTGGTGATCAAAGAAATAAAACAAAATAAAATCAATAAATAATAATGTCATAGACATAAAGTCATACCTTTGAAGTCATAATGCATTGCAAGTGTTATTAGGGAATGTTGTGCTGTGTTTTCAAGCGCTTCAATGTGCTGCTCTGCAAGGTTTGGAGACAGCGGGTGCGTTCACGGAGATCAAGAGCAGCCGGAGATCAAGAGCAGCCGCCGCAGGGGAGGGATACCATGGTAAATAGGTAACCTATTTACCATGGTAACTCTCCCCTGGGTGCGTTGTATTTTGGTGAGCAATAATGCAGGAAAGCAGCGGGCGGGATGGCGAGCTTGTCCTGCTGCTCCAACACAAGCTACCTTATGAGCCGGTACGATGCGGGCAATGGGTGAAGTTCGTCAGGAGTACTGCATAAAAAAACGAGTGTGTTGTCGTGGCAGTTGGTGATCAAAGAAATAAAACAAAATAAAATCAATAAATAATAATGTCATAGACTTAAAGTCATACCTTTGAAGTCATAATGCATTACAAGTGTTATTAGGGAATGTTGTGCTGTGTTTTCAAGCGCTTCAATGTGCTGCTCTGCAAGGTTTGGAGACAGCGGGTGCGTTCACAGAGATCAAGAGCAGCCGGAGATCAAGAGCAGCCGCCGCAGGGGAGGGATACCATGGTAAATAGGTTACCTATTTACCATGGTATCTCTCCCCTGGGTGCGTTGTGTTTTCGTGAGCAATAATGCAGGAAAGCAGCGGGCGGGATGGCGAGCTTGTCCTGCTGCTCCAACACAAGCTACCTTAAGAGCCGGTACGATGCGGGCAATGGGTGAAGTTCGTCAGGAGTACTGCATAAAAAATACGAGTGTGTTGTCGTGGCAGTTGGTGATCAAAGAAATAAAACAAAATAAAATCAATAAATAATAATGTCATAGACCTAAAGCCATACCTTTGAAGTCATAATGCATTGCAAGTGTTATTAGGGAATGTTGTGCTGTGTTTTCAAGCGCTTCAATGTGCTGCTCTGCAAGGTTTGGAGACAGCGTGTGCGTTCACGGAGATCAAGAGCAGCCGGAGATCAAGAGCAGCCGCCGCAGGGGAGGGATACCATGGTAAATAGTTTACCTATTTACCATGGTAACTCTCCCCTGGGTGCATTGTATTTTGGTGAGCAATAATGCACGAAAGCAGCGGGCGGGATGGCGAGCTTGTCCTGCTGCTCCATCACAAGTAACCTTAAGAGCCGGTACGATGCGGGCAATGGGTGAAGTTCGTCAGGAGTACTGCATAAAAAATACGAATGTGTTGTCGTGGCAGTTGGTGATCAAAGAAATAAAACAAAATAAAATCAATAAATAATAATGTCATAGACCTAAAGCCATATCTTTGAAGTCATAATGCATTGCAAGTGTTATTAGGGAATGTTGTGCTGTGTTTTCAAGCGCTTCAATGTGCTGCTCTGCAAGGTTTGGAGACAGCGGGTGCGTTCACGGAGATCAAGAGCAGCCGGAGATCAAGAGCAGCCGCCGCAGGGGAGGGATCTCTCCCCTGGGTGCGTTGTGTTTTGGTGAGCAATAATGCAGGAAAGCAGCGGGCGGGATGGCGAGCTTGTCCTGCTGCTCCAACACAAGCTACCTTAAGAGCCGGGACGATGCGGGCATTGGGTAAAGTTCTTCAGGAGTACTGCATATAAAAAAACGAGAGTGTTGTCGTGGCAGTTGGTGATCAAAGAAATAAAACAAAATAAAATCAATAAATAATAATGTCATAGACCTAAAGCCATACCTTTGAAGTCATAATGCATTGCAAGTGTTATAAGGGAATTTTGTGCTGTGTTTTCAAGCGCTTCAATGTGCTGCTCTGCAAGGTTTGGAGACAGCGGGTGCGTTCACGGAGATCAAGAGCAGCCGGAGATCAAGAGCAGCCGCCGCAGGGGAGGGATCTCTCCCCTGGGTGCGTTGTGTTTTGGTGAGCAATAATGCAGGAAAGCAGCGGGCGGGATGGCGACCTTGTCCTGCTGCTCCAACACAAGCTACCTTAAGAGCCGGTACGATGCGGACAATGGGTGAAGTTCGTCAGTAGTACTGCATAAAAAAAACGAGTGTGTTGTCGTGGCAGTTGGTGATCAAAGAAATAAAACAAAATAAAATCAATAAATAATAATGTCATAGACTTAAAGTCATACCTTTGAAGTCATAATGCATTACAAGTGTTATTAGGGAATGTTGTGCTGTGTTTTCAAGCGCTTCAATGTGCTGCTCTGCAAGGTTTGGAGACAGCGGGTGCGTTCACGGAGATCAAGAGCAGCCGGCGCAAAACACAAGGCACCCAGGGGAGAGATACCATGGTAAATAGGTTACCTATTTACCTATTTCTGTTTCGGCGAACGGATTTGGTGAGCAGTAATGCAGGAAAGCAGCGGGCAGGATGGCGAGCTTGTCCTGCTGCTCCAACACAAGCTACCTTAAGAGCCGGTACTATGCGGGCAATGGGTGAAGTTCGTCAGGAGTACTGCATAAAAAAACGAGTGTGTTGTCGTGGCAGTTGGTGATCAAAGAAATAAAACAAAATAAAATCAATAAATAATAATGTCATAGACTTAAAGTCATACCTTTGAAGTCATAATGCATTGCAAGTGTTATTAGGGAATGTTGTGCTGTGTTTCCAAGCGCTTCAATGTGCCGCTCTGCAAGGTTTGGAGACAGCGGGTGCGTTCACGGAGATCAAGAGCAGCCGGAGATCAAGAGCAGCCGCCGCAGGGGAGGGATACCATGGTAAATAGGTTACCTATTTACCATGGTATCTCTCCCCTGGGTGCGTTGTGTTTTGGTGAGCAATAATGCAGGAAAGCAGCGGGCGGGATGGCGAGCTTGTCCTGCTGCTCCAACACAAGCTACCTTAAGAGCCGGTACGATGCGGGCAATGGGTGAAGTTCGTCAGGAGTACTGCATAAAAAAACGAGTGTGTTGTCGTGGCAGTTGGTGATCAATGAAAAAAAAACAAAATAAAATCAATAAATAATAATGTCATAGACTTAAAGTCATACCTTTGAAGTCATAATGCATTGCAAGTGTTATTAGGGAATGTTGTGCTGTGTTTTCAAGCGCTTCAATGTGCTGCTCTGCAAGGCTTGGAGACAGCGCGTGCGTTCACGGAGATCAAGAGCAACCGGAGATCAAGAGCAGCCGCCGCAGGGGAGGGATACCATGGTACTTAGGTTACCTATTTACCATGGTATCTCTCCCCTGGGTGCGTTGTGTTTTGGTGAGCAATAATGCAGGAAAGCAGCGGGCGGGATGGCGAGCTTGTCCTGCTGCTCCAACACAAGCTACCTTAAGAGCCGGTACGATGCGGGCAATGGGTGAAGTTCGTCAGGAGTACTGCATAAAAAATACGAGTGTGTTGTCGTGGCAGTTGGTGATCAAAGAAATAAAACAAAATAAAATCAATAAATAATAATGTCATAGACCTAAAGTCATACCTTTGAAGTCATAATGCATTACAAGTGTTATTAGGGAATGTTGTGCTGTGTTTTCAATCGCTTCAATGTGCTGCTCTGCAAGGTTTGGAGACAGCGGGTGCGTTCACGGAGATCAAGAGCAGCCGGAGATCAAGAGCAGCCGCCGCAGGGGAGGGATACCATGTTAAATAGGTTACCTATTTACCATGGTAACTCTCCCCTGGGTGCGTTGTATTTTGGTGAGCAATAATGCAAGAAAGCAGCGGGCGGGATGGCGAGCTTGTCCTGCTGCTCCATCACAAGCTACCTTAAGAGCCGGTACGATGCGGGCAATGGGTGAAGTTTGTCAGGAGTACTGCATAAAAAAACGAGTGTGTTGTCGTGGCAGTTGGTGATCAAAGAAAAAAAAACAAAATAAAATCAATAAATAATAATGTCATAGACTTAAAGTCATACCTTTGAAGTCATAATGCATTGCAAGTGTTATTAGGGAATGTTGTGCTGTGTTTTCAAGCGCTTCAATGTGCTGCTCTGCAAGGCTTGGAGACAGCGCGTGCGTTCACGGAGATCAAGAGCAACCGGAGATCAAGAGCAGCCGCCGCAGGGGAGGGATACCATGGTACATAGGTTACCTATTTACCATGGTATCTCTCCCCTGGGTGCGTTGTGTTTTGGTGAGCAATAATGCAGGAAAGCAGCGGACGGGATGGCGAGCTTGTCCTGCTGCTCCAACACAAGCTACCTTAAGAGCCGGTACGATGCGGGCAATGGGTGAAGTTCGTCAGGAGTACTGCATAAAAAATACGAGTGTGTTGTCGTGGCAGTTGGTGATCAAAGAAATAAAACAAAATAAAATCAATAAATAATAATGTCATAGACCTAAAGCCATACCTTTGAAGTCATAATGCATTGCAAGTGTTATTAGGGAATGTTGTGCTGTGTTTTCAAGCGCTTCAATGTGCTGCTCTGCAAGGTTTGGAGACAGCGGGTGCGTTCACGGAGATCAAGAGCAGCCGGAGATCAAGAGCAGCCGCCGCAGGGGAGGGATCTCTCCCCTGGGTGCGTTGTGTTTTGGTGAGCAATAATGCAGGAAAGCAGCGGGCGGGATGGCGAGCTTGTCCTGCTGCTCCAACACAAGCTACCTTAAGAGTCGGTACGATGCGGGCAATGGGTGAAGTTCGTCAAGAGTACTGCATAAAAAAACGAGTGTGTTGTCGTGGCAGTTGGTGATCAAAGAAATAAAACAAAATAAAATCAATAAATAATAATGTCATAGACTTAAAGTCATACCTTTGAAGTCATAATGCATTGCAAGTGTTATTGGGAATGTTGTGCTGTGTTTTCAAGCGCTTCAATGTGCTGCTCTGCAAGGTTTGGAGACAGCGCGTGCGTTCACGGAGATCAAGAGCAGCCGGAGATCAAGAGCAGCCGTCGCAGGGGAGGGATACCATGGTAAATAGGTTACCTATTTACCATGGTATCTCTCGCCTGGGTGCGTTGTGTTTTGGTGAGCAATAATGCAGGAAAGCAGCGGGCGGGATGGCGAGCTTGTCCTGCTGCTCCAACAGAAGCTACCTTAAGAGCCGGTACGATGCGGGCAATGGGTGAAGTTCGTCAGGAGTACTGCATAAAAAAACGAGTGTGTTGTCGTGGCAGTTGGTGATCAAAGAAAAAAAAAAAAAAAAAAATCAATAAATAATAATGTCATAGACTTAAAGTCATACCTTTGAAGTCATAATGCATTGCAAGTGTTATTAGGGAATGTTATGATGTGTTTTCATGCACTTCAATGTGCTGCTCTGCAAGGCTTGGAGACAGCGCGTGCGTTCACGGAGATCAAGAGCAACCGGAGATCAAGAGCAGCCGCCGCAGGCGAGGGATACCACGGTAAATAGGTTACCTATTTACCATGGTATCTCTCCCCTGGGAGCGTTGTGTTTTGGTGAGCAATAATGCAGGAAAGCAGCGGGCGGGATGGCGAGCTTGTCCTGCTGCTCCAACACAAGCTACCTTAAGAGCCGGTACGATGCGGGCAATGGGTGAAGTTCGTCAGGAGTACTGCATAAAAAATACGAGTGTGTTGTCGTGGCAGTTGGTGATCAAAGAAATAAAACAAAATAAAATCAATAAATAATAATGTCATAGACCTAAAGCCATACCTTTGAAGTCATAATGCATTGCAAGTGTTATTAGGGAATGTTGTGCTGTGTTTTTTCAAGCGCTTCAATGTGCTGCTCTGCAAGGTTTGGAGACAGCGGGTGCGTTCACGGAGATCAAGAGCAGCCGGAGATCAAGAGCAGCCGCCGCAGGGGAGGGATACCATGGTAAATAGTTTACCTATTACCATGGTATCTCTCCCCTGGGTGCGTTGTGTTTTGGTGAGCAATAATGCAGGAAAGCAGCGGGCGGGATGGCGAGCTTGTCCTGCTGCTCCAACACAAGCTACCTTAAGAGCCGGTACGATGCGGGCAATGGGTGAAGTTCGTCAGGAGTACTGCATAAAAAAACGAGTGTGTTGTCGTGGCAGTTGGTGATCAAAGAAATAAAACAAAATAAAATCAATAAATAATAATGTCATAGACTTAAAGTCATACCTTTGAAGTCATAATGCATTACAAGTGTTATTAGGGAATGTTGTGCTGTGTTTTCAAGCGCTTCAATGTGCTGCTCTGCAAGGTTTGGAGACAGCGGGTGCGTTCACGGAGATCAAGAGCAGCCGGAGATCAAGAGCAGCCACCGCAGGGGAGGGATACCATGGTAAATAGGTTACCTATTTACCATGGTAACTCTCCCCTGGGTGCGTTGTATTTTAGTGAGCAATAATGCAAGAAAGCAGCGGGCGGGATGGCGAGCTTGTCCTGCTGCTCCAAAACAAGCTACCTTATGAGCCGGTACGATGCGGGCAATGGGTGAAGTTCGTCAGGAGTACTGCATAAAAAAACGAGTGTGTTGTCGTGGCAGTTGGTGATCAAAGAAATAAAACAAAATAAAATCAATAAATAATAATGTCATAGACCTAAAGCCATACCTTTGAAGTCATAATGCATTGCAAGTGTTATTAGGGAAAGTTGTGCTGTGTTTTCAAGCGCTTCAATGTGCTGCTCTGCAAGGTTTGGAGACAGCGGGTGCGTTCACGGAGATCAAGAGCAGCCGGAGATCAAGAGCAGCCGCCGCAGGGGAGGGATCTCTCCCCTGGGTGCGTTGTGTTTTGGTGAGCAATAATGCAGGAAGGCAGCGGGCGGGATGGCGAGCTTGTCCTGCTGCTCCAACACAAGCTACCTTAAGAGCCGGTACGATGCGGGCAATGGGTGAAGTTCGTCAGTAGTACTGCATAAAAAAAACGAGTGTGTTGTCGTGGCAGTTGGTGATCAAAGAAATAAAACAAAATAAAATCAATAAATAATAATGTCATAGACTTAAAGTCATACCTTTGAAGTCATAATGCATTACAAGTGTTATTAGGGAATGTTGTGCTGTGTTTTCAAGCGCTTCAATGTGCTGCTCTGCAAGATTTGGAGACAGCGGGTGCGTTCACGGAGATCAAGAGCAGCCGGCGCAAAACACAAGGCACCCAGGGGAGAGATACCATGGTAAATAGGTTACCTATTTACCTATTTCTGTTTCGGCGAACGGTTTTGGTGAGCAGTAATGCAGGAAAGCAGCGGGCAGGATGGCGAGCTTGTCCTGCTGCTCCAACACAAGCTACCTTGAGAGCCAGTACTATGCGGGCAATGGGTGAAGTTCGTCAGGAGTACTGCATAAAAAAACGATTGTGTTGTCGTGGCAGTTGGTGATCAAAGAAATAAAACAAAATAAAATCAATAAATAATAATGTCATAGACTTAAAGTCATACCTTTGAAGTCATAATGCATTGCAAGTGTTATTAGGGAATGTTGTGCTGTTTTTTCAAGCACTTCAATGTGCTGCTCTGCAAGGTTTGGAGACAGCGGGTGCGTTCACGGAGATCAAGAGCAGCTGGAGATCAAGAGCAGCCGCCGCAGGGGAGGGATACCATGGTAAATAGGTTACCTATTACCATGGTATCTCTCCCCTGGGTGCGTTGTGTTTTGGTGAGCAATAATGCAGGAAAGCAGCGGGCGGGATGGCGAGCTTGTCCTGCTGCTCCAACACAAGCTATCTTATGAGCCGGTACGATGCGGGCAATGGGTGAAGTTCGTCAGGAGTACTGCATAAAAAAACGAGTGTGTTGTCGTGGCAGTTGGTGATCAAAGAAATAAAACAAAATAAAATCAATAAATAATAATGTCATAGACCTAAAGTCATACCTTTGAAGTCATAATGCATTGCAAGTGTTATTAGGGAATGTTGTGCTGTGTTTTCAAGCGCTTCAATGTGCTGCTCTGCAAGGTTTGGAGACAGCGGGTGCGTTCACGGAGATCAAGAGCAGCCGGAGATCAAGAGCAGCCGCCGCAGGGGAGGGATACCATGGTAAATATGTTACCTATTTACCATGGTATCTCTCCCCTGGGTGCGTTGTGTTTTGGTGAGCAATAATGCAGGAAAGCAGCGGGCGGGATGGCGAGCTTGTCCTGCTGCTCCAACACAAGCTACCTTAAGAGCCGGTACGATGCGGGCATTAGGTAAAGTTCTTCAGGATTACTGCATATAAAAAAACGAGAGTGTTGTCGTGGCAGTTGGTGATCAAAGAAATAAAACAAAATAAAATCAATAAATAATAATGTCATAGACCTAAAGCCATACCTTTGAAGTCATAATGCATTGCAAGTGTTATTAGGGAATGTTGTGCTGTGATTTCAAGCGCTTCAATGTGCTGCTCTGCAAGGTTTGGAGACAGCGGGTGCGTTCACGGAGATCAAGAGCAGCCGGAGATCAAGAGCAGCAGCCGCAGGGGAGGGATCTCTCCCCTGGGTGCATTGTGTTTTGGTGAGCAATAATGCAGTAAAGCAGCGGGCGGGATGGCGAGCTTGTCCTGCTGCTCCAACACAAGCTACCTTAAGAGCCGGTACGATGCGGGCAATGGGTGAAGTTCGTCAGTAGTACTGCATAAAAAAAAACGAGTGTGTTGTCGTGGCAGTTGGTGATCAAAGAAATAAAACAAAATAAAATCAATAAATAATAATGTCATAGACTTAAAGTCATACCTTTGAAGTCATAATGCATTACAAGTGTTATTAGGGAATGTTGTGCTGTGTTTTCAAGCGCTTCAATGTGCTGCTCTGCAAGGTTTGGAGACAGCGGGTGCGTTCACGGAGATCAAGAGCAGCTGGCGCAAAACACAAGGCACCCAGGGGAGAGATACCATGGTAAATAGGTTACCTATTTACCTATTTTTGTTTCGGCGAACGGTTTTGGTGAGCAGCAATGCAGGAAAGCAGAGGGCGGGATGGCGAGCTTGTCCTGCTGCTCCAACACAATCTACCTTAAGAGCCGGTACGATGCGGGCAATGGGTGAAGTTCGTCAGGAGTACTGCATAAAACAACGAGTGTGTTGTCGTGGCAGTTCGTGATCAAAGAAATAAAACAAAATAAAATCAATAAATAATAATGTCATAGACTTAAAGTCATACCTTTGAAGTCATAATGCATTACAAGTGTTATTAGGGAATGTTGTGCTGTGTTTTCAAGCGCTTCAATGTGCTGCTCTGCAAGGTTTGGAGACAGCGGGTGAGTTCACGGAGATCAAGAGCAGCCGGCGCAAAACACAACGCACCCAGGGGAGAGATACCATTGTAAATAGGTTACCTATTTACCTATTTTTGTTTCGGCGAACGGTTTTGGTGAGCAGTAATGCAGGAAAGCAGCGGGCGGGATGGCGAGCTTGTCCTGCTGCTCCAACACAAGCTACCTTAAGAGCCGGTACGATGCGGGCAATGGGTGAAGTTCGTCAGGAGTACTACATAAAAAAACAAGTGTGTTGTCGTGGCAGTTGGTGATCAAAGAAATAAAACAAAATAAAATCAATAAATAATAATGTCATAGACTTAAAGTCATACCTTTGAAGTCATAATGCATTACAAGTGTTATAAGGGAATGTTGTGCTGTGTTTTCAAGCGCTTCAATGTGCTGCTCTGCAAGGTTTGGAGACAGCGGGTGCGTTCACGGAGATCAAGAGCAGCCGGCGCAAAACACAAGGCACCCAGGGGAGAGATACCATGGTAAATAGGTTACCTATTTACCTATTTTTGTTTCGGCGAACGGTTTTGGTGAGCAGTAATGCAGGAAAGCAGCGGGCGGGATGGCGAGCTTGTCCTGCTGCTCCAACACAAGCTACCTTAAGAGCCGGTACGATGCGGGCAATGGGTGAAGTTCGTCAGGAGTACTGCATAAAAAAACGAGTGTGTTGTCGTGGCAGTTGGTGATCAAAGAAATAAAACAAAATAAAATCAATAAATAATAATGTCATAGACTTAAACTCATACCTTTGAAGTCATAATGCATTACAAGTGTTATTAGGGAATGTTGTGCTGTGTTTTCAAGCGCTTCAATGTGCTGCTCTTCAAGGTTTGGAGACAGCGGGTGCGTTCACGGAGATCAAGAGCAGCCGGAGATCAAGAGCAGCCGCCACAGGGGAGGGATCTCTCCCCTGGGTGCGTTGTGTTTTGGTGAGCAATAATGCAGGAAAGCAGCGGGCGGGATGGCGAGCTTGTCCTGCTGCTCCAACACAAGCTACCTTAAGAGCCGGTACGATGCGGGCAATGGGTGAAGTTCGTCAGTAGTACTGCATAAAAAAAACGAGTGTGTTGTCGTGGCAGTTGGTGATCAAAGAAATAAAACAAAATAAAATCAATAAATAATAATGTCATAGACTTAAAGTCATACCTTTGAAGTCATAATGCATTACAAGTGTTATTAGGGAATGTTGTGCTGTGTTTTCAAGCGCTTCAATGTGCTGCTCTGCAAGGTTTGGAGACAGCGGGTGCGTTCACGGAGATCAAGAGCAGCCGGCGCAAAACACAAGGCACCCAGGGGAGAGATACCATGGTAAATAGGTTACCTATTTACCTATTTCTGTTTCGGCGAACGGTTTTGGTGAGCAGTAATGCAGGAAAGCAGCGGGCAGGATGGCGAGCTTGTCCTGCTGCTCCAACACAAGCTACCTTGAGAGCCAGTACTATGCGGGCAATGGGTGAAGTTCGTCAGGAGTACTGCATAAAAAAACGAGTGTGTTGTCGTGGCAGTTGGTGATCAAAGAAATAAAACAAAATAAAATCAATAAATAATAATGTCATAGACTTAAAGTCATACCTTTGAAGTCATAATGCATTGCAAGTGTTATTAGGGAATGTTGTGCTGTTTTTTCAAGCGCTTCAATGTGCTGCTCTGCAAGGTTTGGAGACAGCGGGTGCGTTCACGGAGATCAAGAGCAGCAGGAGATCAAGAGCAGCCGCCGCAGGGGAGGGATACCATGGTAAATAGGTTACCTATTACCATGGTATCTCTCCCCTGGGTGCGTTGTGTTTTGGTGAGCAATAATGCAGGAAAGCACCGGGCGGGATGGCGAGCTTGTCCTGCTGCTCCAACACAAGCTACCTTATGAGCCGGTACGATGCGGGCAATGGGTGAAGTTCGTCAGGAGTACTGCATAAAAAAACGAGTGTGTTGTCGTGGCAGTTGGTGATCAAAGAAATAAAACAAAATAAAATCAATAAATAATAATGTCATAGACCTAAAGCCATACCTTTGAAGTCATAATGCATTGCAAGTGTTATTAGGGAATGTTGTGCTGTGTTTTCAAGCGCTTCAATGTGCTGCTCTGCAAGGTTTGGAGACAGCGGGTGCGTTCACGGAGATCAAGAGCAGCCGGCGCAAAACAAAAGGCACCCAGGGGAGAGATACCATGGTAAATAGGTTACCTATTTACCTATTTTTGTTTCGGCGAACGGTTTTGGTGAGCAATAATGCAGGAAAGCAGCGGGCGGGATGGCGAGCTTGTCCTGCTGCTCCATCACAAGCTACCTTAAGAGCCGGTACGATGCGGGCAATGGGTGAAGTTCGTCAGGAGTACTGCATAAAAAAAACGAGTGTGTTGTCGTGGCAGTTGGTGATCAAAGAAATAAAACAATATAAAATCAATAAATAATAATGTCATAGACTTAAAGTCATACCTTTGAAGTCATAATGCATTGCAAGTGTTATTAGGGAATGTTGTGCTGTGTTTTCAAGCGCTTCAATGTGCTGCTCTGCAAGGTTTGGAGACAGCGGGTGCGTTCACGGAGATCAAGAGCAGCCGGAGATCAAGAGCAGCCGCCGCAGGGGACGGATACCATGGTAAATAGGTTACCTATTTACCTATTTTTGTTTCGGCGAACGGTTTTGGTGAGCAATAATGCAGGAAAGCAGCGGGCGGGATGGCGAGCTTGTCCTGCTGCTCCAACACAAGCTACCTTAAGAGCCGGTACGATGCGGGCAATGGGTGAAGTTCATCAGGAGTACTGCATAAAAAATACGAGTGTGTTGTCGTGGCAGTTGGTGATCAAAGAAATAAAAACAAAATAAAATCAATAAATAATAATGTCATAGACATAAAGCCATACCTTTGAAGTCATAATGCATTGCAAGTGTTATTAGGGAATGTTGTGCTGTGTTTTCAAGCGCTTCAATGTGCTGCTCTGCAAGGCTTGGAGGCAGCGCGTGCGTTCACGGAGATCAAGAGCAACCGGAGATCAAGAGCAGCCGCCGCAGGGGAGGGATACCATGGTAAATAGGTTACCTATTTACCATGGTATCTCTCCCCTGGGTGCGTTGTGTTTTGGTGAGCAATAATGCAGGAAAGCAGCGGGCGGGATGGCGAGCTTGTCCTGCTGCTCCAACACAAGCTACCTTAAGAGCCGGTACGATGCGGGCAATGGGTGAAGTTCGTCAGGAATACTGCATAAAAAATACGAGTGTGTTGTCGTGGCAGTTGGTGATCAAAGAAATAAAACAAAATAAAATCAATAAATAATAATGTCATAGACCTAAAGCCATACCTTTGAAGTCATAATGCATTGCAAGTGTTATTAAGGAATGTTGTGCTGTGTTTTCAAGCGCTTCAATGTGCTGCTCTGCAAGGTTTGGAGACAGCGGGTGCATTCACGGAGATCAAGAGCAGCCGGAGATCAAGAGCAGCCGCCGCAGGGGAGGGATACCATGGTAAATAGGTTACCTATTTACCTATTTCTGTTTCGGCGAACGGTTTTGGTGAGCAGTAATGCAGGAAAGCAGCGGGCAGGATGGCGAGCTTGTCCTGCTGCTCCAACACAAGCTACCTTAAGAGCCGGTACTATGCGGGCAATGGGTGAAGTTCGTCAGGAGTACTGCATAAAAAAACGAGTGTGTTGTCGTGGCAGTTGGTGATCAAAGAAATAAAACAAAATAAAATCAATAAATAATAATGTCATAGACATAAAGTCATACCTTTGAAGTCATAATGCATTGCAAGTGTTATTAGGGAATGTTGTGCTGTGTTTTCAATCGCTTCAATGTGCTGCTCTGCAAGGTTTGGAGACAGCGGGTGCGTTCACAGAGATCAAGAGCAGCCGGAGATCAAGAGCAGCCGCCGCAGGGGAGGGATACCATGGTAAATAGGTTACCTATTACCATGGTATCTCTCCCCTGGGTGCGTTGTGTTTTGGTGAGCAATAATGCAGGAAAGCAGCGGGCGGGATGGCGAGCTTGTCCTGCTGCTCCAACACAAGCTACCTTATGAGCCGGTACGATGCGGGCAATGGGTGAAGTTCGTCAGGAGTACTGCATAAAAAATACGAGTGTGTTGTCGTGGCAGTTGGTGATCAAAGAAATAAAACAAAATAAAATCAATAAATAATAATGTCATAGACCTAAAGTCATACCTTTGAAGTCATAATGCATTACAAGTGTTATTAGGGAATGTTGTGCTGTGTTTTCAATCGCTTCAATGTGCTGCTCTGCAAGGTTTGGAGACAGCGGGTGCGTTCACGGAGATCAAGAGCAGCCGGAGATCAAGAGCAGCCGCCGCAGGGGAGGGATACCATGGTAAATAGGTTACCTATTTACCATGGTAACTCTCCCCTGGGTGCGTTGTATTTTGGTGAGCAATAATGCAAGAAAGCAGCGGGCGGGATGGCGAGCTTGTCCTGCTGCTCCATCACAAGCTACCTTAAGAGCCGGTACGATGCGGGCAATGGGTGAAGTTCGTCAGGAGTACTGCATAAAAAAACGAGTGTGTTGTCGTGGCAGTTGCTGATCAAAGAAAAAAAAACAAAATAAAATCAATAAATAATAATGTCATAGACTTAAAGTCATACCTTTGAAGTCATAATGCATTGCAAGTGTTATTAGGGAATGTTGTGCTGTGTTTTCAAGCGCTTCAATGTGCTGCTCTGCAAGGTTTGGAGACAGCGGGTGCGTTCACGGAGATCAAGAGCAGCCGGAGATCAAGAGCAGCCGCCGCAGGGGAGGGATACCATGGTAAATAGGTTACCTATTTACCATGGTATCTCTCCCCTGGGTGCGTTGTGTTTTGGTGAGCAATAATGCAGGAAAGCAGCGGGCGGGATGGCGAGCTTGTCCTGGTGCTCCAACACAAGCTACCTTAAGAGCCGGTACGATGCGGGCAATAGGTGAAGTTCGTCAGGAGAACTGCATAAAAAAAAACGAGTGTGTTGTCGTGGCAGTTGGTGATCAAAGAAATAAAACAAAATAAAATCAATAAATAATAATGTCATAGACCTAAAGTCATACCTTTGAAGTCATAATGCATTACAAGTGTTATTAGGGAATGTTGTGCTGTGTTTTCAATCGCTTCAATGTGCTGCTCTGCAAGGTTTGGAGACAGCGGGTGCGTTCACGGAGATCAAGAGCAGCCGGAGATCAAGAGCAGCCGCCGCAGGGGAGGGATACCATGGTAAATAGGTTACCTATTTACCATGGTAACTCTCCCCTGGGTGCGTTGTATTTTGGTGAGCAATAATGCAAGAAAGCAGCGGGCGGGATGGCGAGCTTGTCCTGCTGCTCCATCACAAGCTACCTTAAGAGCCAGTACGATGCGGGCAATGGGTGAAGTTCGTCAGGAGTACTGCATAAAAAATACGAGTGTGTTGTCGTGGCAGTTGGTGATCAAAGAAATAAAACAAAATAAAATCAATAAATAATAATGTCAGCGGGTGCGTTCACGGAGATCAAGAGCAGCCGGAGATCAAGAGCAGCCGCAGCAGGGTAGGGATACCATGGTAAATAGGTTACCTATTTACCTATTTTTGTTTCGGCGAACGGTTTTGGTGAGCAATAATGCAGGAAAGCAGCGGGCGGGATGGCGAGCTTGTCCTGCTGCTCCAACACAAGCTACCTTAAGAGCCGGTACGATGCGGGCAATGGGTGAAGTTCGTCAGGAGTACTGCATAAAAAAACGAGTGTGTTGTCGTGGCAGTTGGTGATCAAAGAAATAAAACAAAATAAAATCAATAAATAATAATGTCATAGACCTAAAGCCATACCTTTGAAGTCATAATGCATTGCAAGTGTTATTAGGGAATGTTGTGCTGTGTTTTCAAGCACTTCAATGTGCTGCTCTGCAAGGTTTGGAGACAGCGGGTGCGTTCACGGAGATCAAGAGCAGCCGGAGATCAAGAGCAGCCGCAGCAGGGTAGGGATACCATGGTAAATAGGTTACCTATTTACCTATTTTTGTTTCGGCGAACGGTTTTGGTGAGCAATAATGCAGGAAAGCAGCGGGCGGGATGGCGAGCTTGTCCTGCTGCTCCAACACAAGCTACCTTAAGAGCCGGTACGATGCGGGTAATGGGTGAAGTTCATCAGGAGTACTGCATAAAAAATACAAGTGTGTTGTCGTGGCAGTTGGTGATCAAAGAAATAAAACAAAATAAAATCAATAAATAATAATGTCATAGACCTAAAGCCATACCTTTGAAGTCATAATGCATTGCAAGTGTTATTAGGGAATGTTGTGCTGTGTTTTCAAGCGCTTCAATGTGCTGCTCTGCAAGGTTTGGAGACAGCGCGTGCGTTCACGGAGATCAAGAGCAACCGGAGATCAAGAGCAGCCGCCGCAGGGGAGGGATACCGGGTGCGTTGTGTTTTGGTGAGCAATAATGCAGGAAAGCAGCGGGCGGGATGGCGAGCTAGTCCTGCTGCTCCAACACAAGCTACCTTAAGAGCCGGTACGATGCGGGCAATGGGTGAAGTTCGTCAGGAGTACTGCATAAAAAAACGAGTGTGTTGTCGTGGCAGTTGGTGATCAAAGAAATAAAACAAAATAAAATCAATAAATAATAATGTCATAGACCTAAAGCCATACCTTTGAAGTCATAATGCATTGCAAGTGTTATTAGGGAATGTTGTGCTGTGTTTTCAAGCACTTCAATGTGCTGCTCTGCAAGGTTTGGAGACAGCGGGTGCGTTCACTGAGATCAAGAGCAGCCGGCGAAAAACAAAAGGCACCCAGGGGAGAGATACCATGGTAAATAGGTTACCTATTTACCTATTTTTGTTTCGGCGAACGGTTTTGGTGAGCAATAATGCAGGAAAGCAGCGGGCGGGATGGCGAGCTTGTCCTGCTGCTCCAACACAAGCTACCTTAAGAGCCGGTACGATGCGGGCAATGGGTGAAGTTCGTCAGGAGTACTGCATAAAAAATACGAGTGTGTTGTCGTGGCAGTTGGTGATCAAAGAAATAAAACAAAATAAAATCAATAAATAATAATGTCATAGACCTAAAGCCATACCTTTGAAGTCATAATGCATTGCAAGTGTTATTAGGGAATGTTGTGCTGTGTTTTCAAAGCGCTTCAATGTGCTGCTCTGCAAGGTTTGGAGACAGCGGGTGCGTTCACGGAGATCAAGAGCAGCCGGAGATCAAGAGCAGCCGCCGCAGGGGAGGGATACCATGGTAAATAGGTTACCTATTTACCATGGTATCTCTCCCCTGGGTGCGTTGTGTTTTGGTGAGCAATAATGCAGGAAAGCAGCGGGCGGGATGGCGAGCTTGTCCTGCTGCTCCAACACAAGCTACCTTAAGAGCCGTTACGATGCGGGCAATGGGTGAAGTTCGTCAGGAGTACTGCATAAAAAATACGAGTGTGTTGTCGTGGCAGTTGGTGATCAAAGAAATAAAACAAAATAAAATCAATAAATAATAATGTCATAGACCTAAAGCCATACCTTTGAAGTCATAATGCATTGCAAGTGTTATTAGGGAATGTTGTGCTGTGTTTTCAAGCGCTTCAATGTGCTGCTCTGCAAGGTTTGGAGACAGCGGGTGCGTTCACTGAGATCAAGAGCAGCCGGCGCAAAACAAAAGGCACCCAGGGGAGAGATACCATGGTAAATAGGTTACCTATTTACCTATTTTTGTTTCGGCGAACGGTTTTGGTGAGCAATAATGCAGGAAAGCAGCGGGCGGGATGGCGAGCTTGTCCTGCTGCTCCAACACAAGCTACCTTAAGAGCCGGTACGATGCGGGCAATGGGTGAAGTTCGTCAGGAGTACTGCATAAAAAATACGAGTGTGTTGTCGTGGCAGTTGGTGATCAAAGAAATAAAACATTATAAAATCAATAAATAATAATGTCATAGACCTAAAGCCATACCTTTGAAGTCATAATGCATTGCAAGTGTTATTAGGGAATGTTGTGCTGTGTTTTCAAGCGCTTCAATGTGCTGCTCTGCAAGGTTTGGAGACAGCGTGTGCGTTCACGGAGATCAAGAGCAGCCGGAGATCAAGAGCAGCCGCCGCAGGGGAGGGATACCATGGTAAATAGGTTACCTATTTACCATGGTATCTCTCCCCTGGGTGCGTTGTGTTTTGGTGAGCAATAATGCAGGAAAGCAGCGGGCGGGATGGCGAGCTTGTCCTGCTGCTCCAACACAAGCTACCTTAAGTGCCGGTACGATGCGGGCAATGGGTGAAGTTCGTCAGGAGTACTGCATAAAAAAAACGAGTGTGTTGTCGTGGCAGTTTGTGATCAAAGAAATAAAACAAAATAAAATCAATAAATAATAATGTCATAGACCTAAAGCCATACCTTTGAAGTCATAATGCATTGCAAGTGTTATTAGGGAATGTTGTGCTGTGTTTTCAAGCGCTTCAATCTGCTGCTCTGCAAGGTTTGGAGACAGCGGGTGCGTTCACGGAGATCATGAGCAGCCGGAGATCAAGAGCAGCCGCCGCAGGGGAGGGATACCATGGTAAATAGGTTACCTTATAATAATTTACCATGGTATCTCTCCCCTGGGTGCGTTGTGTTTTCGTGAGCAATAATGCAGGAAAGCAGCGGGCGGGATGGCGAGCTTGTCCTGCTGCTCCAACACAAGCTACCTTAAGAGCCGGTACGATGCGGGCAATGGGTGAAGTTCGTCAGGAGTACTGCATAAAAAAACGAGTGTGTTGTCGTGGCAGTTGGTGATCAAAGAAATAAAACAAAATAAAATCAATAAATAATAATGTCATAGACTTAAAGTCATACCTTTGAAGTCATAATGCATTGCAAGTGTTATTAGGGAATGTTGTGCTGTGTTTTCAAGCGCTTCAATGTGCTGCTCTGCAAGGTTTGGAGACAGCGGGTGCGTTCACGGAGATCATGAGCAGCCGGAGATCAAGAGCAGCCGCCGCAGGGGAGGGATACCATGGTAAATAGGTTACCTATTTACCATGGTATCTCTCCCCTGGGTGCGTTGTGTTTTCGTGAGCAATAATGCAGGAAAGCAGCGGGCGGGATGGCGAGCTTGTCCTGCTGCTCCAACACAAGCTACCTTAAGAGCCGGTACGATGCGGGCAATGGGTGAAGTTCGTCAGGAGTACTGCATAAAAAAACGAGTGTGTTGTTGTGGTAGTTGGTGATCAAAGAAATAAAACAAAATAAAATCAATAAATAATAATGTCATAGACTTAAAGTCATACCTTTGAAGTCATAATGCATTGCAAGTGTTATTAGGGAATGTTGTGCTGTGTTTTCAAGCGCTTCAATGTGCTGCTCTGCAAGGTTTGGAGACAGCGGGTGCGTTCACGGAGATCATGAGCAGCCGGAGATCAAGAGCAGCCGCCGCAGGGGAGGGATACCATGGTAAATAGGTTACCTATTTACCATGGTATCTCTCCCCTGGGTGCGTTGTGTTTTCGTGAGCAATAATGCAGGAAAGCAGCGGGCGGGATGGCGAGCTTGTCCTGCTGCTCCAACACAAGCTACCTTAAGAGCCGGTACGATGCGGGCAATGGGTGAAGTTCGTCAGGAGTACTGCATAAAAAAAACGAGTGTGTTGTCGTGGCAGTTGGTGATCAAAGAAATAAAACAAAATAAAATCAATAAATAATAATGTCATAGACTTAAAGTCATACCTTTGAAGTCATAATGCATTTCAAGTGTTATTAGGGAATGTTGTGCTGTGTTTTCAAGCGCTTCAATGTGCTGCTCTGCAAGGTTTGGAGACAGCGGGTGCGTTCATGGAGATCAAGAGCAGCCGGAGATCAAGAGCAGCCGCCGCAGGGGAGGGATACCATGGTAAATAGGTTACCTATTTACCATGGTATCTCTCCCCTGGGTGCGTTGTGTTTTCGTGAGCAATAATGCAGGAAAGCAGCGGGCGGGATGGCGAGCTTGTCCTGCTGCTCCAACACAAGCTACCTTAAGAGCCGGTACGATGCGGGCAATGGGTGAAGTTCGTCAGGAGTACTGCATAAAAAATACGAGTGTGTTGTCGTGGCAGTTGGTGATCAAAGAAATAAAACAAAATAAAATCAATTAATAATAATGTCATAGACCTAAAGCCATACCTTTGAAGTCATAATGCATTGCAAGTGTTATTAGGGAATGTTGTGCTGTGTTTTCAAGCGCTTCAATGTGCTGCTCTGCAAGGTTTGGAGACAGCGGGTGCGTTCACGGAGATCAAGAGCAGCCGGAGATCAAGAGCAGCCGCAGCAGGGTAGGGATACCATGGTAAATAGGTTACCTATTTACCTATTTTTGTTTCGGCGAACGGTTTTGGTGAGCAATAATGCAGGAAAGCAGCGGGCGGGATGGCGAGCTTATCCTGCTGCTCCAACACAAGCTACCTTAAGAGCCGGTACGATGCGGGCAATGGGTGAAGTTCATCAGGAGTACTGCATAAAAAATACGAGTGTGTTGTCGTGGCAGTTGGTGATCAAAGAAATAAAACAAAATAAAATCAATAAATAATAATGTCATAGACCTAAAGCCATACCTTTGAAGTCATAATGCATTGCAAGTGTTATTAGGGAATGTTGTGCTGTGTTTTCAAGCGCTTCAATGTTCTGCTCTGCAAGGTTTGGAGACAGCGCGTGCGTTCACGGAGATCAAGAGCAACCGGAGATCAAGAGCAGCCGCCGCAGGGGAGGGATACCGGGTGCGTTGTGTTTTGGTGAGCAATAATGCAGGAAAGCAGCGGGCGGGATGGCGAGCTTGTCCTGCTGCTCCAACACAAGCTACCTTAAGAGCCGGTACGATGCGGGCAATGGGTGAAGTTCGTCAGGAGTACTGCATAAAAAATACGAGTGTGTTGTCGTGGCAGTTGGTGATCAAAGAAATAAAACAAAATAAAATCAATAAATAATAATGTCATAGACCTAAAGCCATACCTTTGAAGTCATAATGCATTGCAAGTGTTATTAGGGAATGTTGTGCTGTGTTTTCAAGCGCTTCAATGTGCTGCTCTGCAAGGTTTGGAGACAGCGGGTGCGTTCACTGAGATCAAGAGCAGCCGGCGCAAAACAAAAGGCACCCAGGGGAGAGATACCATGGTAAATAGGTTACCTATTTACCTATTTTTGTTTCGGCGAACGGTTTTGGTTAGCAATAATGCAGGAAAGCAGCGGGCGGGATGGCGAGCTTGTCCTGCTGCTCCAACACAAGCTACCTTAAGAGCCGGTACGATGCGGGCAATGGGTGAAGTTCGTCAGGAGTACTGCATAAAAAATACGAGTGTGTTGTCGTGGCAGTTGGTGATCAAAGAAATAAAACAAAATAAAATCAATAAATAATAATGTCATAGACCTAAAGCCATACCTTTGAAGTCATAATGCATTTCAAGTGTTATTAGGGAATGTTGTGCTGTGTTTTCAAGCGCTTCAATGTGCTGCTCTGCAAGGTTTGGAGACAGCGGGTGCGTTCACTGAGATCAAGAGCAGCCGGCGCAAAACAAAAGGCACCCAGGGGAGAGATACCATGGTAAATAGGTTACCTATTTACCTATTTTTGTTTCGGCGAACGGTTTTGGTGAGCTATAATGCAGGAAAGCAGCGGGCGGGATGGCGAGCTTGTCCTGCTGCTCCAACACAAGCTACCTTAAGAGCCGGTACGATGCGGGCAATGGGTGAAGTTCGTCAGGAGTACTGCATAAAAAATACGAGTGTGTTGTCGTGGCAGTTGGTGATCAAAGAAATAAAACAAAATAAAATCAATAAATAATAATGTCATAGACATAAAGCCATACCTTTGAAGTCATAATGCATTACAAGTGTTATTAGGGAATGTTGTGCTGTGTTTTCAAGCGCTTCAATGTGCTGCTCTGCAAGGTTTGGAGACAGCGGGTGCGTTCACGGAGATCAAGAGCAGCCGGAGATCAAGAGCAGCCGCCGCAGGGGAGGGATACCATGGTAAATAGGTTACCTATTTACCATGGTATCTCTCCCCTGGGTGCGTTGTGTTTTGGTGAGCAATAATGCAGGAAAGCAGCGGGCGGGATGGCGAGCTTGTCCTGCTGCTCCAACACAAGCTACCTTAAGAGCCGGTACGATGCGGGCAATGGGTGAAGTTCGTCAGGAGTACTGCATAAAAAATACGAGTGTGTTGTTGTGGCAGTTGGTGATCAAAGAAATAAAACAAAATAAAATCAATAAATAATAATGTCATAGACCTAAAGCCATACCTTTGAAGTCATAATGCATTGCAAGTGTTATTAGGGAATGTTGTGCTGTGTTTTCAAGCGCTTCAATGTGCTGCTCTGCAAGGTTTGGAGACAGCGGGTGCGTTCACTGAGATCAAGAGCAGCCAGCGCAAAACAAAAGGCACCCAGGGGAGAGATACCATGGTAAATAGGTTACCTATTTACCTATTTTTGTTTCGGCGAACGGTTTTGGTGAGCAATAATGCAGGAAAGCAGCGGGCGGGATGGCGAGCTTGTCCTGCTGCTCCAACACAAGCTACCTTAAGAGCCGGTACGATGCGGGCAATGGGTGAAGTTCGTCAGGAGTACTGCATAAAAAATACGAGTGTGTTGTCGTGGCAGTTGGTGATCAAAGAAATAAAACAAAATAAAATCAATAAATAATAATGTCATAGACCTAAAGCCATACCTTTGAAGTCATAATGCATTGCAAGTGTTATTAGCGAATGTTGTGCTGTGTTTTCAAGCGCTTCAATGTGCTGCTCTGCAAGGTTTGGAGACAGCGGGTGCGTTCACGGAGATCAAGAGCAGCCGGAGATCAAGAGCAGCCGCCGCAGGGGAGGGATACCATGGTAAATAGGTTACCTATTTACCATGGTATCTCTCCCCTGGGTGCGTTGTGTTTTGGTGAGCAATAATGCAGGAAAGCAGCGGGCGGGATGGCGAGCTTGTCCTGCTGCTCCAACACAAGCTACCTTAAGAGCAGGTACGATGCGGGCAATGGGTGAAGTTCGTCAAGAGTACTGCATAAAAAAACGAGTGTGTTGTCGTGGCAGTTGGTGATCAAAGAAATAAAACAAAATAAAATCAATAAATAATAATGTCATAGACCTAAAGCCATACCTTTGAAGTCATAATGCATTGCAAGTGTTATTAGGGAATGTTGTGCTGTGTTTTCAAGCGCTTCAATGTGCTGCTCTGCAAGGTTTGGAGACAGCGGGTGCGTTCACGGAGATCATGAGCAGCCGGAGATCAAGAGCAGCCGCCGCAGGGGAGGGATACCATGGTAAATAGGTTACCTTATAATAATTTACCATGGTATCTCTCCCCTGGGTGCGTTGTGTTTTCGTGAGCAATAATGCAGGAAAGCAGCGGGCGGGATGGCGAGCTTGTCCTGCTGCTCCAACACAAGCTACCTTAAGAGCCGGTACGATGCGGGCAATGGGTGAAGTTCGTCAGGAGTACTGCATAAAAAAAACGAGTGTGTTGTCGTGGCAGTTGGTGATCAAAGAAATAAAACAAAATAAAATCAATAAATAATAATGTCATAGACTTAAAGTCATACCTTTGAAGTCATAATGCATTGCAAGTGTCATTAGGGAATGTTGTGCTGTGTTTTCAAGCGCTTCAATGTGCTGCTCTGCAAGGTTTGGAGACAGCGGGTGCGTTCACGGAGATCATGAGCAGCAGGAGATCAAGAGCAGCCGCCGCAGGGGAGGGATACCATGGTAAATAGGTTACCTATTTACCATGGTATCTCTCCCCTGGGTGCGTTGTGTTTTCGTGAGCAATAATGCAGGAAAGCAGCGGGCGGGATGGCGAGCTTGTCCTGCTGCTCCAACACAAGCTACCTTAAGAGCCGGTACGATGCGGGCAATGGGTGAAGTTCGTCAGGAGTACTGCATAAAAAATACGAGTGTGTTGTCGTGGCAGTTGGTGATCAAAGAAATAAAACAAAATAAAATCAATTAATAATAATGTCATAGACCTAAAGCCATACCTTTGAAGTCATAATGCATTGCAAGTGTTATTAGGGAATGTTGTGCTGTGTTTTCAAGCGCTTCAATGTGCTGCTCTGCAAGGTTTGGAGACAGCGGGTGCGTTCACGGAGATCAAGAGCAGCCGGAGATCAAGAGCAGCCGCAGCAGGGTAGGGATACCATGGTAAATAGGTTACCTATTTACCTATTTTTGTTTCGGCGAACGGTTTTGGTGAGCAATAATGCAGGAAAGCAGCGGGCGGGATGGCGAGCTTATCCTGCTGCTCCAACACAAGCTACCTTAAGAGCCGGTACGATGCGGGCAATGGGTGAAGTTCATCAGGAGTACTGCATAAAAAATACGAGTGTGTTGTCGTGGCAGTTGGTGATCAAAGAAATAAAACAAAATAAAATCAATAAATAATAATGTCATAGACCTAAAGCCATACCTTTGAAGTCATAATGCATTGCAAGTGTTATTAGGGAATGTTGTGCTGTGTTTTCAAGCGCTTCAATGTGCTGCTCTGCAAGGTTTGGAGACAGCGCGTGCGTTCACGGAGATCAAGAGCAACCGGAGATCAAGAGCAGCCGCCGCAGGGGAGGGATACCGGGTGCGTTGTGTTTTGGTGAGCAATAATGCAGGAAAGCAGCGGGCGGGATGGCGAGCTTGTCCTGCTGCTCCAACACAAGCTACCTTAAGAGCCGGTACGATGCGGGCAATGGGTGAAGTTCGTCAGGAGTACTGCATAAAAAATACGAGTGTGTTGTCGTGGCAGTTGGTGATCAAAGAAATAAAACAAAATAAAATCAATAAATAATAATGTCATAGACCTAAAGCCATACCTTTGAAGTCATAATGCATTGCAAGTGTTATTAGGGAATGTTGTGCTGTGTTTTCAAGCGCTTCAATGTGCTGCTCTGCAAGGTTTGGAGACAGCGGGTGCGTTCACTGAGATCAAGAGCAGCCGGCGCAAAACAAAAGGCACCCAGGGGAGAGATACCATGGTAAATAGGTTACCTATTTACCTATTTTTGTTTCGGCGAACGGTTTTGGTTAGCAATAATGCAGGAAAGCAGCGGGCGGGATGGCGAGCTTGTCCTGCTGCTCCAACACAAGCTACCTTAAGAGCCGGTACGATGCGGGCAATGGGTGAAGTTCGTCAGGAGTACTGCATAAAAAATACGAGTGTGTTGTCGTGGCAGTTGGTGATCAAAGAAATAAAACAAAATAAAATCAATAAATAATAATGTCATAGACCTAAAGCCATACCTTTGAAGTCATAAT
This sequence comes from Acipenser ruthenus, assembly GCF_902713425.1. NCBI lineage: Eukaryota > Metazoa > Chordata > Actinopteri > Acipenseriformes > Acipenseridae > Acipenser > Acipenser ruthenus. The sequence goes on from NC_081189.1 coordinate 87,387,335, forward strand.
GCATTTCAAGTGTTATTAGGGAATGTTGTGCTGTGTTTTCAAGCGCTTCAATGTGCTGCTCTGCAAGGTTTGGAGACAGCGGGTGCGTTCACTGAGATCAAGAGCAGCCGGCGCAAAACAAAAGGCACCCAGGGGAGAGATACCATGGTAAATAGGTTACCTATTTACCTATTTTTGTTTCGGCGAACGGTTTTGGTGAGCTATAATGCAGGAAAGCAGCGGGCGGGATGGCGAGCTTGTCCTGCTGCTCCAACACAAGCTACCTTAAGAGCCGGTACGATGCGGGCAATGGGTGAAGTTCGTCAGGAGTACTGCATAAAAAATACGAGTGTGTTGTCGTGGCAGTTGGTGATCAAAGAAATAAAACAAAATAAAATCAATAAATAATAATGTCATAGACCTAAAGCCATACCTTTGAAGTCATAATGCATTACAAGTGTTATTAGGGAATGTTGTGCTGTGTTTTCAAGCGCTTCAATGTGCTGCTCTGCAAGGTTTGGAGACAGCGGGTGCGTTCACGGAGATCAAGAGCAGCCGGAGATCAAGAGCAGCCGCCGCAGGGGAGGGATACCATGGTAAATAGGTTACCTATTTACCATGGTATCTCTCCCCTGGGTGCGTTGTGTTTTCGTGAGCAATAATGCAGGAAAGCAGCGGGCGGGATGGCGAGCTTGTCCTGCTGCTCCAACACAAGCTACCTTAAGAGCAGGTACGATGCGGGCAATGGGTGAAGTTCGTCAAGAGTACTGCATAAAAAAACGAGTGTGTTGTCGTGGCAGTTGGTGATCAAAGAAATAAAACAAAATAAAATCAATAAATAATAATGTCATAGACCTAAAGCCATACCTTTGAAGTCATAATGCATTGCAAGTGTTATTAGGGAATGTTGTGCTGTGTTTTCAAGCGCTTCAATGTGCTGCTCTGCAAGGTTTGGAGACAGCGGGTGCGTTCACGGAGATCATGAGCAGCCGGAGATCAAGAGCAGCCGCCGCAGGGGAGGGATACCATGGTAAATAGGTTACCTTATAATAATTTACCATGGTATCTCTCCCCTGGGTGCGTTGTGTTTTCGTGAGCAATAATGCAGGAAAGCAGCGGGCGGGATGGCGAGCTTGTCCTGCTGCTCCAACACAAGCTACCTTAAGAGCCGGTACGATGCGGGCAATGGGTGAAGTTCGTCAGGAGTACTGCATAAAAAAAACGAGTGTGTTGTCGTGGCAGTTGGTGATCAAAGAAATAAAACAAAATAAAATCAATAAATAATAATGTCATAGACTTAAAGTCATACCTTTGAAGTCATAATGCATTGCAAGTGTTATTAGGGAATGTTGTGCTGTGTTTTCAAGCGCTTCAATGTGCTGCTCTGCAAGGTTTGGAGACAGCGGGTGCGTTCACGGAGATCATGAGCAGCAGGAGATCAAGAGCAGCCGCCGCAGGGGAGGGATACCATGGTAAATAGGTTACCTATTTACCATGGTATCTCTCCCCTGGGTGCGTTGTGTTTTCGTGAGCAATAATGCAGGAAAGCAGCGGGCGGGATGGCGAGCTTGTCCTGCTGCTCCAACACAAGCTACCTTAAGAGCCGGTACGATGCGGGCAATGGGTGAAGTTCGTCAGGAGTACTGCATAAAAAAACGAGTGTGTTGTCGTGGCAGTTGGTGATCAAAGAAATAAAACAAAATAAAATCAATAAATAATAATGTCATAGACTTAAAGTCATACCTTTGAAGTCATAATGCATTGCAAGTGTTATTAGGGAATGTTGTGCTGTGTTTTCAAGCGCTTCAATGTGCTGCTCTGCAAGGTTTGGAGACAGCGGGTGCGTTCACGGAGATCATGAGCAGCCGGAGATCAAGAGCAGCCGCCGCAGGGGAGGGATACCATGGTAAATAGGTTACCTATTTACCATGGTATCTCTCCCCTGGGTGCGTTGTGTTTTCGTGAGCAATAATGCAGGAAAACAGCGGGCGGGATGGCGAGCTTGTCCTGCTGCTCCAACACAAGCTACCTTAAGAGCCGGTACGATGCGGGCAATGGGTGAAGTTCGTCAGGAGTACTGCATAAAAAAACGAGTGTGTTGTCGTGGCAGTTGGTGATCAAAGAAATAAAACAAAATAAAATCAATAAATAATAATGTCATAGACTTATAGTCATACCTTTGAAGTCATAATGCATTGCAAGTGTTATTAGGGAATGTTGTGCTGTGTTTTCAAGCGCTTCAATGTGCTGCTCTGCAAGGTTTGGAGACAGCGGGTGCGTTCACGGAGATCATGAGCAGCCGGAGATCAAGAGCAGCCGCCGCAGGGGAGGGATACCATGGTAAATAGGTTACCTATTTACCATGGTATCTCTCCCCTGGGTGCGTTGTGTTTTCGTGAGCAATAATGCAGGAAAGCAGCGGGCGGGATGGCGAGCTTGTCCTGCTGCTCCAACACAAGCTACCTTAAGAGCCGGTACGATGCGGGCAATGGGTGAAGTTCGTCAGGAGTACTGCATAAAAAAAACGAGTGTGTTGTCGTGGCAGTTGGTGATCAAAGAAATAAAACAAAATAAAATCAATAAATAATAATGTCATAGACTTAAAGTCATACCTTTGAAGTCATAATGCATTGCAAGTGTTATTAGGGAATGTTGTGCTGTGTTTTCAAGCGCTTCAATGTGCTGCTCTGCAAGGTTTGGAGACAGCGGGTGCGTTCACGGAGATCATGAGCAGCCGGAGATCAAGAGCAGCCGCCGCAGGGGAGGGATACCATGGTAAATAGGTTACCTATTTACCATGGTATCTCTCCCCTGGGTGCGTTGTGTTTTCGTGAGCAATAATGCAGGAAAGCAGCGGGCGGGATGGCGAGCTTGTCCTGCTGCTCCAACACAAGCTACCTTAAGAGCCGGTACGATGCGGGCAATGGGTGAAGTTCGTCAGGAGTACTGCATAAAAAAACGAGTGTGTTGTCGTGGCAGTTGGTGATCAAAGAAATAAAACAAAATAAAATCAATAAATAATAATGTCATAGACTTAAAGTCATACCTTTGAAGTCATAATGCATTGCAAGTGTTATTAGGGAATGTTGTGCTGTGTTTTCAAGCGCTTCAATGTGCTGCTCTGCAAGGTTTGGAGACAGCGGGTGCGTTCACAGAGATCATGAGCAGCCGGAGATCAAGAGCAGCCGCCGCAGGGGAGGGATACCATGGTAAATAGGTTACCTATTTACCATGGTATCTCTCCCCTGGGTGCGTTGTGTTTTCGTGACCAATAATGCAGGAAAGCAGCGGGCGGGATGGCGAGCTTGTCCTGCTGCTCCAACACAAGCTACCTTAGAGCCGGTACGATGCGGGCAATGGGTGAAGTTCGTCAGGAGTACTGCATAAAAAAACGAGTGTGTTGTCGTGGCAGTTGGTGATCAAAGAAATAAAACAAAATAAAATCAATAAATAATAATGTCATAGACTTAAAGTCATACCTTTGAAGTCATAATGCATTGCAAGTGTTATTAGGGAATGTTGTGCTGTGTTTTCAAGCGCTTCAATGTGCTGCTCTGCAAGGTTTGGAGACACCGGGTGCGTTCACGGAGATCATGAGCAGCCGGAGATCAAGAGCAGCCGCCGCAGGGGAGGGATACCATGGTAAATAGGTTACCTATTTACCATGGTATCTCTCCCCTGGGTGCGTTGTGTTTTCGTGAGCAATAATGCAGGAAAGCAGCGGGCGGGATGGAGAGCTTGTCCTGCTGCTCCAACACAAGCTACCTTAGAGCCGGTACGATGCGGGCAATGGGTGAAGTTCGTCAGGAGTACTGCATAAAAAAACGAGTGTGTTGTCGTGGCAGTTGGTGATCAAAGAAATAAAACAAAATAAAATCAATAAATAATAATGTCATAGACTTAAAGTCATACCTTTGAAGTCATAATGCATTGCAAGTGTTATTAGGGAATGTTGTGCTGTGTTTTCAAGCGCTTCAATGTGCTGCTCTGCAAGGTTTGGAGACAGCGGGTGCGTTCACGGAGATCATGAGCAGCCGGAGATCAAGAGCAGCCGCCGCAGGGGAGGGATACCATGGTAAATAGGTTACCTATTTACCATGGTATCTCTCCCCTGGGTGCGTTGTGTTTTCGTGAGCAATAATGCAGGAAAGCAGCGGGCGGGATGGCGAGCTTGTCCTGCTGCTCCAACACAAGCTACCTTAGAGCCGGTACGATGCGGGCAATGGGTGAAGTTCGTCAGGAGTACTGCATAAAAAAACGAGTGTGTTGTCGTGGCAGTTGGTGATCAAAGAAATAAAACAAAATAAAATCAATAAATAATAATGTCATAGACTTAAAGTCATACCTTTGAAGTCATAATGCATTGCAAGTGTTATTAGGGAATGTTGTGCTGTGTTTTCAAGCGCTTCAATGTGCTGCTCTGCAAGGTTTGGAGACAGCGGGTGCGTTCACGGAGATCATGAGCAGCCGGAGATCAAGAGCAGCCGCCGCAGGGGAGGGATACCATGGTAAATAGGTTACCTATTTACCATGGTATCTCTCCCCTGGGTGCGTTGTGTTTTCGTGAGCAATAATGCAGGAAAGCAGCGGGCGGGATGGCGAGCTTGTCCTGCTGCTCCAACACAAGCTACCTTAAGAGCCGGTACGATGCGGGCAATGGGTGAAGTTCGTCAGGAGTACTGCATAAAAAATACGAGTGTGTTGTCGTGGCAGTTGGTGATCAAAGAAATAAAACAAAATAAAATCAATAAATAATAATGTCATAGACCTAAAGCCATACCTTTGAAGTCATAATGCATTTCAAGTGTTATTAGGGAATGTTGTGCTGTGTTTTCAAGCGCTTCAATGTGCTGCTCTGCAAGGTTTGGAGACAGCGGGTGCGTTCACTGAGATCAAGAGCAGCCGGCGCAAAACAAAAGGCACCCAGGGGAGAGATACCATGGTAAATAGGTTACCTATTTACCTATTTTTGTTTCGGCGAACGGTTTTGGTGAGCTATAATGCAGGAAAGCAGCGGGCGGGATGGCGAGCTTGTCCTGCTGCTCCAACACAAGCTACCTTAAGAGCCGGTACGATGCGGGCAATGGGTGAAGTTCGTCAGGAGTACTGCATAAAAAAAACGAGTGTGTTGTCGTGGCAGTTGGTGATCAAAGAAATAAAACAAAATAAAATCAATAAATAATAATGTCATAGACTTAAAGTCATACCTTTGAAGTCATAATGCATTGCAAGTGTTATTAGGGAATGTTGTGCTGTGTTTTCAAGCGCTTCAATGTGCTGCTCTGCAAGGTTTGGAGACAGCGGGTGCGTTCACGGAGATCATGAGCAGCCGGAGATCAAGAGCAGCCGCCGCAGGGGAGGGATACCATGGTAAATAGGTTACCTATTTACCATGGTATCTCTCCCCTGGGTGCGTTGTGTTTTCGTGAGCAATAATGCAGGAAAGCAGCGGGCGGGATGGCGAGCTTGTCCTGCTGCTCCAACACAAGCTACCTTAAGAGCCGGTACGATGCGGGCAATGGGTGAAGTTCGTCAGGAGTACTGCATAAAAAAACGAGTGTGTTGTCGTGGCAGTTGGTGATCAAAGAAATAAAACAAAATAAAATCAATAAATAATAATGTCATAGACTTAAAGTCATACCTTTGAAGTCATAATGCATTGCAAGTGTTATTAGGGAATGTTGTGCTGTGTTTTCAAGCGCTTCAATGTGCTGCTCTGCAAGGTTTGGAGACAGCGGGTGCGTTCACAGAGATCATGAGCAGCCGGAGATCAAGAGCAGCCGCCGCAGGGGAGGGATACCATGGTAAATAGGTTACCTATTTACCATGGTATCTCTCCCCTGGGTGCGTTGTGTTTTCGTGAGCAATAATGCAGGAAAGCAGCGGGCGGGATGGAGAGCTTGTCCTGCTGCTCCAACACAAGCTACCTTAGAGCCGGTACGATGCGGGCAATGGGTGAAGTTCGTCAGGAGTACTGCATAAAAAAACGAGTGTGTTGTCGTGGCAGTTGGTGATCAAAGAAATAAAACAAAATAAAATCAATAAATAATAATGTCATAGACTTAAAGTCATACCTTTGAAGTCATAATGCATTGCAAGTGTTATTAGGGAATGTTGTGCTGTGTTTTCAAGCGCTTCAATGTGCTGCTCTGCAAGGTTTGGAGACAGCGGGTGCGTTCACGGAGATCATGAGCAGCCGGAGATCAAGAGCAGCCGCCGCAGGGGAGGGATACCATGGTAAATAGGTTACCTATTTACCATGGTATCTCTCCCCTGGGTGCGTTGTGTTTTCGTGAGCAATAATGCAGGAAAGCAGCGGGCGGGATGGCGAGCTTGTCCTGCTGCTCCAACACAAGCTACCTTAGAGCCGGTACGATGCGGGCAATGGGTGAAGTTCGTCAGGAGTACTGCATAAAAAAACGAGTGTGTTGTCGTGGCAGTTGGTGATCAAAGAAATAAAACAAAATAAAATCAATAAATAATAATGTCATAGACTTAAAGTCATACCTTTGAAGTCATAATGCATTGCAAGTGTTATTAGGGAATGTTGTGCTGTGTTTTCAAGCGCTTCAATGTGCTGCTCTGCAAGGTTTGGAGACAGCGGGTGCGTTCACGGAGATCATGAGCAGCCGGAGATCAAGAGCAGCCGCCGCAGGGGAGGGATACCATGGTAAATAGGTTACCTATTTACCATGGTATCTCTCCCCTGGGTGCGTTGTGTTTTCGTGAGCAATAATGCAGGAAAGCAGCGGGCGGGATGGCGAGCTTGTCCTGCTGCTCCAACACAAGCTACCTTAAGAGCCGGTACGATGCGGGCAATGGGTGAAGTTCGTCAGGAGTACTGCATAAAAAATACGAGTGTGTTGTCGTGGCAGTTGGTGATCAAAGAAATAAAACAAAATAAAATCAATAAATAATAATGTCATAGACCTAAAGCCATACCTTTGAAGTCATAATGCATTTCAAGTGTTATTAGGGAATGTTGTGCTGTGTTTTCAAGCGCTTCAATGTGCTGCTCTGCAAGGTTTGGAGACAGCGGGTGCGTTCACTGAGATCAAGAGCAGCCGGCGCAAAACAAAAGGCACCCAGGGGAGAGATACCATGGTAAATAGGTTACCTATTTACCTATTTTTGTTTCGGCGAACGGTTTTGGTGAGCTATAATGCAGGAAAGCAGCGGGCGGGATGGCGAGCTTGTCCTGCTGCTCCAACACAAGCTACCTTAAGAGCCGGTACGATGCGGGCAATGGGTGAAGTTCGTCAGGAGTACTGCATAAAAAAAACGAGTGTGTTGTCGTGGCAGTTGGTGATCAAAGAAATAAAACAAAATAAAATCAATAAATAATAATGTCATAGACTTAAAGTCATACCTTTGAAGTCATAATGCATTGCAAGTGTTATTAGGGAATGTTGTGCTGTGTTTTCAAGCGCTTCAATGTGCTGCTCTGCAAGGTTTGGAGACAGCGGGTGCGTTCACGGAGATCATGAGCAGCCGGAGATCAAGAGCAGCCGCCGCAGGGGAGGGATACCATGGTAAATAGGTTACCTATTTACCATGGTATCTCTCCCCTGGGTGCGTTGTGTTTTCGTGAGCAATAATGCAGGAAAGCAGCGGGCGGGATGGCGAGCTTGTCCTGCTGCTCCAACACAAGCTACCTTAAGAGCCGGTACGATGCGGGCAATGGGTGAAGTTCGTCAGGAGTACTGCATAAAAAAACGAGTGTGTTGTCGTGGCAGTTGGTGATCAAAGAAATAAAACAAAATAAAATCAATAAATAATAATGTCATAGACTTAAAGTCATACCTTTGAAGTCATAATGCATTGCAAGTGTTATTAGGGAATGTTGTGCTGTGTTTTCAAGCGCTTCAATGTGCTGCTCTGCAAGGTTTGGAGACAGCGGGTGCGTTCACAGAGATCATGAGCAGCCGGAGATCAAGAGCAGCCGCCGCAGGGGAGGGATACCATGGTAAATAGGTTACCTATTTACCATGGTATCTCTCCCCTGGGTGCGTTGTGTTTTCGTGACCAATAATGCAGGAAAGCAGCGGGCGGGATGGCGAGCTTGTCCTGCTGCTCCAACACAAGCTACCTTAGAGCCGGTACGATGCGGGCAATGGGTGAAGTTCGTCAGGAGTACTGCATAAAAAAACGAGTGTGTTGTCGTGGCAGTTGGTGATCAAAGAAATAAAACAAAATAAAATCAATAAATAATAATGTCATAGACTTAAAGTCATACCTTTGAAGTCATAATGCATTGCAAGTGTTATTAGGGAATGTTGTGCTGTGTTTTCAAGCGCTTCAATGTGCTGCTCTGCAAGGTTTGGAGACACCGGGTGCGTTCACGGAGATCATGAGCAGCCGGAGATCAAGAGCAGCCGCCGCAGGGGAGGGATACCATGGTAAATAGGTTACCTATTTACCATGGTATCTCTCCCCTGGGTGCGTTGTGTTTTCGTGAGCAATAATGCAGGAAAGCAGCGGGCGGGATGGAGAGCTTGTCCTGCTGCTCCAACACAAGCTACCTTAGAGCCGGTACGATGCGGGCAATGGGTGAAGTTCGTCAGGAGTACTGCATAAAAAAACGAGTGTGTTGTCGTGGCAGTTGGTGATCAAAGAAATAAAACAAAATAAAATCAATAAATAATAATGTCATAGACTTAAAGTCATACCTTTGAAGTCATAATGCATTGCAAGTGTTATTAGGGAATGTTGTGCTGTGTTTTCAAGCGCTTCAATGTGCTGCTCTGCAAGGTTTGGAGACAGCGGGTGCGTTCACGGAGATCATGAGCAGCCGGAGATCAAGAGCAGCCGCCGCAGGGGAGGGATACCATGGTAAATAGGTTACCTATTTACCATGGTATCTCTCCCCTGGGTGCGTTGTGTTTTCGTGAGCAATAATGCAGGAAAGCAGCGGGCGGGATGGCGAGCTTGTCCTGCTGCTCCAACACAAGCTACCTTAGAGCCGGTACGATGCGGGCAATGGGTGAAGTTCGTCAGGAGTACTGCATAAAAAAACGAGTGTGTTGTCGTGGCAGTTGGTGATCAAAGAAATAAAACAAAATAAAATCAATAAATAATAATGTCATAGACTTAAAGTCATACCTTTGAAGTCATAATGCATTGCAAGTGTTATTAGGGAATGTTGTGCTGTGTTTTCAAGCGCTTCAATGTGCTGCTCTGCAAGGTTTGGAGACAGCGGGTGCGTTCACGGAGATCATGAGCAGCCGGAGATCAAGAGCAGCCGCCGCAGGGGAGGGATACCATGGTAAATAGGTTACCTATTTACCATGGTATCTCTCCCCTGGGTGCGTTGTGTTTTCGTGAGCAATAATGCAGGAAAACAGCGGGCGGGATGGCGAGCTTGTCCTGCTGCTCCAACACAAGCTACCTTAAGAGCCGGTACGATGCGGGCAATGGGTGAAGTTCGTCAGGAGTACTGCATAAAAAATACGAGTGTGTTGTCGTGGCAGTTGGTGATCAAAGAAATAAAACAAAATAAAATCAATAAATAATAATGTCATAGACCTAAAGCCATACCTTTGAAGTCATAATGCATTTCAAGTGTTATTAGGGAATGTTGTGCTGTGTTTTCAAGCGCTTCAATGTGCTGCTCTGCAAGGTTTGGAGACAGCGGGTGCGTTCACTGAGATCAAGAGCAGCCGGCGCAAAACAAAAGGCACCCAGGGGAGAGATACCATGGTAAATAGGTTACCTATTTACCTATTTTTGTTTCGGCGAACGGTTTTGGTGAGCTATAATGCAGGAAAGCAGCGGGCGGGATGGCGAGCTTGTCCTGCTGCTCCAACACAAGCTACCTTAAGAGCCGGTACGATGCGGGCAATGGGTGAAGTTCGTCAGGAGTACTGCATAAAAAATACGAGTGTGTTGTCGTGGCAGTTGGTGATCAAAGAAATAAAACAAAATAAAATCAATAAATAATAATGTCATAGACCTAAAGCCATACCTTTGAAGTCATAATGCATTACAAGTGTTATTAGGGAATGTTGTGCTGTGTTTTCAAGCGCTTCAATGTGCTGCTCTGCAAGGTTTGGAGACAGCGGGTGCGTTCACGGAGATCAAGAGCAGCCGGAGATCAAGAGCAGCCGCCGCAGGGGAGGGATACCATGGTAAATAGGTTACCTATTTACCATGGTATCTCTCCCCTGGGTGCGTTGTGTTTTGGTGAGCAATAATGCAGGAAAGCAGCGGGCGGGATGGCGAGCTTGTCCTGCTGCTCCAACACAAGCTACCTTAAGAGCAGGTACGATGCGGGCAATGGGTGAAGTTCGTCAAGAGTACTGCATAAAAAAACGAGTGTGTTGTCGTGGCAGTTGGTGATCAAAGAAATAAAACAAAATAAAATCAATAAATAATAATGTCATAGACCTAAAGCCATACCTTTGAAGTCATAATGCATTGCAAGTGTTATTAGGGAATGTTGTGCTGTGTTTTCAAGCGCTTCAATGTGCTGCTCTGCAAGGTTTGGAGACAGCGGGTGCGTTCACGGAGATCATGAGCAGCCGGAGATCAAGAGCAGCCGCCGCAGGGGAGGGATACCATGGTAAATAGGTTACCTTATAATAATTTACCATGGTATCTCTCCCCTGGGTGCGTTGTGTTTTCGTGAGCAATAATGCAGGAAAGCAGCGGGCGGGATGGCGAGCTTGTCCTGCTGCTCCAACACAAGCTACCTTAAGAGCCGGTACGATGCGGGCAATGGGTGAAGTTCGTCAGGAGTACTGCATAAAAAAAACGAGTGTGTTGTCGTGGCAGTTGGTGATCAAAGAAATAAAACAAAATAAAATCAATAAATAATAATGTCATAGACTTAAAGTCATACCTTTGAAGTCATAATGCATTGCAAGTGTTATTAGGGAATGTTGTGCTGTGTTTTCAAGCGCTTCAATGTGCTGCTCTGCAAGGTTTGGAGACAGCGGGTGCGTTCACGGAGATCATGAGCAGCAGGAGATCAAGAGCAGCCGCCGCAGGGGAGGGATACCATGGTAAATAGGTTACCTATTTACCATGGTATCTCTCCCCTGGGTGCGTTGTGTTTTCGTGAGCAATAATGCAGGAAAGCAGCGGGCGGGATGGCGAGCTTGTCCTGCTGCTCCAACACAAGCTACCTTAAGAGCCGGTACGATGCGGGCAATGGGTGAAGTTCGTCAGGAGTACTGCATAAAAAAACGAGTGTGTTGTCGTGGCAGTTGGTGATCAAAGAAATAAAACAAAATAAAATCAATAAATAATAATGTCATAGACTTAAAGTCATACCTTTGAAGTCATAATGCATTGCAAGTGTTATTAGGGAATGTTGTGCTGTGTTTTCAAGCGCTTCAATGTGCTGCTCTGCAAGGTTTGGAGACAGCGGGTGCGTTCACGGAGATCATGAGCAGCCGGAGATCAAGAGCAGCCGCCGCAGGGGAGGGATACCATGGTAAATAGGTTACCTATTTACCATGGTATCTCTCCCCTGGGTGCGTTGTGTTTTCGTGAGCAATAATGCAGGAAAACAGCGGGCGGGATGGCGAGCTTGTCCTGCTGCTCCAACACAAGCTACCTTAAGAGCCGGTACGATGCGGGCAATGGGTGAAGTTCGTCAGGAGTACTGCATAAAAAAACGAGTGTGTTGTCGTGGCAGTTGGTGATCAAAGAAATAAAACAAAATAAAATCAATAAATAATAATGTCATAGACTTATAGTCATACCTTTGAAGTCATAATGCATTGCAAGTGTTATTAGGGAATGTTGTGCTGTGTTTTCAAGCGCTTCAATGTGCTGCTCTGCAAGGTTTGGAGACAGCGGGTGCGTTCACGGAGATCATGAGCAGCCGGAGATCAAGAGCAGCCGCCGCAGGGGAGGGATACCATGGTAAATAGGTTACCTATTTACCATGGTATCTCTCCCCTGGGTGCGTTGTGTTTTCGTGAGCAATAATGCAGGAAAGCAGCGGGCGGGATGGCGAGCTTGTCCTGCTGCTCCAACACAAGCTACCTTAAGAGCCGGTACGATGCGGGCAATGGGTGAAGTTCGTCAGGAGTACTGCATAAAAAAAACGAGTGTGTTGTCGTGGCAGTTGGTGATCAAAGAAATAAAACAAAATAAAATCAATAAATAATAATGTCATAGACTTAAAGTCATACCTTTGAAGTCATAATGCATTGCAAGTGTTATTAGGGAATGTTGTGCTGTGTTTTCAAGCGCTTCAATGTGCTGCTCTGCAAGGTTTGGAGACAGCGGGTGCGTTCACGGAGATCATGAGCAGCCGGAGATCAAGAGCAGCCGCCGCAGGGGAGGGATACCATGGTAAATAGGTTACCTATTTACCATGGTATCTCTCCCCTGGGTGCGTTGTGTTTTCGTGAGCAATAATGCAGGAAAGCAGCGGGCGGGATGGCGAGCTTGTCCTGCTGCTCCAACACAAGCTACCTTAAGAGCCGGTACGATGCGGGCAATGGGTGAAGTTCGTCAGGAGTACTGCATAAAAAAACGAGTGTGTTGTCGTGGCAGTTGGTGATCAAAGAAATAAAACAAAATAAAATCAATAAATAATAATGTCATAGACTTAAAGTCATACCTTTGAAGTCATAATGCATTGCAAGTGTTATTAGGGAATGTTGTGCTGTGTTTTCAAGCGCTTCAATGTGCTGCTCTGCAAGGTTTGGAGACAGCGGGTGCGTTCACAGAGATCATGAGCAGCCGGAGATCAAGAGCAGCCGCCGCAGGGGAGGGATACCATGGTAAATAGGTTACCTATTTACCATGGTATCTCTCCCCTGGGTGCGTTGTGTTTTCGTGACCAATAATGCAGGAAAGCAGCGGGCGGGATGGCGAGCTTGTCCTGCTGCTCCAACACAAGCTACCTTAGAGCCGGTACGATGCGGGCAATGGGTGAAGTTCGTCAGGAGTACTGCATAAAAAAACGAGTGTGTTGTCGTGGCAGTTGGTGATCAAAGAAATAAAACAAAATAAAATCAATAAATAATAATGTCATAGACTTAAAGTCATACCTTTGAAGTCATAATGCATTGCAAGTGTTATTAGGGAATGTTGTGCTGTGTTTTCAAGCGCTTCAATGTGCTGCTCTGCAAGGTTTGGAGACACCGGGTGCGTTCACGGAGATCATGAGCAGCCGGAGATCAAGAGCAGCCGCCGCAGGGGAGGGATACCATGGTAAATAGGTTACCTATTTACCATGGTATCTCTCCCCTGGGTGCGTTGTGTTTTCGTGAGCAATAATGCAGGAAAGCAGCGGGCGGGATGGAGAGCTTGTCCTGCTGCTCCAACACAAGCTACCTTAGAGCCGGTACGATGCGGGCAATGGGTGAAGTTCGTCAGGAGTACTGCATAAAAAAACGAGTGTGTTGTCGTGGCAGTTGGTGATCAAAGAAATAAAACAAAATAAAATCAATAAATAATAATGTCATAGACTTAAAGTCATACCTTTGAAGTCATAATGCATTGCAAGTGTTATTAGGGAATGTTGTGCTGTGTTTTCAAGCGCTTCAATGTGCTGCTCTGCAAGGTTTGGAGACAGCGGGTGCGTTCACGGAGATCATGAGCAGCCGGAGATCAAGAGCAGCCGCCGCAGGGGAGGGATACCATGGTAAATAGGTTACCTATTTACCATGGTATCTCTCCCCTGGGTGCGTTGTGTTTTCGTGAGCAATAATGCAGGAAAGCAGCGGGCGGGATGGCGAGCTTGTCCTGCTGCTCCAACACAAGCTACCTTAGAGCCGGTACGATGCGGGCAATGGGTGAAGTTCGTCAGGAGTACTGCATAAAAAAACGAGTGTGTTGTCGTGGCAGTTGGTGATCAAAGAAATAAAACAAAATAAAATCAATAAATAATAATGTCATAGACTTAAAGTCATACCTTTGAAGTCATAATGCATTGCAAGTGTTATTAGGGAATGTTGTGCTGTGTTTTCAAGCGCTTCAATGTGCTGCTCTGCAAGGTTTGGAGACAGCGGGTGCGTTCACGGAGATCATGAGCAGCCGGAGATCAAGAGCAGCCGCCGCAGGGGAGGGATACCATGGTAAATAGGTTACCTATTTACCATGGTATCTCTCCCCTGGGTGCGTTGTGTTTTCGTGAGCAATAATGCAGGAAAGCAGCGGGCGGGATGGCGAGCTTGTCCTGCTGCTCCAACACAAGCTACCTTAAGAGCCGGTACGATGCGGGCAATGGGTGAAGTTCGTCAGGAGTACTGCATAAAAAAACGAGTGTGTTGTCGTGGCAGTTGGTGATCAAAGAAATAAAACAAAATAAATAATAATGTCATAGACTTAAAGTCATACCTTTGAAGTCATAATGCATTGCAAGTGTAATTAGGGAATGTTGTGCTGTGTTTTCAAGCGCTTCAATGTGCTGCTCTGCAAGGTTTGGAGACAGCGGGTGCGTTCACGGAGATCATGAGCAGCCGGAGATCAAGAGCAGCCGCCGCAGGGGAGGTATATCTCTCCCCTGGGTGCGTTGTGTTTTCGTGAGCAATAATGCAGGAAAGCAGCGGGCGGGATGGCGAGCTTGTCCTGCTGCTCCAACACAAGCTACCTTAAGAGCCGGTACGATGCGGGCAATGGGTGAAGTTCGTAAGGAGTACTGCATAAAAAAAACGAGTGTGTTGTCGTGGCAGTTGGTGATCAAAGAAATAAAACAAAATAAAATCAATAAATAATAATAATGTCATAGACTTAAAGTCATACCTTTGAAGTCATAATGCATTGCAAGTGTTATTAGGGAATGTTGTGCTGTGTTTTCAAGCGCTTCAATGTGCTGCTCTGCAAGGTTTGGAGACAGCGGGTGCGTTCACGGAGATCATGAGCAGCCGGAGATCAAGAGCAGCCGCCGCAGGGGAGGGATACCATGGTAAATAGGTTACCTATTTACCATGGTATCTCTCCCCTGGGTGCGTTGTGTTTTCGTGAGCAATAATGCAGGAAAGCAGCGGGCGGGATGGCGAGCTTGTCCTGCTGCTCCAACACAAGCTACCTTAAGAGCCGGTACGATGCGGGCAATGGGTGAAGTTCGTCAGGAGTACTGCATAAAAAAACGAGTGTGTTGTCGTGGCAGTTGGTGATCAAAGAAATAAAACAAAATAAATAATAATGTCATAGACTTAAAGTCATACCTTTGAAGTCATAATGCATTGCAAGTGTTATTAGGGAATGTTGTGCTGTGTTTTCAAGCGCTTCAATGTGCTGCTCTGCAAGGTTTGGAGACAGCGGGTGCGTTCACGGAGATCATGAGCAGCCGGAGATCAAGAGCAGCCGCCGCAGGGGAGGGATACCATGGTAAATAGGTTACATATTTACCATGGTATCTCTCCCCTGGGTGCGTTGTGTTTTCGTGAGCAATAATGCAGGAAAGCAGCGGGCGGGATGGCGAGCTTGTCCTGCTGCTCCAACACAAGCTACCTTAAGAGCCGGTACGATGCGGGCAATGGGTGAAGTTCGTCAGGAGTACTGCATAAAAAAACGAGTGTGTTGTCGTGGCAGTTGGTGATCAAAGAAATAAAACAAAATAAATAATAATGTCATAGACTTAAAGTCATACCTTTGAAGTCATAATGCATTGCAAGTGTTATTAGGGAATGTTGTGCTGTGTTTTCAAGCGCTTCAATGTGCTTCTCTGCAAGGTTTGGAGACAGCGGGTGCGTTCACGGAGATCATGAGCAGCCGGAGATCAAGAGCAGCCGCCGCAGGGGAGGTATATCTCTCCCCTGGGTGCGTTGTGTTTTCGTGAGCAATAATGCAGGAAAGCAGCGGGCGGGATGGCGAGCTTGTCCTGCTGCTCCAACACAAGCTACCTTAAGAGCCGGTACGATGCGGGCAATGGGTGAAGTTCGTCAGGAGTACTGCATAAAAAAACGAGTGTGTTGTCGTGGCAGTTGGTGATCAAAGAAATAAAACAAAATAAAATCAATAAATAATAATAATGTCATAGACTTAAAGTCATACCTTTGAAGTCATAATGCATTGCAAGTGTTATTAGGGAATGTTGTGCTGTGCTTTCAAGCGCTTCAATGTGCTGCTCTGCAAGGTTTGGAGACAGCGGGTGCGTTCACGGAGATCATGAGCAGCCGTAGATCAAGAGCAGCCGCCGCAGGGGAGGGATACCATGGTAAATAGGTTACCTATTTACCATGGTATCTCTCCCCTGGGTGCGTTGTGTTTTCGTGAGCAATAATGCAGGAAAGCAGCGGGCGGGATGGCGAGCTTGTCCTGCTGCTCCAACACAAGCTACCTTAAGAGCCGGTACGATGCGGGCAATGGGTGAAGTTCGTCAGGAGTACTGCATAAAAAAAACGAGTGTGTTGTCGTGGCAGTTGGTGATCAAAGAAATAAAACAAAATAAAATCAATAAATAATAATGTCATAGACTTAAAGTCATACCTTTGAAGTCATAATGCATTGCAAGTGTTATTAGGGAATGTTGTGCAGTGTTTTCAAGCTCTTCAATGTGCTGCTCTGCAAGGTTTGGAGACAGCGGGTGCGTTCACGGAGATCATGAGCAGCCGGAGATCAAGAGCAGCCGCCGCAGGGGAGGGATACCATGGTAAATAGGTTACCTATTTACCATGGTATCTCTCCCCTGGGTGCGTTGTGTTTTCGTGAGCAATAATGCAGGAAAGCAGCGGGCGGGATGGCGAGCTTGTCCTGCTGCTCCAACACAAGCTACCTTAAGAGCCGGTACGATGCGGGCAATGGGTGAAGTTCGTCAGGAGTACTGCATAAAAAACCGAGTGTGTTGTCGTGGCAGTTGGTGATCAAAGAAATAAAACAAAATAAAATCAATAAATAATAATGCCATAGACCTAAAGCCATACCTTTGAAGTCATAATGCATTGCAAGTGTTATTAGGGAATGTTGTGCTGTGTTTTCAAGCGCTTCAATGTGCTGCTCTGCAAGGTTTGGAGACAGCGGGTGCGTTCACGGAGATCAAGAGCAGCCGGCTCAAAACAAAAGGCACCCAGGGGAGAGATACCATGGTAAATAGGTTACCTATTTACCTATTTTTGTTTCGGTGAAAGGTTTTGGTGAGCAATAATGCAGGAAAGCAGCGGGCGGGATGGCGAGCTTGTCCTGCTGCTCCAACACAAGCTACCTTAAGAGCCGGTACTATGCGGGCAATGGGTGAAGTTCGTCAGGAGTACTGCATAAAAAAACCAGTGTGTTGTCGTGGCAGTTGGTGATCAAAGAAATAAAACAAAATAAAATCAATAAATAATAATGTCATAGACCTAAAGCCATACCTTTGAAGTCATAATGCATTGCAAGTGTTATTAGGGAATGTTGTGCTGTGTTTTTAAGCGCTTCAATGTGCTGCTCTGCAAGGTTTGGAGACAGCGGGTGCGTTCACGGAGATCAAGAGCAGCCGGCGCAAAACACAAGGCACCCAGGGGAGATGCGTTGTGTTTTGGTGAGCAATAATGCAGGAAAGCAGCGGGCGGGATGGCGAGCTTGTCCTGCTGCTCCAACACAAGCTACCTTAAGAGCCGGTACGATGCGGGCAATGGGTGAAGTTCGTCAGGAGTACTGCATAAAAAATACGAGTGTGTTGTCGTGGCAGTTGGTGATCAAAGAAATAAAACAAAATAAAATCAATAAATAATAATGTCATAGACCTAAAGCCATACCTTTGAAGTCATAATGCATTGCAAGTGTTATTAGGGAATGTTGTGCTGTGTTTTCAAGCGCTTCAATGTGCTGCTCTGCAAGGTTTGGAGACAGCGGGTGCGTTCACGGAGATCAAGAGCAGCCGGAGATCAAGAGCAGCCGCCGCAGGGGAGGGATACCATGGTAAATAGGTTACCTATTTACCATGGTATCTCTCCCTGGGTGCGTTGTGTTTTGGTGAGCAATAATGCAGGAAAGCAGCGGGCGGGATGGCGAGCTTGTCCTGCTGCTCCAACACAAGCTACCTTAAGAGCCGGTACGATGCGGGCAATGGGTGAAGTTCGTCAGGAGTACTGCATAAAAAAACGAGTGTGTTGTCGTGGCAGTTGGTGATCAAAGAAATAAAACAAAATAAAATCAATAAATAATAATGTCATAGACCTAAAGCCATACCTTTGAAGTCATAATGCATTGCAAGTGTTATTAGGGAATGTTGTGCTGTGTTTTCAAGCGCTTCAATGTGCTGCTCTGCAAGGTTTGGAGACAGCGGGTGCGTTCACGGAGATCAAGAGCAGCCGGAGATCAAGAGAAGCCGCCGCAGGGGAGGGATACCATGGTAAATAGGTTACCTATTTACCATGGTATCTCTCCCCTGGGTGCGTTGTGTTTTGGTGAGCAATAATGCAGGAAAGCAGCGGGCGGGATGGCGAGCTTGTCCTGCTGCTCCAACACAAGCTACCTTAAGAGCCGGTACGATGCGGGCAATGGGTGAAGTTCGTCAGGAGTACTGCATAAAAAAAACGAGTGTGTTGTCGTGGCAGTTGGTGATCAAAGAAATAAAACAAAATAAAATCAATAAATAATAATGTCATAGACCTAAAGCCATACCTTTGAAGTCATAATGCATTGCAAGTGTTATTAGGGAATGTTGTGCTGTGTTTTCAAGCGCTTCAATGTGCTGCTCTGCAAGGTTTGGAGACAGCGGGTGCGTTCATGGAGATCAAGAGCAGCCTGCGCAAAACAAAAGGCACCCAGGGGAGAGATACCATGGTAAAAAGGTTACCTATTTACCTATTTTTGTTTCGGCGAACGGTTTTGGTGAGCAATAATGCAGGAAAGCAGCGGGCGGGATGGCGAGCTTATCCTGCTGCTCCAACACAAGCTACCTTAAGAGCCGGTACGATGCGGGCAATGGGTGAAGTTCGTCAGGAGTACTGCATAAAAAAACGAGTGTGTCGTCGTGGCAGTTGGTGATCAAAGAAATAAAACAAAATAAAATCAATAAATAATAATGTCATAGACCTAAAGCCATACCTTTGAAGTCATAATGCATTGCAAGTGTTATTCGGGAATGTTGTGCTGTGTTTTCAAGCGCTTCAATGTGCTGCTCTGCAAGGTTTGGAGACAGCGGGTGTGTTCACGGAGATCAAGAGCAGCCGGCGCAAAACAAAAGGCACCCAGGGGAGAGATACCATGGTAAATAGGTTACCTATTTACCTATTTTTGTTTCGGAGAAAGGTTTTGGTGAGCAATAATGCAGGAAAGCAGCGGGCGGGATGGCGAGCTTGTCCTGCTGCTCCAACACAAGATACCTTAAGAGCCGGTACGATGCGGGCAATGGGTGAAGTTCGTCAGGAGTACTGCATAAAAAATACGAGTGTGTTGTCGTGGCAGTTGGTGATCAAAGAAATAAAACAAAATAAAATCAATAAATAATAATGTCATAGACCTAAAGCCATACCTTTGAAGTCATAATGCATTGCAAGTGTTATTAGGGAATGTTGTGCTGTGTTTTCAAGCGCTTCAATGTGCTGCTCTGCAAGGTTTGGAGACAGCGGGTGCGTTCACGGAGATCAAGAGCAGCCGGCGCAAAACAAAAGGCACCCAGGGGAGAGATACCATGGTAAATAGGTTACCTATTTACCTATTTTTGTTTCGGCGAACGGTTTTGGTGAGCAATAATGCAGGAAAGCAGCGGGCGGGATGGCGAGCTTGTCCTGCTGCTCCAACACAAGCTACCTTAAGAGCCGGTACGATGCGGGCAATGGGTGAAGTTCGTCAGGAGTACTGCATAAAAAATACGAGTGTGTTGTCGTGGCAGTTGGTGATCAAAGAAATAAAACAAAATAAAATCAATAAATAATAATGTCATAGACCTAAAGCCATACCTTTGAAGTCATAATGCATTGCAAGTGTTATTAGGGAATGTTGTGCTGTGTTTTCAAGCGCTTCAATGTGCTGCTCTGCAAGGTTTGGAGACAGCGGGTGCGTTCACGGAGATCAAGAGCAGCCGGAGATCAAGAGCAGCCGCCGCAGGGGAGGGATACCATGGTAAATAGGTTACCTATTTACCATGGTATCTCTCCCCTGGGAGCGTTGTGTTTTGGTGAGCAATAATGCAGGAAAGAAGCGGGCGGGATGGCGAGCTTGTCCTGCTGCTCCAACACAAGCTACCTTAAGAGCCGGTACGATGCGGGCAATGGGTGAAGTTCATCAGGAGTACTGCATAAAAAATACGAGTGTGTTGTCGTGGCAGTTGGTGATCAAAGAAAAAAAAACAAAATAAAATCAATAAATAATAATGTCATAGACTTAAAGTCATACCTTTGAAGTCATAATGCATTGCAAGTGTTATTAGGGAATGTTGTGCTGTGTTTTCAAGCGCTTCAATGTGCTGCTCTGCAAGGTTTGGAGACAGCGGGTGCGTTCACGGAGATCAAGAGCAGCCGGAGATCAAGAGCAGCCGCCGCAGGGGAGGGATACCATGGCAAATAGGTTACCTATTTACCATGGTATCTCTCCCCTGGGTGCGTTGTGTTTTGGTGAGCAATAATGCAGGAAAGCAGCGGGAGGGATGGCGAGCTTGTCCTGCTGCTCCAACACAAGCTACCTTAAGAGCCGGTACGATGCGGGCAATGGGTGAAGTTCGTCAGGAGTACTGCATAAAAAATACGAGTGTGTTGTCGTGGCAGTTGGTGATCAAAGAAATAAAACAAAATAAAATCAATAAATAATAATGTCATAGACCTAAAGCCATACCTTTGAAGTCATAATGCATTGCAAGTGTTATTAGGGAATGTTGTGCTGTGTTTTCAAGCGCTTCAATGTGCTGCTCTGCAAGGTTTGGAGACAGCGGGTGCGTTCACGGAGATCAAGAGCAGCCGGAGATCAAGAGCAGCCGCCGCAGGGGAGGGATACCATGGTAAATAGGTTACCTATTTACCATGGTATCTCTCCCCTGGGTGCGTTGTGTTTTGGTGAGCAATAATGCAGGAAAGCAGCGGGCGGGATGGCGAGCTTGTCCTGCTGCTCCAACACAAGCTACCTTAAGAGCCGGTACGATGCGGGCAATGGGTGAAGTTCGTCAGGAGTACTGCATAAAAAAACGAGTGTGTTGTCGTGGCAGTTGGTGATCAAAGAAATAAAACAAAATAAAATCAATAAATAATAATGTCATAGACCTAAAGCCATACCTTTGAAGTCATAATGCATTGCAAGTGTTATTAGGGAATGTTGTGCTGTGTTTTCAAGCGCTTCAATGTGCTGCTCTGCAAGGTTTGGAGACAGCGGGTGCGTTCACGGAGATCAAGAGCAGCCGGCGCAAAACAAAAGGCACCCAGGGGAGAGATACCATGGTAAATAGGTTACCTATTTACCTATTTTTGTTTCGGCGAACGGTTTTGGTGAGCAATAATGCAGGAAAGCAGCAGGCGGGATGGCGAGCTTGTCCTGCTGCTCCATCACAAGCTACCTTAAGAGCCGGTACGATGCGGGCAATGGGTGAAGTTCGTCAGGAGTACTGCATAAAAAAACGAGTGTGTTGTCGTGGCAGTTGGTGATCAAAGAAATAAAATAAAATAAAATCAATAAATAATAATGTCATAGACTTAAAGTCATACCTTTGAAGTCATAATGCATTACAAGTGTTATTATTGAATGTTGTGCTGTGTTTTCAAGCGCTTCAATGTGCTGCTCTGCAAGGTTTGGAGACAGCGCGTGCGTTCACGGAGATCAAGAGCAGCCGGAGATCAAGAGCAGCCGCCGCAGGGGAGGGATACCATGGTAAATAGGTAACCTATTTACCATGGTAACTCTCCCCTGGGTGCGTTGTATTTTGGTGAGCAATAATGCAGGAAAGCAGCGGGCGGGATGGCGAGCTTGTCCTGCTGCTCCAACACAAGCTACCTTAAGAGCCGGTACGATGCGGGCAATGGGTGAAGTTCGTCAGGAGTACTGCATAAAAAAACGAGTGTGTTGTCGTGGCAGTTGGTGATCAAAGAAATAAAATAAAATAAAATCAATAAATAATAATGTCATAGACTTAAAGTCATACCTTTGAAGTCATAATGCATTACAAGTGTTATTATTGAATGTTGTGCTGTGTTTTCAAGCGCTTCAATGTGCTGCTCTGCAAGGTTTGGAGACAGCGCGTGCGTTCACGGAGATCAAGAGCAGCCGGAGATCAAGAGCAGCCGCCGCAGGGGAGGGATACCATGGTAAATAGGTAACCTATTTACCATGGTAACTCTCCCCTGGGTGCGTTGTATTTTGGTGAGCAATAATGCAGGAAAGCAGCGGGCGGGATGGCGAGCTTGTCCTGCTGCTCCAACACAAGCTACCTTAAGAGCCGGTACGATGCGGGCAATGGGTGAAGTTCGTCACGAGTACTGCATAAAAAAAACGAGTGTGTTGTCGTGGCAGTTGGTGATCAAAGAAATAAAACAAAATAAAATCAATAAATAATAATGTCATAGACCTAAAGCCATACCTTTGAAGTCATAATGCATTGCAAGTGTTATTAGGGAATGTTGTGCTGTGTTTTCAAGCGCTTCAATGTGCTGCTCTGCAAGGTTTGGAGACAGCGGGTGCGTTCACGGAGATCAAGAGCAGCCGGAGATCAAGAGCAGCCGCCGCAGGGGAGGGATACCATGGTAAATAGGTTACCTATTTACCTATTTTTGTTTCGGCGAACGGTTTTGGTGAGCAGTAATGCAGGAAAGCAGCGGGCAGGATGGCGAGCTTGTCCTGCTGCTCCAACACAAGCTACCTTAAGAGCCGGTACTATGCGGGCAATGGGTGAAGTTCGTCAGGAGTACTGCATAAAAAAACGAGTGTGTTGTCGTGGCAGTTGGTGATCAAAGAAATAAAACAAAATAAAATCAATAAATAATAATGTCATAGACATAAAGTCATACCTTTGAAGTCATAATGCATTGCAAGTGTTATTAGGGAATGTTGTGCTGTGTTTTCAAGCGCTTCAATGTGCTGCTCTGCAAGGTTTGGAGACAGCGGGTGCGTTCACGGAGATCAAGAGCAGCCGGAGATCAAGAGCAGCCGCCGCAGGGGAGGGATACCATGGTAAATAGGTTACCTATTACCATGGTATCTCTCCCCTGGGTGCGTTGTGTTTTGGTGAGCAATAATGCAGGAAAGCAGCGGGCGGGATGGCGAGCTTGTCCTGCTGCTCCAACACAAGCTACCTTATGAGCCGGTACGATGCGGGCAATGGGTGAAGTTCGTCAGGAGTACTGCATAAAAAAACGAGTGTGTTGTCGTGGCAGTTGGTGATCAAAGAAATAAAACAAAATAAAATCAATAAATAATAATGTCATAGACTTAAAGTCATACCTTTGAAGTCATAATGCATTACAAGTGTTATTAGGGAATGTTGTGCTGTGTTTTCAAGCGCTTCAATGTGCTGCTCTGCAAGGTTTGGAGACAGCGGGTGCGTTCACAGAGATCAAGAGCAGCCGGAGATCAAGAGCAGCCGCCGCAGGGGAGGGATACCATGGTAAATAGGTTACCTATTTACCATGGTATCTCTCCCCTGGGTGCGTTGTGTTTTGGTGAGCAATAATGCAGGAAAGCAGCGGGCGGGATGGCGAGCTTGTCCTGCTGCTCCAACACAAGCTACCTTAAGAGCCGGTACGATGCGGGCAATGGGTGAAGTTCGTCAGGAGTACTGCATAAAAAATACGAGTGTGTTGTCGTGGCAGTTGGTGATCAAAGAAATAAAACAAAATAAAATCAATAAATAATAATGTCATAGACCTAAAGCCATACCTTTGAAGTCATAATGCATTGCAAGTGTTATTAGGGAATGTTGTGCTGTGTTTTCAAGCGCTTCAATGTGCTGCTCTGCAAGGTTTGGAGACAGCGGGTGCGTTCACGGAGATCAAGAGCAGCCGGAGATCAAGAGCAGCCGCCGCAGGGGAGGGATACCATGGTAAATAGGTTACCTATTTACCTATTTCTGTTTCGGCGAACGGTTTTGGTGAGCAGTAATGCAGGAAAGCAGCGGGCAGGATGGCGAGCTTGTCCTGCTGCTCCAACACAAGCTACCTTAAGAGCCG
This sequence comes from Acipenser ruthenus, assembly GCF_902713425.1. Lineage (NCBI taxonomy): Eukaryota > Metazoa > Chordata > Actinopteri > Acipenseriformes > Acipenseridae > Acipenser > Acipenser ruthenus. Next base: position 87,411,286 of record NC_081189.1, read on the forward strand.
GTACTATGCGGGCAATGGGTGAAGTTCGTCAGGAGTACTGCATAAAAAAACGAGTGTGTTGTCGTGGCAGTTGGTGATCAAAGAAATAAAACAAAATAAAATCAATAAATAATAATGTCATAGACTTAAAGTCATACCTTTGAAGTCATAATGCATTGCAAGTGTTATTAGGGAATGTTGTGCTGTGTTTTCAAGCGCTTCAATGTGCTGCTCTGCAAGGTTTGGAGACAGCGGGTGCGTTCACGGAGATCAAGAGCAGCCGGAGATCAAGAGCAGCCGCCGCAGGGGAGGGATACCATGGTAAATAGGTTACCTATTACCATGGTATCTCTCCCCTGGGTGCGTTGTGTTTTGGTGAGCAATAATGCAGGAAAGCAGCGGGCAGGATGGCGAGCTTGTCCTGCTGCTCCAACACAAGCTACCTTAAGAGCCGGTACGATGCGGGAAATGGGTGAAGTTCGTCAGGAGTACTGCATAAAAAAACGAGTGTGTTGTCGTGGCAGTTGGTGATCAAAGAAATAAAACAAAATAAAATCAATAAATAATAATGTCATAGACTTAAAGTCATACCTTTGAAGTCATAATGCATTGCAAGTGTTATTAGGGAATGTTGTGCTGTGTTTTCAAGCGCTTCAATGTGCTGCTCTGCAAGGTTTGGAGACAGCGGGTGCGTTCACGCAGATCAAGAGCAGCCGGAGATCAAGAGCAGCCGCCGCAGGGGAGGGATACCATGGTAAATAGATTACCTATTACCATGGTATCTCTCCCCTGGGTGCGTTGTGTTTTGGTGAGCAATAATGCAGGAAAGCAGCGGGCGGGATGGCGAGCTTGTCCTGCTGCTCCAACACAAGCTACCTTATGAGCCGGTACGATGCGGGCAATGGGTGAAGTTCGTCAGGAGTACTGCATAAAAAAACGAGTGTGTTGTCGTGGCAGTTGGTGATCAAAGAAATAAAACAAAATAAAATCAATAAATAATAATGTCATAGACTTAAAGTCATACCTTTGAAGTCATAATGCATTGCAAGTGTTATTATGGAATGTTGTGCTGTGTTTTCAAGCGCTTCAATGTGCTGCTCTGCAAGGTTTGGAGACAGCGGGTGCGTTCACGGAGATCAAGAGCAGCCGGAGATCAAGAGCAGCCGCCGCAGGGGAAGGATACCATGGTAAATAGTTTACCTATTTACCATGGTAACTCTCCCCTGGGTGCATTGTATTTTGGTGAGCAATAATGCACGAAAGCAGCGGGCGGGATGGCGAGCTTGTCCTGCTGCTCCATCACAAGTAACCTTAAGAGCCGGTACGATGCGGGCAATGGGTGAAGTTCGTCAGGAGTACTGCATAAAAAATACGAATGTGTTGTCGTGGCAGTTGGTGATCAAAGAAATAAAACAAAATAAAATCAATAAATAATAATGTCATAGACCTAAAGCCATATCTTTGAAGTCATAATGCATTGCAAGTGTTATTAGGGAATGTTGTGCTGTGTTTTCAAGCGCTTCAATGTGCTGCTCTGCAAGGTTTGGAGACAGCGGGTGCGTTCACGGAGATCAAGAGCAGCCGGAGATCAAGAGCAGCCGCCGCAGGGGAGGGATCTCTCCCCTGGGTGCGTTGTGTTTTGGTGAGCAATAATGCAGGAAAGCAGCGGGCGGGATGGCGAGCTTGTCCTGCTGCTCCAACACAAGCTACCTTAAGAGCCGGTACGATGCGGGCATTGGGTAAAGTTCTTCAGGAGTACTGCATATAAAAAAACGAGAGTGTTGTCGTGGCAGTTGGTGATCAAAGAAATAAAACAAAATAAAATCAATAAATAATAATGTCATAGACCTAAAGCCATACCTTTGAAGTCATAATGCATTGCAAGTGTTATAAGGGAATTTTGTGCTGTGTTTTCAAGCGCTTCAATGTGCTGCTCTGCAAGGTTTGGAGACAGCGGGTGCGTTCACGGAGATCAAGAGCAGCCGGAGATCAAGAGCAGCCGCCGCAGGGGAGGGATCTCTCCCCTGGGTGCGTTGTGTTTTGGTGAGCAATAATGCAGGAAAGCAGCGGGCGGGATGGCGAGCTTGTCCTGCTGCTCCAACACAAGCTACCTTAAGAGCCGGTACGATGCGGACAATGGGTGAAGTTCGTCAGTAGTACTGCATAAAAAAAACGAGTGTGTTGTCGTGGCAGTTGGTGATCAAAGAAATAAAACAAAATAAAATCAATAAATAATAATGTCATAGACTTAAAGTCATACCTTTGAAGTCATAATGCATTACAAGTGTTATTAGGGAATGTTGTGCTGTGTTTTCAAGCGCTTCAATGTGCTGCTCTGCAAGGTTTGGAGACAGCGGGTGCGTTCACGGAGATCAAGAGCAGCCGGCGCAAAACACAAGGCACCCAGGGGAGAGATACCATGGTAAATAGGTTACCTATTTACCTATTTCTGTTTCGGCGAACGGTTTTGGTGAGCAGTAATGCAGGAAAGCAGCGGGCAGGATGGCGAGCTTGTCCTGCTGCTCCAACACAAGCTTCCTTAAGAGCCGGTACTATGCGGGCAATGGGTGAAGTTCGTCAGGAGTACTGCATAAAAAATACGAGTGTGTTGTCGTGGCAGTTGGTGATCAAAGAAATAAAACAAAATAAAATCAATAAATAATAATGTCATAGACTTAAAGTCATACCTTTGAAGTCATAATGCATTGCAAGTGTTATTAGGGAATGTTGTGCTGTGTTTCCAAGCGCTTCAATGTGCCGCTCTGCAAGGTTTGGAGACAGCGGGTGCGTTCACGGAGATCAAGAGCAGCCGGAGATCAAGAGCAGCTGCCGCAGGGGAGGGATACCATGGTAAATAGGTTACCTATTTACCATGGTATCTCTCCCCTGGGTGCGTTGTGTTTTGGTGAGCAATAATGCAGGAAAGCAGCGGGCGGGATGGCAAGCTTGTCCTGCTGCTCCAACACAAGCTACCTTAAGAGCCGGTACGATGCGGGCAATGGGTGAAGTTCGTCAGGAGTACTGCATAAAAAAACGAGTGTGTTGTCGTGGCAGTTGGTGATCAATGAAAAAAAAACAAAATAAAATCAATAAATAATAATGTCATAGACTTAAAGTCATACCTTTGAAGTCATAATGCATTGCAAGTGTTATTAGGGAATGTTGTGCTGTGTTTTCAAGCGCTTCAATGTGCTGCTCTGCAAGGCTTGGAGACAGCGCGTGCGTTCACGGAGATCAAGAGCAACCGGAGATCAAGAGCAGCCGCCGCAGGGGAGGGATACCATGTTAAATAGGTTACCTATTTACCAAGGTAACTCTCTCCTGGGTGCTTTGTATTTTGGTGAGCAATAATGCAAGAAAGCAGCGGGCGGGATGGCGAGCTTGTCCTGCTGCTCCATCACAAGCTACCTTAAGAGCCGGTACGATGCGGGCAATGGGTGAAGTTTGTCAGGAGTACTGCATAAAAAAACGAGTGTGTTGTCGTGGCAGTTGGTGATCAAAGAAAAAAAAACAAAATAAAATCAATAAATAATAATGTCATAGACTTAAAGTCATACCTTTGAAGTCATAATGCATTGCAAGTGTTATTAGGGAATGTTGTGGTGTGTTTTCAAGCGCTTCAATGTGCTGCTCTGCAAGGCTTGGAGACAGTGCGTGCGTTCACGGAGATCAAGAGCAACCGGAGATCAAGAGCAGCCGCCACAGGGGAGGGATACCATGGTACATAGGTTACCTATTTACCATGGTATCTCTCCCCTGGGTGCGTTGTGTTTTGGTGAGCAATAATGCAGGAAAGCAGCGGGCGGGATGGCGAGCTTGTCCTGCTGCTCCAACACAAGCTACCTTAAGAGCCGGTACGATGCGGGCAATGGGTGAAGTTCGTCAGGAGAACGGCATAAAAAAAAACGAGTGTGTTGTCATGGCAGTTGGTGATCAAAGAAATAAAACAAAATAAAATCAATAAATAATAATGTCATAGACCTAAAGTCATTCCTTTGAAGTCATAATGCATTGCAAGTGTTATTAGGGAATGTTGTGCTGTGTTTTCAAGCGCTTCAATGTGCTGCTCTGCAAGGTTTGGAGACAGCGGGTGCGTTCACGGAGATCAAGAGCAGCCGGAGATCAAGAGCAGCCGCCGCAGGGGAGGGATACCATGGTAAATAGGTTACCTATTTACCATGGTATCTCTCCCCTGGGTGTGTTGTGTTTTGGTGAGCAATAATGCAGGAAAGCAGCGGGCGGGATGGTGAGCGTCTGCTGCTCCAACACAAGCTACCTTAAGAGCCGGTACGATGCGGGCAATGGGTGAAGTTCGTCAGGAGTACTGCATAAAAAAAACGAGTGTGTTGTCGTGGCAGTTGGTGATCAAAGAAATAAAACAAAATAAAATCAATAAATAATAATGTCATAGACCTAAAGTCATACCTTTGAAGTCATAATGCATTGCAAGTGTTATTAGGGAATGTTGTGCTGTGTTTTCAAGCGCTTCAATGTGCTGCTCTGCAAGGTTTGGAGACAGCGGGTGCGTTCACGGAGATCAAGAGCAGCCGGAGATCAAGAGCAGCCGCCGCAGGGGAGGGATACCATGGTAAATAGGTTACCTATTTACCATGGTATCTCTCCCCTGGGTGCGTTGTGTTTTGGTGAGCAATAATGCAGGAAAGCAGCGGGCGGGATGGCGAGCTTGTCCTGCTGCTCCAACACAAGCTACCTTAAGAGCCGGTACGATGTGGGCATTGGGTAAAGTTCTTCAGGAGTACTGCATATAAAAAAACGAGAGTGTTGTCGTGGCAGTTGGTGATCAAAGAAATAAAACAAAATAAAATCAATAAATAATAATGTCATAGACCTAAAGCCATACCTTTGAAGTCATAATGCATTGCAAGTGTTATTAGGGAATGTTGTGCTGTGTTTTCAAGCGCTTCAATGTGCTGCTCTGCAAGGTTTGGAGACAGCGGGTGCGTTCACGGAGATCAAGAGCAGCCAGCGCAAAACAAAAGGCACCCAGGGGAGAGATACCATGGTAAATAGGTTACCTATTTACCTATTTTTGTTTCGGCGAACGGTTTTTGGTGAGCAATAATGCAGGAAAGCAGCGGGTGGGATGGCGAGCTTGTCCTGCTGCTCCAACACAAGCTATCTTAAGAGCCGGTACGATGCGGGCAATGGGTGAAGTTCGTCAGGAGTACTGCATAAAAAATACGAGTGTGTTGTCGTGGCAGTTGGTGATCAAAGAAATAAAACAAAATAAAATCAATAAATAATAATGTCATAGACCTAAAGCCATACCTTTGAAGTCATAATGCATTGCAAGTGTTATTAGGGAATGTTGTGCTGTGTTTTCAAGCGCTTCAATGTGCTGCTCTGCAAGGTTTGGAGACAGCGGGTGCGTTCACGGAGATCAAGAGCAGCCGGAGATCAAGAGCAGCCGCCGCAGGGGAGGGATCTCTCCCCTGGGTGCGTTGTGTTTTGGTGAGCAATAATGCAATAATGCAGGAAAGCAGCGGGCGGGATGGCGAGCTTGTCCTGCTGCTCCAACACAAGCTACCTTAAGAGCCGGTACGATGCGGGCAATGGGTGAAGTTCGTCAGGAGTACTGCATAAAAAATACGGGTGTGTTGTCGTGGCAGTTGGTGATCAAAGAAATAAAACAAAATAAAATCAATAAATAATAATGTCATAGACCTAAAGCCATACCTTTGAAGTCATAATGCATTGCAAGTGTTATTAGGGAATGTTGTGCTGTTTTTTCAAGCGCTTCAATGTGCTGCTCTGCAAGGTTTGGAGACAGCGGGTGCGTTCACGGAGATCAAGAGCAGCCGGAGATCAAGAGCAGCCGCCGCAGGGGAGGGATACCATGGTAAATAGGTTACCTATTACCATGGTATCTCTCCCCTGGGTGCGTTGTGTTTTGGTGAGCAATAATGCAGGAAAGCAGCGGGCGGGATGGCGAGCTTGTCCTGCTGCTCCAACACAAGCTACCTTAAGAGCCGGTACGATGCGGGCAATGGGTGAAGTTCGTCAGGAGTACTGCATAAAAAAACGAGTGTGTTGTCGTGGCAGTTGGTGATCAAAGAAATAAAACAAAATAAAATCAATAAATAATAATGTCATAGACTTAAAGTCATACCTTTGAAGTCATAATGCATTACAAGTGTTATTAGGGAATGTTGTGCTGTGTTTTCAAGCGCTTCAATGTGCTGCTCTGCAAGGTTTGGAGACAGCGGGTGCGTTCACGGAGATCAAGAGCAGCCGGAGATCAAGAGCAGCCGCCGCAGGGGAGGGATACCATGGTAAATAGGTTACCTATTTACCATGGTATCTCTCCCCTGGGTGCGTTGTGTTTTGGTGAGCAATAATGCAGGAAAGCAGCGGGCGGGATGGCGAGCTTGTCCTGCTGCTCCAACACACGCTACCTTAAGAGCCGGTACGATGCGAGCAATGGGTGAAGTTCGTCAGGAGTACTGCATAAAAAAACGAGTGTGTTGTCGTGGCAGTTGGTGATCAAAGAAATAAAACAAAATAAAATCAATAAATAATAATGTCATAGACTTGAAGTCATACCTTTGAAGTCATAATGCATTACAAGTGTTATTAGGGAATGTTGTGCTGTGTTTTCAAGCGCTTCAATGTGCTGCTCTGCAAGGTTTGGAGACAGCGGGTGCGTTCACGGAGATCAAGAGCAGCCGGAGATCAAGAGCAGCCGCCGCAGGGGAGGGATACCATGGTAAATAGGTTACCTATTTACCATGGTATCTCTCCCCTGGGTGCGTTGTGTTTTGGTGAGCAATAATGCAGGAAAGCAGCGGGCGGGATGGCGAGCTTGTCCTGCTGCTCCAACACACGCTACCTTAAGAGCCGGTACGATGCGAGCAATGGGTGAAGTTCGTCATGAGTACTGCATAAAAAAACGAGTGTGTTGTCGTGGCAGTTGGTGATCAAAGAAATAAAACAAAATAAAATCAATAAATAATAATGTCATAGACCTAAAGCCATACCTTTGAAGTCATAATGCATTGCAAGTGTTATTAGGGAATGTTGTGCTGTGTTTTCAAGCGCTTCAATGTGCTGCTCTGCAAGGTTTGGAGACAGCGGGTGCGTTCACGGAGATCAAGAGCAGCCAGCGCAAAACAAAAAGGCACCCAGGGGAGAGATACCATGGTAAATAGGTTACCTATTTACCTATTTTTGTTTCGGCGAACGGTTTTTGGTGAGCAATAATGCAGGAAAGCAGCGGGCGGGATGGCGAGCTTGTCCTGCTGCTCCAACACAAGCTATCTTAAGAGCCGGTACGATGCGGGCAATGGGTGAAGTTCGTCAGGAGTACTGCATAAAAAATACGAGTGTGTTGTCGTGGCAGTTGGTGATCAAAGAAATAAAACAAAATAAAATCAATAAATAATAATGTCATAGACTTAAAGTCATAGCTTTGAAGTCATAATGCATTGCAAGTGTTATTGGGAATGTTGTGCTGTGTTTTCAAGCGCTTCAATGTGCTGCTCTGCAAGGTTTGGAGACAGCGGGTGCGTTCACGGAGATCAAGAGCAGCCGGAGATCAAGAGCAGCCGCCGCAGGGGAGGGATACCATGGTAAATAGGTTACCTATTACCATGGTATCTCTCCCCTGGGTGCGTTGTGTTTTGGTGAGCAATAATGCAGGAAAGCAGCGGGCGGGATGGCGAGCTTGTCCTGCTGCTCCAACACAAGCTACCTTAAGAGCCGGTACGATGCGGGCAATGGGTGAAGTTCGTCAGGAGTACTGCATAAAAAAACGAGTGTGTTGTCGTGGCAGTTGGTGATCAAAGAAATAAAACAAAATAAAATCAATAAATAATAATGTCATAGACTTAAAGTCATACCTTTGAAGTCATAATGCATTACAAGTGTTATTAGGGAATGTTGTGCTGTGTTTTCAAGCGCTTCAATGTGCTGCTCTGCAAGGTTTGGAGACAGCGGGTGCGTTCACGGAGATCAAGAGCAGCCGGAGATCAAGAGCAGCCGCCGCAGGGGAGGGATACCATGGTAAATAGGTTACCTATTTACCATGGTAACTCTCCCCTGGGTGCGTTGTATTTTGGTGAGCAATAATGCAAGAAAGCAGCGGGCGGGATGGCGAGCTTGTCCTGCTGCTCCAACACAAGCTACCTTATGAGCCGGTACGATGCGGGCAATGGGTGAAGTTCGTCAGGAGTACTGCATAAAAAAACGAGTGTGTTGTCGTGGCAGTTGGTGATCAAAGAAATAAAACAAAATAAAATCAATAAATAATAATGTCATAGACTTGAAGTCATACCTTTGAAGTCATAATGCATTACAAGTGTTATTAGGGAATGTTGTGCTGTGTTTTCAAGCGCTTCAATGTGCTGCTCTGCAAGGTTTGGAGACAGCGGGTGCGTTCACGGAGATCATGAGCAGCCGGAGATCAAGAGCAGCCGCCGCAGGGGAGGGATACCATGGTAAATAGGTTACCTATTTACCATGGTATCCCTGTTACCTATTTACCATGGTATCTCTCCCCTGGGTGCGTTGTGTTTTGGTGAGCAATAATGCAGGAAAGCAGCGGGCGGGATGGCGAGCTTGTCCTGCTGCTCCAACACAAGCTACCTTAAGAGCCGGTACGATGCGGGCATTGGGTAAAGTTCTTCAGGAGTACTGCATATAAAAAAATGAGAGTGTTGTCGTGGCAGTTGGTGATCAAAGAAATAAAACAAAATAAAATCAATAAATAATAATGTCATAGACCTAAAGCCATACCTTTGAAGTCATAATGCATTGCAAGTGTTATTAGGGAATGTTGTGCTGTGTTTTCAAGCGCTTTGTGCTGCTCTGCAAGGTTTAGAGACAGCGGGTGCGTTCACGGAGATCAAGAGCAGCCGGAGATCAAGAGCAGCCGCCGCAGGGGAGGGATACCATGGTAAATATGTTACCTATTTACCATGGTATCTCTCCCCTGGGTGCGTTGTGTTTTGGTGAGCAATAATGCAGGAAAGCAGCGGGCGGGATGGCGAGCTTGTCCTGCTGCTCCAACACAAGCTACCTTAAGAGCCGGTACGATGCGGGCATTAGGTAAAGTTCTTCAGGATTACTGCATATAAAAAAACGAGAGTGTTGTCGTGGCAGTTGGTGATCAAAGAAATAAAACAAAATAAAATCAATAAATAATAATGTCATAGACCTAAAGCCATACCTTTGAAGTCATAATGCATTGCAAGTGTTATTAGGGAATGTTGTGCTGTGATTTCAAGCGCTTCAATGTGCTGCTCTGCAAGGTTTGGAGACAGCGGGTGCGTTCACGGAGATCAAGAGCAGCCGGAGATCAAGAGCAGCCGCCGCAGGGGAGGGATCTCTCCCCTGGGTGCGTTGTGTTTTGGTGAGCAATAATGCAGGAAAGCAGCGGGCGGGATGGCGAGCTTGTCCTGCTGCTCCAACACAAGCTACCTTAAGAGCCGGTACGATGCGGGCAATGGGTGAAGTTCGTCAGTAGTACTGCATAAAAAAAACGAGTGTGTTGTCGTGGCAGTTGGTGATCAAAGAAATAAAACAAAATAAAATCAATAAATAATAATGTCATAGACTTAAAGTCATACCTTTGAAGTCATAATGCATTACAAGTGTTATTAGGGAATGTTGTGCTGTGTTTTCAAGCGCTTCAATGTGCTGCTCTGCAAGGTTTGGAGACAGCGGGTGCCTTCACGGAGATCAAGAGCAGCCGGCGCAAAACACAAGGCACCCAGGGGAGAGATACCATGGTAAATAGGTTACCTATTTACCTATTTCTGTTTCGGCGAACGGTTTTGGTGAGCAGTAATGCAGGAAAGCAGCAGGCAGGATGGCGAGCTTGTCCTGCTGCTCCAACACAAGCTACCTTGAGAGCCAGTACTATGCGGGCAATGGGTGAAGTTCGTCAGGAGTACTGCATAAAAAAACGAGTGTGTTGTCGTGGCAGTTGGTGATCAAAGAAATAAAACAAAATAAAATCAATAAATAATAATGTCATAGACTTAAAGTCATACCTTTGAAGTCATAATGCATTGCAAGTGTTATTAGGGAATGTTGTGCTGTGTTTTCAAGCGCTTCAATGTGCTGCTCTGCAAGGTTTGGAGACAGCGGGTGCGTTCACGGAGATCAAGAGCAGCCGGAGATCAAGAGCAGCCGCCGCAGGGGAGGGATACCATGGTAAATAGGTTACCTATTTACCATGGTATCTCTCCCCTGGGTGCGTTGTGTTTTGGTGAGTAATAATGCAGGAAAGCAGCAGGCGGGATGGCGAGCTTGTCTTGCTGCTCCAACACAAGCTACCTTAAGAGCCGGTACGATGCGGGCAATGGGTGAAGTTCGTCAGGAGTACTGCATAAAAAAAACGAGTGTGTTGTCGTGGCAGTTGGTGATCAAAGAAATAAAACAAAATAAAATCAATAAATAATAATGTCATAGACCTAAAGTCATACCTTTGAAGTCATAATGCATTGCAAGTGTTATTAGGGAATGTTGTGCTGTGTTTTAAAGCGCTTCAATGTGCTGCTCTGCAAGGTTTGGAGACAGCGGGTGCGTTCACGGAGATCAAGAGCAGCCGGAGATCAAGAGCAGCCGCCGCAGGGGAGGGATACCATGGTAAATATGTTACCTATTTACCATGGTATCTCTCCCCTGGGTGCGTTGTGTTTTGGTGAGCAATAATGCAGGAAAGCAGCGGGCGGGATGGCGAGCTTGTCCTGCTGCTCCAACACAAGCTACCTTAAGAGCCGGTACGATGCGGGCATTAGGTAAAGTTCTTCAGGATTACTGCATATAAAAAAACGAGAGTGTTGTCGTGGCAGTTGGTGATCAAAGAAATAAAACAAAATAAAATCAATAAATAATAATGTCATAGACCTAAAGCCATACCTTTGAAGTCATAATGCATTGCAAGTGTTATTAGGGAATGTTGTGCTGTGATTTCAAGCGCTTCAATGTGCTGCTCTGCAAGGTTTGGAGACAGCGGGTGCGTTCACGGAGATCAAGAGCAGCCTGAGATCAAGAGCAGCCGCCGCAGGGGAGGGATACCATGGTAAATAGGTTACCTATTTACCATGGTATCTCTCCCCTGGGTGCGTTGTGTTTTCGTGAGCAATAATGCAGGAAAGCAGCGGGCGGGATGGCGAGCTTGTCCTGCTGCTCCAACACAAGCTACCTTAAGAGCCGGTACGATGCGGGCAATGGGTGAAGTTCGTCAGGAGTACTGCATAAAAAAACGAGTGTGTTGTCGTGGCAGTTGGTGATCAAAGAAATAAAACAAAATAAAATCAATAAATAATAATGTCATAGACCTAAAGTCATACCTTTGAAGTCATAATGCATTGCAAGTGTTATTAGGGAATGTTGTGCTGTGTTTTCAAGCGCTTCAATGTGCTGCTCTGCAAGGTTTGGAGACAGCGGGTGCGTTCACGGAGATCATGAGCAGCCGGAGATCAAGAGCAGCCGCCGCAGGGGAGGGATACCATGGTAAATAGGTTACCTATTTACCATGGTATCTCTCCCCTGGGTGCGTTGTGTTTTCGTGAGCAATAATGCAGGAAAGCAGCGGGCGGGATGGCGAGCTTGTCCTGCTGCTCCAACACAAGCTACCTTAAGAGCCGGTACGATGCGGGCAATGGGTGAAGTTCGTCAGGAGTACTGCATAAAAAAAACGAGTGTGTTGTCGTGGCAGTTGGTGATCAAAGAAATAAAACAAAATAAAATCAATAAATAATAATGTCATAGACTTAAAGTCATACCTTTGAAGTCATAATGCATTGCAAGTGTTATTAGGGAATGTTGTGCTGTGTTTTCAAGCGCTTCAATGTGCTGCTCTGCAAGGTTTGGAGACAGCGGGTGCGTTCACGGAGATCATGAGCAGCCGGAGATCAAGAGCAGCCGCCGCAGGGGAGGGATACCATGGTAAATAGGTTACCTATTTACCATGGTATCTCTCCCCTGGGTGCGTTGTGTTTTCGTGAGCAATAATGCAGGAAAGCAGCGGGCGGGATGGCGAGCTTGTCCTGCTGCTCCAACACAAGCTACCTTAGAGCCGGTACGATGCGGGCAATGGGTGAAGTTCGTCAGGAGTACTGCATAAAAAAACGAGTGTGTTGTCGTGGCAGTTGGTGATCAAAGAAATAAAACAAAATAAAATCAATAAATAATAATGTCATAGACCTAAAGCCATACCTTTGAAGTCATAATGCATTGCAAGTGTTATTAGGGAATGTTGTGCTGTGTTTTCAAGCGCTTCAATGTGCTGCTCTGCAAGGTTTGGAGACAGCGGGTGCGTTCACGGAGATCATGAGCAGCCGGAGATCAAGAGCAGCCGCCGCAGGGGAGGGATACCATGGTAAATAGGTTACCTATTTACCATGGTATCTCTCCCCTGGGTGCGTTGTGTTTTCGTGAGCAATAATGCAGGAAAGCAGCGGGCGGGATGGCGAGCTTGTCCTGCTGCTCCAACACAAGCTACCTTAAGAGCCGGTACGATGCGGGCAATGGGTGAAGTTCATCAGGAGTACTGCATAAAAAAAACGAGTGTGTTGTCGTGGCAGTTGGTGATCAAAGAAATAAAACAAAATAAAATCAATAAATAATAATGTCATAGACTTAAAGTCATACCTTTGAAGTCATAATGCATTGCAAGTGTTATTAGGGAATGTTGTGCTGTGTTTTCAAGCGCTTCAATGTGCTGCTCTGCAAGGTTTGGAGACAGCGGGTGCGTTCACGGAGATCATGAGCAGCCGGAGATCAAGAGCAGCCGCCGCAGGGGAGGGATACCATGGTAAATAGGTTACCTATTTACCATGGTATCTCTCCCCTGGGTGCGTTGTGTTTTCGTGAGCAATAATGCAGGAAAGCAGCGGGCGGGATGGCGAGCTTGTCCTGCTGCTCCAACACAAGCTACCTTAAGAGCCGGTACGATGCGGGCAATGGGTGAAGTTCGTCAGGAGTACTGCATAAAAAAAAACGAGTGTGTTGTCGTGGCAGTTGGTGATCAAAGAAATAAAACAAAATAAAATTAATAAATAATAATGTCATAGACTTAAAGTCATACCTTTGAAGTCATAATGCATTGCAAGTGTTATTAGGGAATGTTGTGCTGTGTTTTCAAGCGCTTCAATGTGCTGCTCTGCAAGGTTTGGAAACAGCGGGTGCGTTCTAGGAGATCATGAGCAGCCGGAGATAAAGAGCAGCCGCCGCAGGGGAGGGATACCATGGTAAATAGGTTACCTATCTCCGTGAACGCAGATTACCTAATAGGTTACCTATTTACCATGGTATCTCTCCCCTGTGTGCGTTGTGTTTTCGTGAGCAATAATGCAGGAAAGCAGCGGGCGGGATGGCGAGCTTGTCCTGCTGCTCCAACACAAGCTACCTTAAGAGCCGGTACGATGCGGGCAATGGGTGAAGTTCGTCAGGAGTACTGCATAAAAAAACGAGTGTGTTGTCGTGGCAGTTGGTGATCAAAGAAATAAAACAAAATAAAATCAATAAATAATAATGTCATAGACTTAAAGTCATACCTTTGAAGTCATAATGCATTGCAAGTGTTATTATGGAATGTTGTGCTGTGTTTTAAAGCGCTTCAATGTGCTGCTCTGCAAGGTTTGGAGACAGCGGGTGCGTTCACGGAGATCATGAGCAGCCGGAGATCAAGAGCAGCCGCCGCAGGGGAGGGATACCATGGTAAATAGGTTACCTATTTACCATGGTATCTCTCCCCTGGGTGCGTTGTGTTTTCGTGAGCAATAATGCAGGAAAGCAGCGGGCGGGATGGCGAGCTTGTCCTGCTGCTCCAACACAAGCTACCTTAAGAGCCGGTACGATGCGGGCAATGGGTGAAGTTCGTCAGGAGTACTGCATAAAAAAACGAGTGTGTTGTCGTGGCAGTTGGTGATCAAAGAAATAAAACAAAATAAAATCAATAAATAATAATGTCATAGACTTAAAGTCATACCTTTGAAGTCATAATGCATTGCAAGTGTTATTAGGGAATGTTGTGCTGTGTTTTCAAGCGCTTCAATGTGCTGCTCTGCAAGGTTTGGAGACAGCGGGTGCGTTCACGGAGATCATGAGCAGCCGGAGATCAAGAGCAGCCGCCGCAGGGGAGGGATACCATGGTAAATAGGTTACCTATTTACCATGGTATCTCTCCCCTGGGTGCGTTGTGTTTTCGTGAGCAATAATGCAGGAAAGCAGCGGGCGGGATGGCGAGCTTGTCCTGCTGCTCCAACACAAGCTACCTTAGAGCCGGTACGATGCGGGCAATGGGTGAAGTTCGTCAGGAGTACTGCATAAAAAAACGAGTGTGTTGTCGTGGCAGTTGGTGATCAAAGAAATAAAACAAAATAAAATCAATAAATAATAATGTCATAGACTTAAAGTCATACCTTTTGTATGTGTAAAATCCAAATTTGCATAGCTTGGGCTGGTATGGCTGACGCGTATCCATCTAACGTTATCCAATCCACACAGACTCCGTAGTAAAATAAAGCAATACAACTTTTATTCCTCAGATTTCCACAGGTTAGTATTCACAGTTATTTTACAGGATCTTCAGCGTAATAACAGATAAATTATTGACTGGTAATTTCCACAGAATAACGAAGATTACACGACACGGTAAGAAAACCGTGAGGCTCCAAAGCTATGTCTACAACAGAGTAACAAGTGACAGTTATTTAACGAATTTTTACAAAAGCGCACGAGCCCCAGAACCTAACAAAGCTCGCTCTCTTAAAGATATACTACCCTATTACTGTAAATGCGTAATAGACAAATATAATGTATCAAAATATGTCTTCTCATAAATAATATAGGCAAAAAATACTAATTGGCTCCTACATACCGGCCCCTAATTGTTATCTAAATCACAAAACAATTACTAACCAAATAAAAAACAAGGAGCCAAGTTAACTGAAAACCTTTTCTTGAGCAATCTTGAGTCTTCAATTACCTTACATTACCTGGAGTCAGAGGTTACTAGTACATGACTCACCGTAGGAGAACAGTCTTTACCACTGTCTCATTCTTATTCAGCTTCTTGAAGTAGACAGACCTTAGTGATGGGTCTGTACAGTACGCTGGTCTTAGTCTTGATGCGGACCTGACGTACAAATCCATGTCTGTCTGGCACAACCTGGATGACCTTTCCCATGACCCAGGAATTACGAGGTGCTGAGTCGTCCACCACCAGCACGACATCTCCAACAACGAAGTTGCGCGACGCACGTGACCACTTCTGGCGCTCCTGTAGCTGAGGTAGATATTCCCTAGTCCACCTCTTCCAGAACAGGTCCGACATGTACTGGACTTGCTTCCACCTTCTACGAGAGTAGATGTCTTCCTTCTGAAAGAGCCCTGGAGGCAGAGATGGCTTGATCTTGAGGAGCAGCAGGTGATTAGGTGTTAACGCCTCCAGATCATTTGGGTCATTGGATGCCTTAGTAATCGGACGACTATTGATGATAGCTTCTGCCTCACACAGAACAGTGTGAAGGCCCTCCTCGTCCAGAACTTGTACTCTCAAAGTGGCATTAAGAATCTTCCTTACTGACCTGATCAACCTCTCCCAGACACCACCATGATGAGATCCTGTAGGGGGGTTGAACATCCACTTGATTCCATTCTGAAGGAGAGTGTTTTTGATCTTGGAGCAATTCCATCCTTTGATTGCTTCCCTAAGTTCACGTTCAACTCCAATGAAGTTAGTTGCATTGTCTGAACGAAGCAATGACACTTGACCTCTTCTGGCTATAAAGCGGCGAAGTGCATTGATAAACGAGTCTGTATCCAGAGATGACGCTACCTCAATATGGACAGCCCGGATAGCCATGCAGGTAAAGATAACCCCATACCTCTTCACAACACTTCTTCCACGCCGAACCTCAAACGGACCAAAGTAGTCTACACCAGTGTTCGTGAATGGAGGTTCATCCGGCAAGACTCTGTCCTGGGGTAGATCAGCCATCTGTTGTCGCCCAGCAGCACCATGAAACCGCCGACAGACAACACACTTGGATAGAACTCTTCTTATAGCTGCATTGGCACCAGGAATCCAATAGTTTAAGCGCAGCTTGGATAGCATATGGTTGCGACCACTGTGACCCACATCCTGGTGGATCTCACGTAGGATAAGCTCTGCCACATGGAGGTCTTTCGATAGGATGGCAGGGTGTTTAGATTCTTCAGGCATAGCTGCCCTACTGAGTCTTCCACCGACTCTAAGTACTCCATCTTGTAACACAGGGTTGAGCTTATAAATATGACTGCTCTTCTTCACACTCTCACCCTTCTGCAGGGTGGATATCTCCTCAGGAAACTTCTTCCTCTGGCTGTAGCGGATAATCTCCGACTCAGCGTCCTTAAGGTCCTTCACAGTGACGTTTCTCTTGTCTAGGCTTGCTTTGAAGCTCTGCATCTCCTTGTCCAGCACAAGTTTTTGTCGATTCTTATCATCCTCAGAATGAGCGATGGCCACACTCAACTCCTTCCTCTTTTGACAAAAACGCACCAGAGTGCCTCTCAACTTGAGGACCCATGCCACTGCCCTCTTAAGACGAATCCAAGAAGAGAAGTGTTCCATCATCTGCTGAATTGTATCCAACTCCTCTTCAGCAGTCAGAGTGTACACAACAACATCCCTTCTGACCTCTGGGTCCTCCATGGCAGAATCTACAGGGAGGTCTGGGTACTCTGGCCAATCCTCCTTCGACTTCACAAGAAAGTCTGGCCCTGAGATCCAGGCTTCATTTCGCATGAAGGAATCCACCTTCAGTCCCCTCGACGCATGATCAGCTGGATTCTTGGCAGTATTAACGTACCTCCACTGCGAAGCTTCGGACATCTTCAGAATCGCTGATATTCTATTGGCCACAAAGGTGTGGAACCTAGTGGTCTCATTTTTAATGTACTTCAGTACAGCAGTACTATCTGTCCAAAACACGGAATCTTTGAGCTGCAGCTGCAGCTCCCTTCTCAGCATCTTATCCATGCGTCCTGCCATAGTGGCTGCAGTGAGCTCCATGCGAGGAATGGTGGTTGTCTTGAGCGGAGCAACTCTGGCCTTCCCCATAACAAAGGAGCAATGTACTTGATTGCAGCTGTTCCATTGCAGCAGGTAGCTCACTGTACCATAGCCTTCTTCACTCGCATCTGCAAAATGATGCAACTGAGCGAATGAGGAGTCTCCAAAGCCTGCAGGTTTAAAACACCGCTCAACCTCAAAGTCTTTCAGCAGATGGAGCTCTTTCATCCAGTCATACCACTGCTGAGCAAGCTGATCTGGTATGACATCATCCCAGCTTAGCTTCATTCTGCAAAGCTCTTGCAGGATCTTCTTAGCTGGCAGAACCACTGGCGACAAGATTCCCAAAGGATCATAGATCGAGCTGACTACAGAAAGGATACCCCTTCTGGTAAAAGGCCTGTCTTGAATGACAATTCTGAACTTGAAGGTATCAGACTGGACACACCACTGTACGCCTAATGCTCGCTCTACAGGGAGTACATCTTGTTCCAGGTCCAAGTCCTTGACTTGCTTGGCTCTCTCCTCTTCAGGAATAGCAGACAGTACACCTCGACAATTACTCATCCATTTCGTCAGTCGGAATCCTCCCTTTGCACAGATGGCTCTCAGGTCATGATACAATAACACAGCTTCTTCCTTTGAGCTGACTGATTTCAGACAGTCATCGACATAAAAATTGTGCAGCACTGTGTCGACCACCTTGGCGTCAAACTGTTCTCTGTTGTCTTCGGCACATTTTCTGAGGGCAAAACTGGCACAGCTTGGTGACGACGTTGCACCGAACAAGTGCACGACCATCTTGTACTCCACCATGGCTAGTCTGATGTCACCCTGTGGCCACCAGAGAAATCTGAGAAGGTCAGAATCTTCAGCTGGCACTTTCACTTGATGAAACATGGCTTCCACATCAGCCATAATCACCACTGGCTCCTGTCTGAACCTGGTGATAACACCTATCAGAGTGCTGGTGAGATCCGGCCCCTGTAGCAGCTGGTCATTCAATGTGGTACCTTGAAACGATGCCCCACAATCGAACACCACACGGATCTTCTTCTTCTTGGGATGGTACACCCCGTGATGTGGTATGTACCATACCTTTCCGTCATTGCGGCTGGCCTCCTCGCAGGTAACCCTCTTGGCATAGCCTTTCGCGATGATGTCACCCATGAATGCAGTGTAGTCGGCGTGAAACGAGGGATTCTTGATTAACTTATTTCTTAAATTCAGAGCGCGCTGTTCAGCTACTCTGCGGTTGTTCGGCATGTTGATCACTTCATTCCTTAACGGCAGCCTAATGCTGTAATATCCGTCCACTAGTTTGGCAGACTGTGAGACCAAATCCATAAACTGGTGGTCTTCCCTTGACATTTCCAGTTGGTCATCCTGACCACACTCAGGGAAGTCATTCTTGAACTGCTGACTCCACAGCTCATCCAGCCTGGCCACTGATATTCGGTTTGTTGTTACCTGGATCAGTCCACTTCTTATCCCGTTACCTGTGTCTTCTCTAAGAGGACCATTCACAGTCCATCCCAGTATGGTTCTCACTGCATAAGGTCCATCATCAACACTATTGATGACCTGCCATGGCTCCATTGCCTTTGGCGTGTTCGTCCCTATCAGCAGCCCTATCTTTGCGTCAATATGAGGGAGTCGCACTTGTTCCAGGTAAGGCCACCTGTTCACCTCCTTTTGCAGTGGGATGTTCTCCTTGCTCACTGGAATGGTCTTCTGAGCGAAGACATCTGGAAGATCTATGAAGTTGCTGTCCTCCAGACTGCTCACCTCCAAACCTGACACAACCTGACTGCTGACAATCTTTTCTTCACCCATGGTTCTCAGCAGTATGTCTATCTTCCTACCGTTGACATTGAGCTCACTCATAAGCTCCTCAGTGCAGAAAGTGGCAGTACTGCCTGGGTCAAGGAAAGCATAGGTAGCCACCACTTTATTGCCCTTCTTCGACTTGATTCGAACGGGTACAATAGCCAAAATGCTGTCAGCGTCACCGGCCTTGGTACGTCCACAGATCGCCTTCTCTGTTCCAACAAAACCACTAGTGACTGACCGTTTTTCACCATCTTCTGATGGCTCTTCCGGCTCTTTCTTGAGAGTAGCATTTTCCTTGATCTTCATGTGCAACACAGTAGGGTGTGTCAACGAGCATACTTTGCAACTTAGCTTCTCCTTGCAAGTTTTACTCATATGTCCTTTTTTCAGACAGCCAAAGCATAGCCCTTTGCTCCGTAGAAAGTCAATCTTCTCCTTGTGAAGAGACTTCTTCATCTGTTTACACAGCTCCATGCTATGATCACCTTGGCAGAAGAGACAGGGCTTGTTAAATGCACTGCTAGGACTGCCATAATTATTTCCCATAGGCCTAGACTCTGTGCCTTCCGTCTGGTTGTCCACCGGTGTGGCAGCTGTGGTGAAACTCTTCCTGCTACCACTTGTCTTGTGTGACTTTGAGTATGTATGAGACTTCACTTGTCCCCTCACTGCAGCGGCATCCTTTATGTCTCCAAACAGCGGGTGCAGTGCTATCTTAGCTTGCTTGTTGACAAAGTTGACAAGGTCTTTGAACTTTGCTCTTCGTTTCTGCCGCTCCTGTATATCATAGGCCATGCCTCTCCACCTCTCCCTCAGCTTGTATGGAAGTTTGGCAATAATAGCACGCATGTTAGCTGCATTGTCGAGCTCTTCCATGTACTCCATATCCGTCATGGCATTACAACATCCAGTGAGAAAGAGAGCGTACGAATGGAGTGCCTCTCCATCATCAGACTTAATGGTAGACCAACTCAGAGCCTTGTCTATGTATGCCACAGAGACCTTGTATTCATCTCCAAAGTGCTCTTCCAAAAGCTTCTTCGCTTTACGATACCCTCGTTCTGGATCCATGTGGAGGCAGCTCCTAATCAACTCTCTGGGCTGTCCATTGGTGTATTGCTCCATGAAGTAAAGTCTGTCCTTGCTGCTATCTGTCCTATCCTCCACTCCGTGTTCAAACGCTCTGATGAACAGCTTGTACTCCAAAGGGTCCCCTTTGAAGATGGGTATGTCCAATGGTGGTAGTGTAGATAGCCTTTGTTGTTTCACCAGGAATTCTGTGATATTGTTTTGTCGCAGCATGACACTGTACAACGTCCCTGTAACATCATCTTCTGGCAGAGCGGCACTGGTAGGTGTTCTTTGGTTACTGAAACTCAACTGTTGTTCTCCCTCCACAGCAGTACGTACGGCGGTAGAGGTAGGCTGGCTTTGGCTTCGAGCTTCAAGTGACTCTTCATCTTTGTTGCTATAACTAACCTTTTTCATAGCAGGTAGGACCTTGTGTGACTCCAGGTAGGAGTTCATTTCATCACTCAGGCATTTGGGTGGGACTTGAAAACCCTCCAACTCTTCCAAAACCTTAATTTTAGCATTTGAGGCTGCTAAAGCGGTTTGTAACTCCAGCTCTTCTCTCTGAGCCTTTAGCTGGATTTCCTGTCTGTCTAAAGCTTGCTTTTGCTTCAGAGCAGCTGCTTGAGCTAGCAAAGCAGCTCTTTCTACTTCAGCCTTTAAACGTGCAGATGAGGCAGAAGATGAAGCTTGTGAAGAAAGCCCAGCGTGACTTTGTTTTTTCCTCCGAGTAGTAAATGACGCACTAGATATGCTATCTGATGGCTGTACCTCTTCATCACACTGCCTAACTTGCTCCATACGTTGATGGACTTCTTCCATCCATACCTCTGTTTTCTCTATGAATTCTCTGAATGAACTAGCTTTGGGCTCAAACCAGTTAAGCTGATCGTCATTCATTTCCTTCTCTGATTGCTGCTGAAGTAACCATTTTACTGATGTGTTTAGCTCACAAAAATCCCCAAACAGCTGGCTGAGCTCAATCATCAGCTTGTTCTTAATTACTTCCAAGTTACCATCATCATCCATTAAAAGATGCATCTCATTCATTTTGCCTGTCAGCTGACCTAGCTTGGCTTTCCGTGAGCCGATGAGACGATCCTGCGTTTCCTCCATAGCTTTCACTGTAGGTTTCACTTGCCTTTTAACCACAGGTAAAACAGCTAACGCTTCATCACCATCCATGATGACGTAGCT
This sequence comes from Acipenser ruthenus, assembly GCF_902713425.1. Taxonomy (NCBI): domain Eukaryota; kingdom Metazoa; phylum Chordata; class Actinopteri; order Acipenseriformes; family Acipenseridae; genus Acipenser; species Acipenser ruthenus. The sequence continues at coordinate 87,432,395 of NC_081189.1, forward strand.
TAGCTAGCACAATACGTTCCAAAGCACTTCCAAAGTATAGCTGCGTCACACTAAATACAGCAAATGGTCCAATATTCCACTAATATTCCTTCACGACGTCCGACACATAGAACTAGCAACGAAGGAGATAAATCCGGAACTGTACTATCCCTTTTTACTGTGACATAAATAGCGAAGGCTACACTGAGAAATGAACAGGACTTACTTTGCTGTCGAGTTTGCCCATTCAACGCGACCTTCCGTATCCTTCTTTGTACTTGTCCTAGTATCCAAAAGCTCCTTTTTTACACGTTCAATTTTCCAACCGGAGCTGGGTTTTCTTACTATATGTATGTGTAAAATCCAAATTTGCATAGCTTGGGCTGGTATGGCTGACGCGTATCCATCTAACGTTATCCAATCCACACAGACTCCGTAGTAAAATAAAGCAATACAACTTTTATTCCTCAGATTTCCACAGGTTAGTATTCACAGTTATTTTACAGGATCTTCAGCGTAATAACAGATAAGTTATTGACTGGTAATTTCCACAGAATAACGAAGATTACACGACACGGTAAGAAAACCGTGAGGCTCCAAAGCTATGTCTACAACAGAGTAACAAGTGACAGTTATTTAACGAATTTTTACAAAAGCGCACGAGCCCCAGAACCTAACAAAGCTCGCTCTCTTAAAGATATACTACCCTATTACTGTAAATGCGTAATAGACAAATATAATGTATCAAAATATGTCTTCTCATAAATAATATAGGCAAAAAATACTAATTGGCTCCTACACCTTTGAAGTCATAATGCATTGCAAGTGTTATTAGGGAATGTTGTGCTGTGTTTTCAAGCGCTTCAATGTGCTGCTCTGCAAGGTTTGGAGACAGCGGGTGCGTTCACGGAGATCATGAGCAGCCGGAGATCAAGAGCAGCCGCCGCAGGGGAGGGATACCATGGTAAATAGGTTACCTATTTACCATGGTATCTCTCCCCTGGGTGCGTTGTGTTTTCGTGAGCAATAATGCAGGAAAGCAGCGGGCGGGATGGCGAGCTTGTCCTGCTGCTCCAACACAAGCTACCTTAAGAGCCGGTACGATGCGGGCAATGGGTGAAGTTCGTCAGGAGTACTGCATAAAAAAACGAGTGTGTTGTCGTGGCAGTTGGTGATCAAAGAAATAAAACAAAATAAAATCAATAAATAATAATAATGTCATAGACTTAAAGTCATACCTTTGAAGTCATAATGCATTGCAAGTGTTATTAGGGAATGTTGTGCTGTGTTTTCAAGCGCTTCAATGTGCTGCTCTGCAAGGTTTGGAGACAGCGGGTGCGTTCACGGAGATCATGAGCAGCCGGAGATCAAGAGCAGCCGCTGCAGGGGAGGGATACCATGGTAAATAGGTTACCTATTTACCATGGTATCTCTCCCCTGGGTGCGTTGTGTTTTCGTGAGCAATAATGCAGGAAAGCAGCGGGCGGGATGGCGAGCTTGTCCTGCTGCTCCAACACAAGCTACCTTAAGAGCCGGTACGATGCGGGCAATGGGTGTAGTTCGTCAGGAGTACTGCATAAAAAAAACGAGTGTGTTGTCGTGGCAGTTGGTGATCAAAGAAATAAAACAAAATAAAATCAATAAATAATAATGTCATAGACTTAAAGTCATACCTTTGAAGTCATAATGCATTGCAAGTGTTATTAGGGAATGTTGTGCTGTGTTTTCAAGCGCTTCAATGTGCTGCTCTGCAAGGTTTGGAGACAGCGGGTGCGTTCTAGGAGATCATGAGCAGCCGGAGATCAAGAGCAGCCGCCGCAGGGGAGGGATACCATGGTAAATAGGTTACATATCTCCGTGAACGCAGATTACCTAATAGGTTACCTATTTACCATGGTATCTCTCCCCTGTGTGCGTTGTGTTTTCGTGAGCAATAATGCAGGAAAGCAGCGGGCGGGATGGCGAGCTTGTCCTGCTGCTCCAACACAAGCTACCTTAAGAGCCGGTACGATGCGGGCAATGGGTGAAGTTCGTCAGGAGTACTGCATAAAAAAACGAGTGTGTTGTCGTGGCAGTTGGTGATCAAAGAAATAAAACAAAATAAAATCAATAAATAATAATGTCATAGACTTAAAGTCATACCTTTGAAGTCATAATGCATTGCAAGTGTTATTAGGGAATGTTGTGCTGTGTTTTCAAGCGCTTCAATGTGCTGCTCTGCAAGGTTTGGAGACAGCGGGTGCGTTCTAGGAGATCATGAGCAGCCGGAGATCAAGAGCAGCCGCCGCAGGGGAGGGATACCATGGTAAATGGCAGTTGGTGATCAAAGAAATTAAACAAAATAAAATCAATAAATAATAATGTCATAGACTTAAAGTCATACCTTTGAAGTCATAATGCATTGCAAGTGTTATTAGGGAATGTTGTGCTGTGTTTTCAAGCGCTTCAATGTGCTGCTCTGCAAGGTTTGGAGACAGCGGGTGCGTTCACGGAGATCATGAGCAGCCGGAGATCAAGAGCAGCCGCCGCAGGGGAGGGATACCATGGTAAATAGGTTACATATCTCCGTGAACGCAGATTACCTAATAGGTTACCTATTTACCATGGTATCTCTCCCCTGTGTGCGTTGTGTTTTCCTGAGCAATAATGCAGGAAAGCAGCGGGCGGGATGGCGAGCTTGTCCTGCTGCTCCAACACAAGCTACCTTAAGAGCCGGTACGATGCGGGCAATGGGTGAAGTTCGTCAGGAGTACTGCATAAAAAAACGAGTGTGTTGTCGTGGCAGTTGGTGATCAAAGAAATAAAACAAAATAAAATCAATAAATAATAATGTCATAGACTTAAAGTCATACCTTTGAAGTCATAATGCATTGCAAGTGTTATTAGGGAATGTTGTGCTGTGTTTTCAAGCGCTTCAATGTGCTGCTCTGCAAGGTTTGGAGACAGCGGGTGCGTTCACGGAGATCATGAGCAGCCGGAGATCAAGAGCAGCCGCCGCAGGGGAGGGATACCATGGTAAATAGGTTACCTATTTACCATAGGTTACCTATTTACCATGGTATCTCTCCCCTGGGTGCGTTTGGTTTTCGTGAGCAATAATGCAGGAAAGCAGCGGGCGGGATGGCGAGCTTGTCCTGCTGCTCCAACACAAGCTACCTTAGAGCCGGTACGATGCGGGCAATGGGTGAAGTTCGTCAGGAGTACTGCATAAAAAAACGAGTGTGTTGTCGTGGCAGTTGGTGATCAAAGAAATAAAACAAAATAAAATCAATAAATAATAATGTCATAGACTTAAAGTCATACCTTTGAAGTCATAATGCATTGCAAGTGTTATTAGGGAATGTTGTGCTGTGTTTTCAAGCGCTTCAATGTGCTGCTCTGCAAGGTTTGGAGACAGCGGGTGCGTTCACGGAGATCATGAGCAGCCGGAGATCAAGAGCAGTGCGTTGTGTTTTCGTGAGCAATAATGCAGGAAAGCAGCGGGCGGGATGGCGAGCTTGTCCTGCTGCTCCAACACAAGCTACCTTAAGAGCCGGTACGATGCGGGCAATGGGTGAAGATCATCAGGAGTACTGCATAAAAAAAACGAGTGTGTTGTCGTGGCAGTTGGTGATCAAAGAAATAAAACAAAATAAAATTAATAAATAATAATGTCATAGACTTAAAGTCATACCTTTGAAGTCATAATGCATTGCAAGTGTTATTAGGGAATGTTGTGCTGTGTTTTGAAGCGCTTCAATGTGCTGCTCTGCAAGGTTTGGAGACAGCGGGTGCGTTCACGGAGATCATGAGCAGCCGGAGATCAAGAGCAGCCGCCGCAGGGGAGGGATACCATGGTAAATAGGTTACCTATCTCCGTGAACGCAGATTACCTAATAGGTTACCTATTTACCATGGTATCTCTCCCCTGGGTGCGTTGTGTTTTGGTGAGCAATAATTCAGGAAAGCAGCGGGCGGGATGGCGAGCTTGTCCTGCTGCTCCAACACAAGCTACCTTAAGAGCCGGTACGATGCGGGCAATGGGTGAAGTTCGTCAGGAGTACTGCATAAAAAAAAACGAGTGTGTTGTCGTGGCAGTTGGTGATCAAAGAAATAAAACAAAATAAAATCAATAAATAATAATGTCATAGACTTAAAGTCATACCTTTGAAGTCATAATGCATTGCAAGTGTTATTAGGGAATGTTGTGCTGTGTTTTCAAGCGCTTCAATGTGCTGCTCTGCAAGGTTTGGAGACAGCGGGTGCGTTCACGGAGATCATGAGCAGCCGGAGATCAAGAGCAGCCGCCGCAGGGGAGGGATACCATGGTAAATAGGTTACCTATTTACCATGGTATCTCTCCCCTGGGTGCGTTGTGTTTTCGTGAGCAATAATGCAGGAAAGCAGCGGGCGGGATGGCGAGCTTGTCCTGCTGCTCCAACACAAGCTACCTTAGAGCCGGTACGATGCGGGCAATGGGTGAAGTTCGTCAGGAGTACTGCATAAAAAAACGAGTGTGTTGTCGTGGCAGTTGGTGATCAAAGAAATAAAACAAAATAAAATCAATAAATAATAATAATGTCATAGACTTAAAGTCATACCTTTGAAGTCATAATGCATTGCAAGTGTTATTAGGGAATGTTGTGCTGTGTTTTCAAGCGCTTCAATGTGCTGCTCTGCAAGGTTTGGAGACAGCGGGTGCGTTCACGGAGATCATGAGCAGCCGGAGATCAAGAGCAGCCGCCGCAGGGGAGGGATACCATGGTAAATAGGTTACCTATTTACCATGGTATCTCTCCCCTGGGTGCGTTGTGTTTTCGTGAGCAATAATGCAGGAAAGCAGCGGGCGGGATGGCGAGCTTGTCCTGCTGCTCCAACACAAGCTACCTTAAGAGCCGGTACGATGCGGGCAATGGGTGAAGTTCGTCAGGAGTACTGCATAAAAAAAACGAGTGTGTTGTCGTGGCAGTTGGTGATCAAAGAAATAAAACAAAATAAAATTAATAAATAATAATGTCATAGACTTAAAGTCATACCTTTGAAGTCATAATGCATTGCAAGTGTTATTAGGGAATGTTGTGCTGTGTTTTGAAGCGCTTCAATGTGCTGCTCTGCAAGGTTTGGAGACAGCGGGTGCGTTCACGGAGATCATGAGCAGCCAGAGATCAAGAGCAGCCGCCGCAGGGGAGGGATACCATGGTAAATAGGTTACCTATCTCCGTGAACGCAGATTACCTAATAGGTTACCTATTTACCATGGTATCTCTCCCCTGGGTGCGTTGTGTTTTGGTGAGCAATAATACAGGAAAGCAGCGGGCGGGATGGCGAGCTTGTCCTGCTGCTCCAACACAAGCTACCTTAAGAGCCGGTACGATGCGGGCAATGGGTGAAGTTCGTCAGGAGTACTGCATAAAAAAAAACGAGTGTGTTGTCGTGGCAGTTGGTGATCAAAGAAATAAAACAAAATAAAATCAATAAATAATAATGTCATAGACTTAAAGTCATACCTTTGAAGTCATAATGCATTGCAAGTGTTATTAGGGAATGTTGTGCTGTGTTTTCAAGCGCTTCAATGTGCTGCTCTGCAAGGTTTGGAGACAGCGGGTGCGTTCACGGAGATCATGAGCAGCCGGAGATCAAGAGCAGCCGCCGCAGGGGAGGGATACCATGGTAAATAGGTTACCTATTTACCATGGTATCTCTCCCCTGGGTGCGTTGTGTTTTCGTGAGCAATAATGCAGGAAAGCAGCGGGCGGGATGGCGAGCTTGTCCTGCTGCTCCAACACAAGCTACCTTAGAGCCGGTACGATGCGGGCAATGGGTGAAGTTCGTCAGGAGTACTGCATAAAAAAACGAGTGTGTTGTCGTGGCAGTTGGTGATCAAAGAAATAAAACAAAATAAAATCAATAAATAATAATAATGTCATAGACTTAAAGTCATACCTTTGAAGTCATAATGCATTGCAAGTGTTATTAGGGAATGTTGTGCTGTGTTTTCAAGCGCTTCAATGTGCTGCTCTGCAAGGTTTGGAGACAGCGGGTGCGTTCACGGAGATCATGAGCAGCCGGAGATCAAGAGCAGCCGCCGCAGGGGAGGGATACCATGGTAAATAGGTTACCTATTTACCATGGTATCTCTCCCCTGGGTGCGTTGTGTTTTCGTGAGCAATAATGCAGGAAAGCAGCGGGCAGGATGGCGAGCTTGTCCTGCTGCTCCAACACAAGCTACCTTAAGAGCCGGTACGATGCGGGCAATGGGTGAAGTTCGTCAGGAGTACTGCATAAAAAAACGAGTGTGTTGTCGTGGCAGTTGGTGATCAAAGAAATAAAACAAAATAAAATCAATCAATAATAATAATGTCATAGACTTAAAGTCATACCTTTGAAGTCATAATGCATTGCAAGTGTTATTAGGGAATGTTGTGCTGTGTTTTCAAGCGCTTCAATGTGCTGCTCTGCAAGGTTTGGAGACAGCGGGTGCGTTCACGGAGATCATGAGCAGCCGGAGATCAAGAGCAGCCGCCGCAGGGGAGGGATACCATGGTAAATAGGTTACCTATTTACCATGGAATCTCTCCCCTGGGTGCGTTGTGTTTTCGTGAGCAATAATGCAGGAAAGCAGCGGGCGGGATGGCGAGCTTGTCCTGCTGCTCCAACACAAGCTACCTTAAGAGCCGGTACGATGCGGGCAATGGGTGAAGTTCGTCAGGAGTACTGCATAAAAAAAAACGAGTGTGTTGTCGTGGCAGTTGGTGATCAAAGAAATAAAACAAAATAAAATCAATAAATAATAATGTCATAGACTTAAAGTCATACCTTTGAAGTCATAATGCATTGCAAGTGTTATTAGGGAATGTTGTGCTGTGTTTTCAAGCGCTTCAATGTGCTGCTCTGCAAGGTTTGGAGACAGCGGGTGCGTTCACGGAGATCATGAGCAGCCGGAGATCAAGAGCAGCCGCCGCAGGGGAGGGATACCATGGTAAATAGGTTACCTATTTACCATGGTATCTCTCCCCTGGGTGCGTTGTGTTTTCGTGAGCAATAATGCAGGAAAGCAGCGGGCGGGATGGCGAGCTTGTCCTGCTGCTCCAACACAAGCTACCTTAGAGCCGGTACGATGCGGGCAATGGGTGAAGTTCGTCAGGAGTACTGCATAAAAAAACGAGTGTGTTGTCGTGGCAGTTGGTGATCAAAGAAATAAAACAAAATAAAATCAATAAATAATAATAATGTCATAGACTTAAAGTCATACCTTTGAAGTCATAATGCATTGCAAGTGTTATTAGGGAATGTTGTGCTGTGTTTTCAAGCGCTTCAATGTGCTGCTCTGCAAGGTTTGGAGACAGCGGGTGCGTTCACGGAGATCATGAGCAGCCGGAGATCAAGAGCAGCCGCCGCAGGGGAGGGATACCATGGTAAATAGGTTACCTATTTACCATGGTATCTCTCCCCTGGGTGCGTTGTGTTTTCGTGAGCAATAATGCAGGAAAGCAGCGGGCGGGATGGCGAGCTTGTCCTGCTGCTCCAACACAAGCTACCTTAAGAGCCGGTACGATGCGGGCAATGGGTGAAGTTCGTCAGGAGTACTGCATAAAAAAACGAGTGTGTTGTCGTGGCAGTTGGTGATCAAAGAAATAAAACAAAATAAAATCAATCAATAATAATAATGTCATAGACTTAAAGTCATACCTTTGAAGTCATAATGCATTGCAAGTGTTATTAGGGAATGTTGTGCTGTGTTTTCAAGCGCTTCAATGTGCTGCTCTGCAAGGTTTGGAGACAGCGGGTGCGTTCACGGAGATCATGAGCAGCCGGAGATCAAGAGCAGCCGCCGCAGGGGAGGGATACCATGGTAAATAGGTTACCTATTTACCATGGTATCTCTCCCCTGGGTGCGTTGTGTTTTCGTGAGCAATAATGCAGGAAAGCAGCGGGCGGGATGGCGAGCTTGTCCTGCTGCTCCAACACAAGCTACCTTAAGAGCCGGTACGATGCGGGCAATGGGTGAAGTTCGTCAGGAGTACTGCATAAAAAAACGAGTGTGTTGTCGTGGCAGTTGGTGATCAAAGAAATAAAACAAAATAAATAATAATGTCATAGACTTAAAGTCATACCTTTGAAGTCATAATGCATTGCAAGTGTTATTAGGGAATGTTGTGCTGTGTTTTCAAGCGCTTCAATGTGCTGCTCTGCAAGGTTTGGAGACAGCGGGTGCGTTCACGGAGATCATGAGCAGCCGGAGATCAAGAGCAGCCGCCGCAGGGGAGGTATATCTCTCCCCTGGGTGCGTTGTGTTTTCGTGAGCAATAATGCAGGAAAGCAGCGGGCGGGATGGCGAGCTTGTCCTGCTGCTCCAACACAAGCTACCTTAGAGCCGGTACGATGCGGGCAATGGGTGAAGTTCGTCAGGAGTACTGCATAAAAAAACGAGTGTGTTGTCGTGGCAGTTGGTGATCAAAGAAATAAAACAAAATAAAATCAATAAATAATAATGTCATAGACTTAAAGTCATACCTTTGAAGTCATAATGCATTGCAAGTGTTATTAGGGAATGTTGTGCTGTGTTTTCAAGCGCTTCAATGTGCTGCTCTGCAAGGTTTGGAGACAGCGGGTGCGTTCACGGAGATCATGAGCAGCCGGAGATCAAGAGCAGCCGCCGCAGGGGAGGGATACCATGGTAAATAGGTTACCTATTTACCATGGTATCTCTCCCCTGGGTGCGTTGTGTTTTCGTGAGCAATAATGCAGGAAAGCAGCGGGCGGGATGGCGAGCTTGTCCTGCTGCTCCAACACAAGCTAACTTAAGAGCCGGTACGATGCGGGCAATGGGTGAAGTTCGTCAGGAGTACTGCATAAAAAACGAGTGTGTTGTCGTGGCAGTTGGTGATCAAAGAAATAAAACAAAATAAAATCAATAAATAATAATGTCATAGACTTAAAGTCATACCTTTGAAGTCATAATGCATTGCAAGTGTTATTAGGGAATGTTATGCTGTGTTTTCAAGCGCTTCAATGTGCTGCTCTGCAAGGTTTGGAGACAGCGGGTGCGTTCACGGAGATCATGAGCAGCCGGAGATCAAGAGCAGCCGCCGCAGGGGAGGGATACCATGGTAAATAGGTTACCTATTTACCATGGTATCTCTCCCCTGGGTGCGTTGTGTTTTCGTGAGCAATAATGCAGGAAAGCAGCGGGCGGGATGGCGAGCTTGTCCTGCTGCTCCAACACAAGCTACCTTAAGAGCCGGTACGATGCGGGCAATGGGTGAAGTTCGTCAGGAGTACTGCATAAAAAAAACGAGTGTGTTGACGTGGCAGTTGGTGATCAAAGAAATAAAACAAAATAAAATTAATAAATAATAATGTCATAGACTTAAAGTCATACCTTTGAAGTCATAATGCATTGCAAGTGTTATTAGGGAATGTTGTGCTGTGTTTTCAAGCGCTTCAATGTGCTGCTCTGCAAGGTTTGGAGACAGCGGGTGCGTTCTAGGAGATCATGAGCAGCCGGAGATCAAGAGCAGCCGCCGCAGGGGAGGGATACCATGGTAAATAGGTTACCTATCTCCGTGAACGCAGATTACCTAATAGGTTACCTATTTACCATGGTATCTCTCCCCTGGGTGCGTTGTGTTTTCGTGAGCAATAATGCAGGAAAGCAGCGGGCGGGATGGCGAGCTTGTCCTGCTGCTCCAACACAAGCTACCTTAAGAGCCGGTACGATGCGGGCAATGGGTGAAGTTCGTCAGGAGTACTGCATAAAAAAAACGAGTGTGTTGTCGTGGCAGTTGGTGATCAAAGAAATAAAACAAAATAAAATCAATAAATAATAATGTCATAGACTTAAAGTCATACCTTTGAAGTCATAATGCATTGCAAGTGTTATTAGGGAATGTTGTGCTGTGTTTTCAAGCGCTTCAATGTGCTGCTCTGCAAGGTTTGGAGACAGCGGGTGCGTTCACGGAGATCATGAGCAGCCGGAGATCAAGAGCAGCCGCCGCAGGGGAGGGATACCATGGTAAATAGGTTACCTATTTACCATGGTATCTCTCCCCTGGGTGCGTTGTGTTTTCGTGAGCAATAATGCAGGAAAGCAGCGGGCGGGATGGCGAGCTTGTCCTGCTGCTCCAACACAAGCTACCTTAAGAGCCGGTACGATGCGGGCAATGGGTGAAGTTCGTCAGGAGTACTGCATAAAAAAAAAACGAGTGTGTTGTCGTGGCAGTTGGTGATCAAAGAAATAAAACAAAATAAAATCAATAAATAATAATGTCATAGACTTAAAGTCATACCTTTGAAGTCATAATGCATTGCAAGTGTTATTAGGGAATGTTGTGCTATGTTTTCAAGCGCTTCAATGTGCTGCTCTGCAAGGTTTGGAGACAGCGGGTGCGTTCACGGAGATCATGAGCAGCCGGAGATCAAGAGCAGCCGCCGCAGGGGAGGGATACCATGGTAAATAGGTTACCTATTTACCATGGTATCCCTCCCCTGCGGCGGCTGCTCTTGATCTCCGGCTGCTCATGGTAAATAGGTTACCTATTTACCATGGTATCTCTCCCCTGGGTGCGTTGTGTTTTCGTGAGCAATAATGCAGGAAAGCAGCGGGCGGGATGGCGAGCTTGTCCTGCTGCTCCAACACAAGCTACCTTAAGAGCCGGTACGATGCGGGCAATGGGTGAAGTTCGTCAGGAGTACTGCATAAAAAAAACGAGTGTGTTGTCGTGGCAGTTGGTGATCAAAGAAATAAAACAAAATAAAATCAATAAATAATAATGTCATAGACTTAAAGTCATACCTTTGAAGTCATAATGCATTGCAAGTGTTATTAGGGAATGTTGTGCTGTGTTTTCAAGCGCTTCAATGTGCTGCTCTGCAAGGTTTGGAGACAGCGGGTGCGTTCACGGAGATCATGAGCAGCCGGAGATCAAGAGCAGCCGCCGCAGGGGAGGGATACCATGGTAAATAGGTTACCTATTTACCATGGTATCTCTCCCCTGGGTGCGTTGTGTTTTCGTGAGCAATAATGCAGGAAAGCAGCGGGCGGGATGGCGAGCTTGTCCTGCTGCTCCAACACAAGCTACCTTAAGAGCCGGTACGATGCGGGCAATGGGTGAAGTTCGTCAGGAGTACTGCATAAAAAAAACGAGTGTGTTGTCGTGGCAGTTGGTGATCAAAGAAATAAAACAAAATAAAATCAATAAATAATAATGTCATAGACTTAAAGTCATACCTTTGAAGTCATAATGCATTGCAAGTGTTATTAGGGAATGTTGTGCTGTGTTTTCAAGCGCTTCAATGTGCTGCTCTGCAAGGTTTGGAGACAGCGGGTGCGTTCACGGAGATCATGAGCAGCCGGAGATCAAGAGCAGCCGCCGCAGGGGAGGGATACCATGGTAAATAGGTTACCTATTTACCATGGTATCTCTCCCCTGGGTGCGTTGTGTTTTCGTGAGCAATAATGCAGGAAAGCAGCGGGCGGGATGGCGAGCTTGTCCTGCTGCTCCAACACAAGCTACCTTAAGAGCCGGTACGATGCGGGCAATGGGTGAAGTTCGTCAGGAGTACTGCATAAAAAAAAAACGAGTGTGTTGTCGTGGCAGTTGGTGATCAAAGAAATAAAACAAAATAAAATCAATAAATAATAATGTCATAGACTTAAAGTCATACCTTTGAAGTCATAATGCATTGCAAGTGTTATTAGGGAATGTTGTGCTATGTTTTCAAGCGCTTCAATGTGCTGCTCTGCAAGGTTTGGAGACAGCGGGTGCGTTCACGGAGATCATGAGCAGCCGGAGATCAAGAGCAGCCGCCGCAGGGGAGGGATACCATGGTAAATAGGTTACCTATTTACCATGGTATCCCTCCCCTGCGGCGGCTGCTCTTGATCTCCGGCTGCTCATGGTAAATAGGTTACCTATTTACCATGGTATCTCTCCCCTGGGTGCGTTGTGTTTTCGTGAGCAATAATGCAGGAAAGCAGCGGGCGGGATGGCGAGCTTGTCCTGCTGCTCCAACACAAGCTACCTTAAGAGCCGGTACGATGCGGGCAATGGGTGAAGTTCGTCAGGAGTGCTGCATAAAAAAACGAGTGTGTTGTCGTGGCAGTTGGTGATCAAAGAAATAAAACAAAATAAAATCAATAAATAATAATGTCATAGACTTAAAGTCATACCTTTGAAGTCATAATGCATTGCAAGTGTTATTAGGGAATGTTGTGCTATGTTTTCAAGCGCTTCAATGTGCTGCTCTGCAAGGTTTGGAGACAGCGGGTGCGTTCACGGAGATCATGAGCAGCCGGAGATCAAGAGCAGCCGCCGCAGGGGAGGGATACCATGGTAAATAGGTTACCTATTTACCATGGTATCTCTCCCCTGGGTGCGTTGTGTTTTCGTGAGCAATAATGCAGGAAAGCAGCGGGCGGGATGGCGAGCTTGTCCTGCTGCTCCAACACAAGCTACCTTAAGAGCCGGTACGATGCGGGCAATGGGTGAAGTTCGTCAGGAGTACTGCATAAAAAAACGAGTGTGTTGTCGTGGCAGTTGGTGATCAAAGAAATAAAACAAAATAAAATCAATAAATAATAATGTCATAGACTTAAAGTTATACCTTTGAAGTCATAATGCATTGCAAGTGTTATTAGGGAATGTTGTGCTGTGTTTTCAAGCGCTTCAATGTGCTGCTCTGCAAGGTTTGGAGACAGCGGGTGCGTTCACGGAGATCATGAGCAGCCGGAGATCAAGAGCAGCCGCCGCAGGGGAGGGATACCATGGTAAATAGGTTACCTATCTCCTTGAACGCAGATTACCTAATAGGTTACCTATTTACCATGGTATCTCTCCCCTGGGTGCGTTGTGTTTTCGTGAGCAATAATGCAGGAAAGCAGCGGGCGGGATGGCGAGCTTGTCCTGCTGCTCCAACACAAGCTACCTTAAGAGCCGGTACGATGCGGGCAATGGGTGAAGTTCGTCAGGAGTACTGCATAAAAAAAACGAGTGTGTTGTCGTGGCAGTTGGTGATCAAAGAAATAAAACAAAATAAAATCAATAAATAATAATGTCATAGACTTAAAGTCATACCTTTGAAGTCATAATGCATTGCAAGTGTTATTAGGGAATGTTGTGCTGTGTTTTCAAGCGCTTCAATGTGCTGCTCTGCAAGGTTTGGAGACAGCGGGTGCGTTCACGGAGATCATGAGCAGCCGGAGATCAAGAGCAGCCGCCGCAGGGGAGGGATACCATGGTAAATAGGTTACCTATTTACCATGGTATCTCTCCCCTGGGTGCGTTGTGTTTTCGTGAGCAATAATGCAGGAAAGCAGCGGGCGGGATGGCGAGCTTGTCCTGCTGCTCCAACACAAGCTACCTTAAGAGCCGGTACGATGCGGGCAATGGGTGAAGTTCGTCAGGAGTACTGCATAAAAAAAAAACGAGTGTGTTGTCGTGGCAGTTGGTGATCAAAGAAATAAAACAAAATAAAATCAATAAATAATAATGTCATAGACTTAAAGTCATACCTTTGAAGTCATAATGCATTGCAAGTGTTATTAGGGAATGTTGTGCTATGTTTTCAAGCGCTTCAATGTGCTGCTCTGCAAGGTTTGGAGACAGCGGGTGCGTTCACGGAGATCATGAGCAGCCGGAGATCAAGAGCAGCCGCCGCAGGGGAGGGATACCATGGTAAATAGGTTACCTATTTACCATGGTATCTCTCCCCTGGGTGCGTTGTGTTTTCGTGAGCAATAATGCAGGAAAGCAGCGGGCGGGATGGCGAGCTTGTCCTGCTGCTCCAACACAAGCTACCTTAAGAGCCGGTACGATGCGGGCAATGGGTGAAGTTCGTCAGGAGTACTGCATAAAAAAAACGAGTGTGTTGTCGTGGCAGTTGGTGATCAAAGAAATAAAACAAAATAAAATCAATAAATAATAATGTCATAGACTTAAAGTCATACCTTTGAAGTCATAATGCATTGCAAGTGTTATTAGGGAATGTTGTGCTGTGTTTTCAAGCGCTTCAATGTGCTGCTCTGCAAGGTTTGGAGACAGCGGGTGCGTTCACGGAGATCATGAGCAGCCGGAGATCAAGAGCAGCCGCCGCAGGGGAGGGATACCATGGTAAATAGGTTACCTATTTACCATGGTATCTCTCCCCTGGGTGCGTTGTGTTTTCGTGAGCAATAATGCAGGAAAGCAGCGGGCGGGATGGCGAGCTTGTCCTGCTGCTCCAACACAAGCTACCTTAAGAGCCGGTACGATGCGGGCAATGGGTGAAGTTCGTCAGGAGTGCTGCATAAAAAAACGAGTGTGTTGTCGTGGCAGTTGGTGATCAAAGAAATAAAACAAAATAAAATCAATAAATAATAATGTCATAGACTTAAAGTCATACCTTTGAAGTCATAATGCATTGCAAGTGTTATTAGGGAATGTTGTGCTATGTTTTCAAGCGCTTCAATGTGCTGCTCTGCAAGGTTTGGAGACAGCGGGTGCGTTCACGGAGATCATGAGCAGCCGGAGATCAAGAGCAGCCGCCGCAGGGGAGGGATACCATGGTAAATAGGTTACCTATTTACCATGGTATCTCTCCCCTGGGTGCGTTGTGTTTTCGTGAGCAATAATGCAGGAAAGCAGCGGGCGGGATGGCGAGCTTGTCCTGCTGCTCCAACACAAGCTACCTTAAGAGCCGGTACGATGCGGGCAATGGGTGAAGTTCGTCAGGAGTACTGCATAAAAAAACGAGTGTGTTGTCGTGGCAGTTGGTGATCAAAGAAATAAAACAAAATAAAATCAATAAATAATAATGTCATAGACTTAAAGTTATACCTTTGAAGTCATAATGCATTGCAAGTGTTATTAGGGAATGTTGTGCTGTGTTTTCAAGCGCTTCAATGTGCTGCTCTGCAAGGTTTGGAGACAGCGGGTGCGTTCACGGAGATCATGAGCAGCCGGAGATCAAGAGCAGCCGCCGCAGGGGAGGGATACCATGGTAAATAGGTTACCTATTTACCATGGTATCTCTCCCCTGGGTGCGTTGTGTTTTCGTGAGCAATAATGCAGGAAAGCAGCGGGCGGGATGGCGAGCTTGTCCTGCTGCTCCAACACAAGCTACCTTAAGAGCCGGTACGATGCGGGCAATGGGTGAAGTTCGTCAGGAGTACTGCATTAGAAAAACGAGTGTGTTGTCGTGGCAGTTGGTGATCAAAGAAATAAAACAAAATAAAATCAATAAATAATAATGTCATAGACTTAAAGTCATACCTTTGAAGTCATAATGCATTGCAAGTGTTATTAGGGAATGTTGTGCTGTGTTTTCAAGCGCTTCAATGTGCTGCTCTGCAAGGTTTGGAGACAGCGGGTGCGTTCACGGAGATCATGAGCAGCCGGAGATCAAGAGCAGCCGCCGCAGGGGAGGGATACCATGGTAAATAGGTTACCTATTTACCATGGTATCTCTCCCCTGGGTGCGTTGTGTTTTCGTGAGCAATAATGCAGGAAAGCAGCGGGCGGGATGGCGAGCTAGTCCTGCTGCTCCAACACAAGCTACCTTAAGAGCCGGTACGATGCGGGCAATGGGTGAAGTTCGTCAGGAGTACTGCATAAAAAAACGAGTGTGTTGTTGTGGCAGTTGGTGATCAAAGAAATAAAACAAAATAAAATCAATAAATAATAATGCCATAGACTTAAAGTCATACCTTTGAAGTCATAATGCATTGCAAGTGTTATTAGGGAATGTTGTGCTGTGTTTTCAAGCGCTTCAATGTGCTGCTCTGCAAGGTTTGGAGACAGCGGGTGCGTTCACGGAGATCATGAGCAGCCGGAGATCAAGAGCAGCCGCCGCAGGGGAGGGATACCATGGTAAATAGGTTACCTATTTACCATGGTATCTCTCCCCTGGGTGCGTTGTGTTTTCGTGAGCAATAATGCAGGAAAGCAGCGGGCGGGATGGCGAGCTTGTCCTGCTGCTCCAACACAAGCTACCTTAGAGCCGGTACGATGCGGGCAATGGGTGAAGTTCGTCAGGAGTACTGCATAAAAAAACGAGTGTGTTGTCGTGGCAGTTGGTGATCAAAGAAATAAAACAAAATAAAATCAATAAATAATAATGTCATAGACTTAAAGTCATACCTTTGAAGTCATAATGCATTGCAAGTGTTATTAGGGAATGTTGTGCTGTGTTTTCAAGCGCTTCAATGTGCTGCTCTGCAAGGTTTGGAGACAGCGGGTGCGTTCACGGAGATCATGAGCAGCCGGAGATCAAGAGCAGCCGCCGCAGGGGAGGGATACCATGGTAAATAGGTTACCTATTTACCATGGTATCTCTCCCCTGGGTGCGTTGTGTTTTCGTGAGCAATAATGCAGGAAAGCAGCGGGCGGGATGGCGAGCTTGTCCTGCTGCTCCAACACAAGCTACCTTAAGAGCCGGTACGATGCGGGCAATGGGTGAAGTTCGTCAGGAGTACTGCGTAAAAAAAAACGAGTGTGTTGTCGTGGCAGTTGGTGATCAAAGAAATAAAACAAAATAAAATCAATAAATAATAATGTCATAGACTTAAAGTCATACCTTTGAAGTCATAATGCATTGCAAGTGTTATTAGGGAATGTTGTGCTGTGTTTTCAAGCGCTTCAATGTGCTGCTCTGCAAGGTTTGGAGACAGCGGGTGCGTTCACGGAGATCATGAGCAGCCGGAGATCAAGAGCAGCCGCCGCAGGGGAGGGATACCATGGTAAATAGGTTACCTATTTACCATGGTATCTCTCCCCTGGGTGCGTTGTGTTTTCGTGAGCAATAATGCAGGAAAGCAGCGGGCGGGATGGCGAGCTTGTCCTGCTGCTCCAACACAAGCTACCTTAGAGCCGGTACGATGCGGGCAATGGGTGAAGATCGTCAGGAGTACTGCATAAAAAAACGAGTGTGTTGTCGTGGCAGTTGGTGATCAAAGAAATAAAACAAAATAAAATCAATAAATAATAATAATGTCATAGACTTAAAGTCATACCTTTGAAGTCATAATGCATTGCAAGTGTTATTAGGGAATGTTGTGCTGTGTTTTCAAGCGCTTCAATGTGCTGCTCTGCAAGGTTTGGAGACAGCGGGTGCGTTCACGGAGATCATGAGCAGCCGGAGATCAAGAGCAGCCGCCGCAGGGGAGGGATACCATGGTAAATAGGTTACCTATTTACCATGGTATCTCTCCCCTGGGTGCGTTGTGTTTTCGTGAGCAATAATGCAGGAAAGCAGCGGGCGGGATGGCGAGCTCGTCCTGCTGCTCCAACACAAGCTACCTTAAGAGCCGGTACGATGCGGGCAATGGGTGAAGTTCGTCAGGAGTACTGCGTAAAAAAAAACGAGTGTGTTGTCGTGGCAGTTGGTGATCAAAGAAATAAAACAAAATAAAATCAATAAATAATAATGTCATAGACTTAAAGTCATACCTTTGAAGTCATAATGCATTGCAAGTGTTATTAGGGAATGTTGTGCTGTGTTTTCAAGCGCTTCAATGTGCTGCTCTGCAAGGTTTGGAGACAGCGGGTGCGTTCACGGAGATCATGAGCAGCCGGAGATCAAGAGCAGCCGCCGCAGGGGAGGGATACCATGGTAAATAGGTTACCTATTTACCATGGTATCTCTCCCCTGGGTGCGTTGTGTTTTCGTGAGCAATAATGCAGGAAAGCAGCGGGCGGGATGGCGAGCTTGTCCTGCTGCTCCAACACAAGCTACCTTAGAGCCGGTACGATGCGGGCAATGGGTGAAGATCGTCAGGAGTACTGCATAAAAAAACGAGTGTGTTGTCGTGGCAGTTGGTGATCAAAGAAATAAAACAAAATAAAATCAATAAATAATAATAATGTCATAGACTTAAAGTCATACCTTTGAAGTCATAATGCATTGCAAGTGTTATTAGGGAATGTTGTGCTGTGTTTTCAAGCGCTTCAATGTGCTGCTCTGCAAGGTTTGGAGACAGCGGGTGCGTTCACGGAGATCATGAGCAGCCGGAGATCAAGAGCAGCCGCCGCAGGGGAGGGATACCATGGTAAATAGGTTACCTATTTACCATGGTATCTCTCCCCTGGGTGCGTTGTGTTTTCGTGAGCAATAATGCAGGAAAGCAGCGGGCGGGATGGCGAGCTCGTCCTGCTGCTCCAACACAAGCTACCTTAAGAGCCGGTACGATGCGGGCAATGGGTGAAGTTCGTCAGGAGTACTGCATAAAAAAAACGAGTGTGTTGTCGTGGCAGTTGGTGATCAAAGAAATAAAACAAAATAAAATCAATAAATAATAATGTCATAGACTTAAAGTCATACCTTTGAAGTCATAATGCATTGCAAGTGTTATTAGGGAATGTTGTGCTGTGTTTTCAAGCGCTTCAATGTGCTGCTCTGCAAGGTTTGGAGACAGCGGGTGCGTTCACGGAGATCATGAGCAGCCGGAGATCAAGAGCAGCCGCCGCAGGGGAGGGATACCATGGTAAATAGGTTACCTATTTACCATGGTATCTCTCCCCTGGGTGCGTTGTGTTTTCGTGAGCAATAATGCAGGAAAGCAGCGGGCGGGATGGCGAGCTTGTCCTGCTGCTCCAACACAAGCTACCTTAGAGCCGGTACGATGCGGGCAATGGGTGAAGATCGTCAGGAGTACTGCATAAAAAAACGAGTGTGTTGTCGTGGCAGTTGGTGATCAAAGAAATAAAACAAAATAAAATCAATAAATAATAATAATGTCATAGACTTAAAGTCATACCTTTGAAGTCATAATGCATTGCAAGTGTTATTAGGGAATGTTGTGCTGTGTTTTCAAGCGCTTCAATGTGCTGCTCTGCAAGGTTTGGAGACAGCGGGTGCGTTCACGGAGATCATGAGCAGCCGGAGATCAAGAGCAGCCGCCGCAGGGGAGGGATACCATGGTAAATAGGTTACCTATTTACCATGGTATCTCTCCCCTGGGTGCGTTGTGTTTTCGTGAGCAATAATGCAGGAAAGCAGCGGGCGGGATGGCGAGCTTGTCCTGCTGCTCCAACACAAGCTACCTTAGAGCCGGTACGATGCGGGCAATGGGTGAAGATCGTCAGGAGTACTGCATAAAAAAACGAGTGTGTTGTCGTGGCAGTTGGTGATCAAAGAAATAAAACAAAATAAAATCAATAAATAATAATAATGTCATAGACTTAAAGTCATACCTTTGAAGTCATAATGCTTTGCAAGTGTTATTAGGGAATGTTGTGCTGTGTTTTCAAGCGCTTCAATGTGCTGCTCTGCAAGGTTTGGAGACAGCGGGTGCGTTCACGGAGATCATGAGCAGCCGGAGATCAAGAGCAGCCGCCGCAGGGGAGGGATACCATGGTAAATAGGTTACCTATTTACCATGGTATCTCTCCCCTGGGTGCGTTGTGTTTTCGTGAGCAATAATGCAGGAAAGCAGCGGGTGGGATGGCGAGCTCGTCCTGCTGCTCCAACACAAGCTACCTTAAGAGCCGGTACGATGCGGGCAATGGGTGAAGTTCGTCAGGAGTACTGCATAAAAAAAACGAGTGTGTTGTCGTGGCAGTTGGTGATCAAAGAAATAAAACAAAATAAAACCAATAAATAATAATGTCATAGACTTAAAGTCATACCTTTGAAGTCATAATGCATTGCAAGTGTTATTAGGGAATGTTGTGCTGTGTTTTCAAGCGCTTCAATGTGCTGCTCTGCAAGGTTTGGAGACAGCGGGTGCGTTCACGGAGATCATGAGCAGCCGGAGATCAAGAGCAGCCGCCGCAGGGGAGGGATACCATGGTAAATAGGTTACCTATTTACCATGGTATCTCTCCCCTGGGTGCGTTGTGTTTTCGTGAGCAATAATGCAGGAAAGCAGCGGGCGGGATGGCGAGCTTGTCCTGCTGCTCCAACACAAGCTACCTTAAGAGCCGGTACGATGCGGGCAATGGGTGAAGTTCGTCAGGAGTACTGCATAAAAAAAAAACGAGTGTGTTGTCGTGGCAGTTGGTGATCAAAGAAATAAAACAAAATAAAATCAATAAATAATAATGTCATAGACTTAAAGTCATACCTTTGAAGTCATAATGCATTGCAAGTGTTATTAGGGAATGTTGTGCTATGTTTTCAAGCGCTTCAATGTGCTGCTCTGCAAGGTTTGGAGACAGCGGGTGCGTTCACGGAGATCATGAGCAGCCGGAGATCAAGAGCAGCCGCCGCAGGGGAGGGATACCATGGTAAATAGGTTACCTATTTACCATGGTATCTCTCCCCTGGGTGCGTTGTGTTTTCGTGAGCAATAATGCAGGAAAGCAGCGGGCGGGATGGCGAGCTTGTCCTGCTGCTCCAACACAAGCTACCTTAAGAGCCGGTACGATGCGGGCAATGGGTGAAGTTCGTCAGGAGTACTGCATAAAAAAAACGAGTGTGTTGTCGTGGCAGTTGGTGATCAAAGAAATAAAACAAAATAAAATCAATAAATAATAATGTCATAGACTTAAAGTCATACCTTTGAAGTCATAATGCATTGCAAGTGTTATTAGGGAATGTTGTGCTGTGTTTTCAAGCGCTTCAATGTGCTGCTCTGCAAGGTTTGGAGACAGCGGGTGCGTTCACGGAGATCATGAGCAGCCGGAGATCAAGAGCAGCCGCCGCAGGGGAGGGATACCATGGTAAATAGGTTACCTATTTACCATGGTATCTCTCCCCTGGGTGCGTTGTGTTTTCGTGAGCAATAATGCAGGAAAGCAGCGGGCGGGATGGCGAGCTTGTCCTGCTGCTCCAACACAAGCTACCTTAAGAGCCGGTACGATGCGGGCAATGGGTGAAGTTCGTCAGGAGTGCTGCATAAAAAAACGAGTGTGTTGTCGTGGCAGTTGGTGATCAAAGAAATAAAACAAAATAAAATCAATAAATAATAATGTCATAGACTTAAAGTCATACCTTTGAAGTCATAATGCATTGCAAGTGTTATTAGGGAATGTTGTGCTATGTTTTCAAGCGCTTCAATGTGCTGCTCTGCAAGGTTTGGAGACAGCGGGTGCGTTCACGGAGATCATGAGCAGCCGGAGATCAAGAGCAGCCGCCGCAGGGGAGGGATACCATGGTAAATAGGTTACCTATTTACCATGGTATCTCTCCCCTGGGTGCGTTGTGTTTTCGTGAGCAATAATGCAGGAAAGCAGCGGGCGGGATGGCGAGCTTGTCCTGCTGCTCCAACACAAGCTACCTTAAGAGCCGGTACGATGCGGGCAATGGGTGAAGTTCGTCAGGAGTACTGCATAAAAAAACGAGTGTGTTGTCGTGGCAGTTGGTGATCAAAGAAATAAAACAAAATAAAATCAATAAATAATAATGTCATAGACTTAAAGTTATACCTTTGAAGTCATAATGCATTGCAAGTGTTATTAGGGAATGTTGTGCTGTGTTTTCAAGCGCTTCAATGTGCTGCTCTGCAAGGTTTGGAGACAGCGGGTGCGTTCACGGAGATCATGAGCAGCCGGAGATCAAGAGCAGCCGCCGCAGGGGAGGGATACCATGGTAAATAGGTTACCTATTTACCATGGTATCTCTCCCCTGGGTGCGTTGTGTTTTCGTGAGCAATAATGCAGGAAAGCAGCGGGCGGGATGGCGAGCTTGTCCTGCTGCTCCAACACAAGCTACCTTAAGAGCCGGTACGATGCGGGCAATGGGTGAAGTTCGTCAGGAGTACTGCATTAGAAAAACGAGTGTGTTGTCGTGGCAGTTGGTGATCAAAGAAATAAAACAAAATAAAATCAATAAATAATAATGTCATAGACTTAAAGTCATACCTTTGAAGTCATAATGCATTGCAAGTGTTATTAGGGAATGTTGTGCTGTGTTTTCAAGCGCTTCAATGTGCTGCTCTGCAAGGTTTGGAGACAGCGGGTGCGTTCACGGAGATCATGAGCAGCCGGAGATCAAGAGCAGCCGCCGCAGGGGAGGGATACCATGGTAAATAGGTTACCTATTTACCATGGTATCTCTCCCCTGGGTGCGTTGTGTTTTCGTGAGCAATAATGCAGGAAAGCAGCGGGCGGGATGGCGAGCTAGTCCTGCTGCTCCAACACAAGCTACCTTAAGAGCCGGTACGATGCGGGCAATGGGTGAAGTTCGTCAGGAGTACTGCATAAAAAAACGAGTGTGTTGTTGTGGCAGTTGGTGATCAAAGAAATAAAACAAAATAAAATCAATAAATAATAATGCCATAGACTTAAAGTCATACCTTTGAAGTCATAATGCATTGCAAGTGTTATTAGGGAATGTTGTGCTGTGTTTTCAAGCGCTTCAATGTGCTGCTCTGCAAGGTTTGGAGACAGCGGGTGCGTTCACGGAGATCATGAGCAGCCGGAGATCAAGAGCAGCCGCCGCAGGGGAGGGATACCATGGTAAATAGGTTACCTATTTACCATGGTATCTCTCCCCTGGGTGCGTTGTGTTTTCGTGAGCAATAATGCAGGAAAGCAGCGGGCGGGATGGCGAGCTTGTCCTGCTGCTCCAACACAAGCTACCTTAGAGCCGGTACGATGCGGGCAATGGGTGAAGTTCGTCAGGAGTACTGCATAAAAAAACGAGTGTGTTGTCGTGGCAGTTGGTGATCAAAGAAATAAAACAAAATAAAATCAATAAATAATAATGTCATAGACTTAAAGTCATACCTTTGAAGTCATAATGCATTGCAAGTGTTATTAGGGAATGTTGTGCTGTGTTTTCAAGCGCTTCAATGTGCTGCTCTGCAAGGTTTGGAGACAGCGGGTGCGTTCACGGAGATCATGAGCAGCCGGAGATCAAGAGCAGCCGCCGCAGGGGAGGGATACCATGGTAAATAGGTTACCTATTTACCATGGTATCTCTCCCCTGGGTGCGTTGTGTTTTCGTGAGCAATAATGCAGGAAAGCAGCGGGCGGGATGGCGAGCTTGTCCTGCTGCTCCAACACAAGCTACCTTAAGAGCCGGTACGATGCGGGCAATGGGTGAAGTTCGTCAGGAGTACTGCATAAAAAACGAGTGTGTTGTCGTGGCAGTTGGTGATCAAAGAAATAAAACAAAATAAAATCAATAAATAATAATGTCATAGACTTAAAGTCATACCTTTGAAGTCATAATGCATTGCAAGTGTTATTAGGGAATGTTATGCTGTGTTTTCAAGCGCTTCAATGTGCTGCTCTGCAAGGTTTGGAGACAGCGGGTGCGTTCACGGAGATCATGAGCAGCCGGAGATCAAGAGCAGCCGCCGCAGGGGAGGGATACCATGGTAAATAGGTTACCTATTTACCATGGTATCTCTCCCCTGGGTGCGTTGTGTTTTCGTGAGCAATAATGCAGGAAAGCAGCGGGCGGGATGGCGAGCTTGTCCTGCTGCTCCAACACAAGCTACCTTAAGAGCCGGTACGATGCGGGCAATGGGTGAAGTTCGTCAGGAGTACTGCATAAAAAAAAACGAGTGTGTTGTCGTGGCAGTTGGTGATCAAAGAAATAAAACAAAATAAAATCAATAAATAATAATGTCATAGACTTAAAGTCATACCTTTGAAGTCATAATGCATTGCAAGTGTTATTAGGGAATGTTGTGCTGTGCTTTCAAGCGCTTCAATGTGATGCTCTGCAAGGTTTGGAGACAGCGGGTGCGTTCACGGAGATCATGAGCAGCCGGAGATCAAGAGCAGCCGCCGCAGGGGAGGGATACCATGGTAAATAGGTTACCTATTTACCATGGTATCTCTCCCCTGGGTGCGTTGTGTTTTCGTGAGCAATAATGCAGGAAAGCAGCGGGCGGGATGGCGAGCTTGTCCTGCTGCTCCAACACAAGCTACCTTAAGAGCCGGTACGATGCGGGCAATGGGTGAAGTTCGTCAGGAGTACTGCGTAAAAAAAAACGAGTGTGTTGTCGTGGCAGTTGGTGATCAAAGAAATAAAACAAAATAAAATCAATAAATAATAATGTCATAGACTTAAAGTCATACCTTTGAAGTCATAATGCATTGCAAGTGTTATTAGGGAATGTTGTGCTGTGTTTTCAAGCGCTTCAATGTGCTGCTCTGCAAGGTTTGGAGACAGCGGGTGCGTTCTAGGAGATCATGAGCAGCCGGAGATCAAGAGCAGCCGCCGCAGGGGAGGGATACCATGGTAAATAGGTTACCTATTTACCATGGTATCTCTCCCCTGGGTGCGTTGTGTTTTCGTGAGCAATAATGCAGGAAAGCAGCGGGCGGGATGGCGAGCTTGTCCTGCTGCTCCAACACAAGCTACCTTAAGAGCCGGTACGATGCGGGCAATGGGTGAAGTTCGTCAGGAGTACTGCATAAAAAAACGAGTGTGTTGTCGTGGCAGTTGGTGATCAAAGAAATAAAACAAAATAAATAATAATGTCATAGACTTAAAGTCATACCTTTGAAGTCATAATGCATTGCAAGTGTTATTAGGGAATGTTGTGCTGTGTTTTCAAGCGCTTCAATGTGCTGCTCTGCAAGGTTTGGAGACAGCGGGTGCGTTCACGGAGATCATGAGCAGCCGGAGATCAAGAGCAGCCGCCGCAGGGGAGGGATACCATGGTAAATAGGTTACCTATTTACCATGGTATCTCTCCCCTGGGTGCGTTGTGTTTTCGTGAGCAATAATGCAGGAAAGCAGCGGGCGGGATGGCGAGCTTGTCCTGCTGCTCCAACACAAGCTACCTTAGAGCCGGTACGATGCGGGCAATGGGTGAAGATCGTCAGGAGTACTGCATAAAAAAACGAGTGTGTTGTCGTGGCATTTGGTGATCAAAGAAATAAAACAAAATAAAATCAATAAATAATAATAATGTCATAGACTTAAAGTCATACCTTTGAAGTCATAATGCATTGCAAGTGTTATTAGGGAATGTTGTGCTGTGTTTTCAAGCGCTTCAATGTGCTGCTCTGCAAGGTTTGGAGACAGCGGGTGCGTTCACGGAGATCATGAGCAGCCGGAGATCAAGAGCAGCCGCCGCAGGGGAGGGATACCATGGTAAATAGGTTACCTATTTACCATGGTATCTCTCCCCTGGGTGCGTTGTGTTTTCGTGAGCAATAATGCAGGAAAGCAGCGGGCGGGATGGCGAGCTCGTCCTGCTGCTCCAACACAAGCTACCTTAAGAGCCGGTACGATGCGGGCAATGGGTGAAGTTCGTCAGGAGTACTGCATAAAAAAAACGAGTGTGTTGTCGTGGCAGTTGGTGATCAAAGAAATAAAACAAAATAAAATCAATAAATAATAATGTCATAGACTTAAAGTCATACCTTTGAAGTCATAATGCATTGCAAGTGTTATTAGGGAATGTTGTGCTGTGTTTTCAAGCGCTTCAATGTGCTGCTCTGCAAGGTTTGGAGACAGCGGGTGCGTTCACGGAGATCATGAGCAGCCGGAGATCAAGAGCAGCCGCCGCAGGGGAGGGATACCATGGTAAATAGGTTACCTATTTACCATGGTATCTCTCCCCTGGGTGCGTTGTGTTTTCGTGAGCAATAATGCAGGAAAGCAGCGGGCGGGATGGCGAGCTTGTCCTGCTGCTCCAACACAAGCTTCCTTAGAGCCGGTACGATGCGGGCAATGGGTGAAGTTCGTCAGGAGTACTGCATAAAAAAACGAGTGTGTTGTCGTGGCAGTTGGTGATCAAAGAAATAAAACAAAATAAAATCAATAAATAATAATAATGTCATAGACTTAAAGTCATACCTTTGAAGTCATAATGCATTGCAAGTGTTATTAGGGAATGTTGTGCTGTGTTTTCAAGCGCTTCAATGTGCTGCTCTGCAAGGTTTGGAGACAGCGGGTGCGTTCACGGAGATCATGAGCAGCCGGAGATCAAGAGCAGCCGCCGCAGGGGAGGGATACCATGGTAAATAGGTTACCTATTTACCATGGTATCTCTCCCCTGGGTGCGTTGTGTTTTCGTGAGCAATAATGCAGGAAAGCAGCGGGCGGGATGGCGAGCTTGTCCTGCTGCTCCAACACAAGCTACCTTAGAGCCGGTACGATGCGGGCAATGGGTGAAGATCGTCAGGAGTACTGCATAAAAAAACGAGTGTGTTGTCGTGGCAGTTGGTGATCAAAGAAATAAAACAAAATAAAATCAATAAATAATAATAATGTCATAGACTTAAAGTCATACCTTTGAAGTCATAATGCATTGCAAGTGTTATTAGGGAATGTTGTGCTGTGTTTTCAAGCGCTTCAATGTGCTGCTCTGCAAGGTTTGGAGACAGCGGGTGCGTTCACGGAGATCATGAGCAGCCGGAGATCAAGAGCAGCCGCCGCAGGGGAGGGATACCATGGTAAATAGGTTACCTATTTACCATGGTATCTCTCCCCTGGGTGCGTTGTGTTTTCGTGAGCAATAATGCAGGAAAGCAGCGGGCGGGATGGCGAGCTTGTCCTGCTGCTCCAACACAAGCTACCTTAGAGCCGGTACGATGCGGGCAATGGGTGAAGATCGTCAGGAGTACTGCATAAAAAAACGAGTGTGTTGTCGTGGCAGTTGGTGATCAAAGAAATAAAACAAAATAAAATCAATAAATAATAATAATGTCATAGACTTAAAGTCATACCTTTGAAGTCATAATGCTTTGCAAGTGTTATTAGGGAATGTTGTGCTGTGTTTTCAAGCGCTTCAATGTGCTGCTCTGCAAGGTTTGGAGACAGCGGGTGCGTTCACGGAGATCATGAGCAGCCGGAGATCAAGAGCAGCCGCCGCAGGGGAGGGATACCATGGTAAATAGGTTACCTATTTACCATGGTATCTCTCCCCTGGGTGCGTTGTGTTTTCGTGAGCAATAATGCAGGAAAGCAGCGGGCGGGATGGCGAGCTCGTCCTGCTGCTCCAACACAAGCTACCTTAAGAGCCGGTACGATGCGGGCAATGGGTGAAGTTCGTCAGGAGTACTGCATAAAAAAAACGAGTGTGTTGTCGTGGCAGTTGGTGATCAAAGAAATAAAACAAAATAAAATCAATAAATAATAATGTCATAGACTTAAAGTCATACCTTTGAAGTCATAATGCATTGCAAGTGTTATTAGGGAATGTTGTGCTGTGTTTTCAAGCGCTTCAATGTGCTGCTCTGCAAGGTTTGGAGACAGCGGGTGCGTTCACGGAGATCATGAGCAGCAGGAGATCAAGAGCAGCCGCCGCAGGGGAGGGATACCATGGTAAATAGGTTACCTATTTACCATGGTATCTCTCCCCTGGGTGCGTTGTGTTTTCGTGAGCAATAATGCAGGAAAGCAGCGGGCGGGATGGCGAGCTTGTCCTGCTGCTCCAACACAAGCTACCTTAAGAGCCGGTACGATGCGGGCAATGGGTGAAGTTCGTCAGGAGTACTGCATAAAAAAAAACGAGTGTGTTGTCGTGGCAGTTGGTGATCAAAGAAATAAAACAAAATAAAATCAATAAATAATAATGTCATAGACTTAAAGTCATACCTTTGAAGTCATAATGCATTGCAAGTGTTATTAGGGAATGTTGTGCTGTGTTTTCAAGCGCTTCAATGTGCTGCTCTGCAAGGTTTGGAGACAGCGGGTGCGTTCACGGAGATCATGAGCAGCCGGAGATCAAGAGCAGCCGCCGCAGGGGAGGGATACCATGGTAAATAGGTTACCTATTTACCATGGTATCTCTCCCCTGGGTGCGTTGTGTTTTCGTGAGCAATAATGCAGGAAAGCAGCGGGCGGGATGGCGAGCTTGTCCTGCTGCTCCAACACAAGCTACCTTAGAGCCGGTACGATGCGGGCAATGGGTGAAGATCGTCAGGAGTACTGCATAAAAAAACGAGTGTGTTGTCGTGGCAGTTGGTGATCAAAGAAATAAAACAAAATAAAATCAATAAATAATAATAATGTCATAGACTTAAAGTCATACCTTTGAAGTCATAATGCATTGCAAGTGTTATTAGGGAATGTTGTGCTGTGTTTTCAAGCGCTTCAATGTGCTGCTCTGCAAGGTTTGGAGACAGCGGGTGAGTTCACGGAGATCATGAGCAGCCGGAGATCAAGAGCAGCCGCCGCAGGGGAGGGATAACATGGTAAATAGGTTACCTATTTACCATGGTATCTCTCCCCTGGGTGCGTTGTGTTTTCGTGAGCAATAATGCAGGAAAGCAGCGGGCGGGATGGCGAGCTCGTCCTGCTGCTCCAACACAAGCTACCTTAAGAGCCGGTACGATGCGGGCAATGGGTGAAGTTCGTCAGGAGTACTGCATAAAAAAAACGAGTGTGTTGTCGTGGCAGTTGGTGATCAAAGAAATAAAACAAAATAAAATCAATAAATAATAATGTCATAGACTTAAAGTCATACCTTTGAAGTCATAATGCATTGCAAGTGTTATTAGGGAATGTTGTGCTATGTTTTCAAGCGCTTCAATGTGCTGCTCTGCAAGGTTTGGAGACAGCGGGTGCGTTCACGGAGATCATGAGCAGCAGGAGATCAAGAGCAGCCGCCGCAGGGGAGGGATACCATGGTAAATAGGTTACCTATTTACCATGGTATCTCTCCCCTGGGTGCGTTGTGTTTTCGTGAGCAATAATGCAGGAAAGCAGCGGGCGGGATGGCGAGCTTGTCCTGCTGCTCCAACACAAGCTACCTTAAGAGCCGGTACGATGCGGGCAATGGGTGAAGTTCGTCAGGAGTACTGCATAAAAAAACGAGTGTGTTGTCGTGGCAGTTGGTGATCAAAGAAATAAAACAAAATAAAATCAATAAATAATAATGTCATAGACTTAAAGTCATACCTTTGAAGTCATAATGCATTGCAAGTGTTATTAGGGAATGTTGTGCTGTGTTTTCAAGCGCTTCAATGTGCTGCTCTGCAAGGTTTGGAGACAGCGGGTGCGTTCACGGAAATCATGAGCAGCCGGAGATCAAGAGCAGCCGCCGCAGGGGAGGGATACCATGGTAAATAGGTTACCTATTTACCATGGTATCTCTCCCCTGGGTGCGTTGTGTTTTCGTGAGCAATAATGCAGGAAAGCAGCGGGCGGGATGGCGAGCTTGTCCTGCTGCTCCAACACAAGCTACCTTAGAGCCGGTACGATGCGGGCAATGGGTGAAGTTCGTCAGGAGTACTGCATAAAAAAACGAGTGTGTTGTCGTGGCAGTTGGTGATCAAAGAAATAAAACAAAATAAAATCAATAAATAATAATAATGTCATAGACTTAAAGTCATACCTTTGAAGTCATAATGCATTGCAAGTGTTATTAGGGAATGTTGTGCTGTGTTTTCAAGCGCTTCAATGTGCTGCTCTGCAAGGTTTGGAGACAGCGGGTGCGTTCACGGAGATCATGAGCAGCCGGAGATCAAGAGCAGCCGCCGCAGGGGAGGGATACCATGGTAAATAGGTTACCTATTTACCATGGTATCTCTCCCCTGGGTGCGTTGTGTTTTCGTGAGCAATAATGCAGGAAAGCAGCGGGCGGGATGGCGAGCTTGTCCTGCTGCTCCAACACAAGCTACCTTAAGAGCCGGTACGATGCGGGCAATGGGTGAAGTTCGTCAGGAGTACTGCATAAAAAAACGAGTGTGTTGTCGTGGCAGTTGGTGATCAAAGAAATAAAACAAAATAAAATCAATAAATAATAATGTCATAGACTTAAAGTCATACCTTTGAAGTCATAATGCATTGCAAGTGTTATTAGGGAATGTTGTGCTGTGTTTTCAAGCGCTTCAATGTGCTGCTCTGCAAGGTTTGGAGACAGCGGGTGCGTTCACGGAGATCATGAGCAGCCGGAGATCAAGAGCAGCCGCCGCAGGGGAGGGATACCATGGTAAATAGGTTACCTATTTACCATGGTATCTCTCCCCTGGGTGCGTTGTGTTTTCGTGAGCAATAATGCAGGAAAGCAGCGGGCGGGATGGCGAGCTTGTCCTGCTGCTCCAACACAAGCTACCTTAGAGCCGGTACGATGCGGGCAATGGGTGAAGTTCGTCAGGAGTACTGCATAAAAAAACGAGTGTGTTGTCGTGGCAGTTGGTGATCAAAGAAATAAAACAAAATAAAATCAATAAATAATAATAATGTCATAGACTTAAAGTCATACCTTTGAAGTCATAATGCATTGCAAGTGTTATTAGGGAATGTTGTGCTGTGTTTTCAAGCGCTTCAATGTGCTGCTCTGCAAGGTTTGGAGACAGCGGGTGCGTTCACGGAGATCATGAGCAGCAGGAGATCAAGAGCAGCCGCCGCAGGGGAGGGATACCATGGTAAATAGGTTACCTATTTACCATGGTATCTCTCCCCTGGGTGCGTTGTGTTTTCGTGAGCAATAATGCAGGAAAGCAGCGGGCGGGATGGCGAGCTTGTCCTGCTGCTCCAACACAAGCTACCTTAGAGCCGGTACGATGCGGGCAATGGGTGAAGATCGTCAGGAGTACTGCATAAAAAAACGAGTGTGTTGTCGTGGCAGTTGGTGATCAAAGAAATAAAACAAAATAAAATCAATAAATAATAATAATGTCATAGACTTAAAGTCATACCTTTGAAGTCATAATGCATTGCAAGTGTTATTAGGGAATGTTGTGCTGTGTTTTCAAGCGCTTCAATGTGCTGCTCTGCAAGGTTTGGAGACAGCGGGTGCGTTCACGGAGATCATGAGCAGCCGGAGATCAAGAGCAGCCGCCGCAGGGGAGGGATACCATGGTAAATAGGTTACCTATTTACCATGGTATCTCTCCCCTGGGTGCGTTGTGTTTTCGTGAGCAATAATGCAGGAAAGCAGCGGGCGGGATGGCGAGCTCGTCCTGCTGCTCCAACACAAGCTACCTTAAGAGCCGGTACGATGCGGGCAATGGGTGAAGTTCGTCAGGAGTACTGCATAAAAAAAAACGAGTGTGTTGTCGTGGCAGTTGGTGATCAAAGAAATAAAACAAAATAAAATCAATAAATAATAATGTCATAGACTTAAAGTCATACCTTTGAAGTCATAATGCATTGCAAGTGTTATTAGGGAATGTTGTGCTGTGTTTTCAAGCGCTTCAATGTGCTGCTCTGCAAGGTTTGGAGACAGCGGGTGCGTTCACGGAGATCATGAGCAGCCGGAGATCAAGAGCAGCCGCCGCAGGGGAGGGATACCATGGTAAATAGGTTACCTATTTACCATGGTATCTCTCCCCTGGGTGCGTTGTGTTTTCGTGAGCAATAATGCAGGAAAGCAGCGGGCGGGATGGCGAGCTTGTCCTGCTGCTCCAACACAAGCTACCTTAGAGCCGGTACGATGCGGGCAATGGGTGAAGTTCGTCAGGAGTACTGCATAAAAAAACGAGTGTGTTGTCGTGGCAGTTGGTGATCAAAGAAATAAAACAAAATAAAATCAATAAATAATAATGTCATAGACTTAAAGTCATACCTTTGAAGTCATAATGCATTGCAAGTGTTATTAGGGAATGTTGTGCTGTGTTTTCAAGCGCTTCAATGTGCTGCTCTGCAAGGTTTGGAGACAGCGGGTGCGTTCACGGAGATCATGAGCAGCAGGAGATCAAGAGCAGCCGCCGCAGGGGAGGGATACCATGGTAAATAGGTTACCTATTTACCATGGTATCTCTCCCCTGGGTGCGTTGTGTTTTCGTGAGCAATAATGCAGGAAAGCAGCGGGCGGGATGGCGAGCTTGTCCTGCTGCTCCAACACAAGCTACCTTAAGAGCCGGTACGATGCGGGCAATGGGTGAAGTTCGTCAGGAGTACTGCATAAAAAAAAACGAGTGTGTTGTCGTGGCAGTTGGTGATCAAAGAAATAAAACAAAATAAAATCAATAAATAATAATGTCATAGACTTAAAGTCATACCTTTGAAGTCATAATGCATTGCAAGTGTTATTAGGGAATGTTGTGCTGTGTTTTCAAGCGCTTCAATGTGCTGCTCTGCAAGGTTTGGAGACAGCGGGTGCGTTCACGGAGATCATGAGCAGCCGGAGATCAAGAGCAGCCGCCGCAGGGGAGGGATACCATGGTAAATAGGTTACCTATTTACCATGGTATCTCTCCCCTGGGTGCGTTGTGTTTTCGTGAGCAATAATGCAGGAAAGCAGCGGGCGGGGTGGCGAGCTTGTCCTGCTGCTCCAACACAAGCTACCTTAAGAGCCGGTAAGATGCGGGCAATGGGTGAAGTTCGTCAGGAGTACTGCATAAAAAAACGAGTGTGTTGTCGTGGCAGTTGGTGATCAAAGAAATAAAACAAAATAAAATCAATAAATAATAATGTCATAGACCTAAAGCCATACCTTTGAAGTCATAATGCATTGCAAGTGTTATTAGGGAATGTTGTGCTGTGTTTTCAAGCGCTTCAATGTGCTGCTCTGCAAGGTTTGGAGACAGCGGGTGCGTTCACGGAGATCAAGAGCAGCCGGCGCAAAACAAAAGGCACCCAGGGGAGAGATACCATGGTAAATATGTTACCTATTTACCTATTTTTGTTTCGGCGAACGGTTTTGGTGAGCAATAATGCAGGAAAGCAGAGGGCGGGATGGCGAGCTTGTCCTGCTGCTCCAACACAAGCTATCTTAAGAGCCGGTACGATGCGGGCAATGGGTGAAGTTCGTCAGGAGTACTGCATAAAAAAACGAGTGTGTTGTCGTGGCAGTTGGTGATCAAAGAAATAAAACAAAATAAAATCAATAAATAATAATGTCATAGACCTAAAGCCATACCTTTGAAGTCATAATGCATTGCAAGTGTTATTAGGGAATGTTGTGCTTTGTTTTCAAGCGCTTCAATGTGCTGCTCTGCAAGGTTTGGAGACAGCGGGTGCGTTCACGGAGATCAAGAGCAGCCGGAGATCAAGAGCAGCCGCCGCAGGGGAGGGATACCATGGTAAATAGGTTACCTATTTACCATGGTATCTCTCCCCTGGGTGCGTTGTGTTTTGGTGAGCAATAATGCAGGAAAGCAGTGGGCGGGATGGCGAGCTTGTCCTGCTGCTCCAACACAAGCTACCTTAAGAGCCGGTACGATGCGGGCAATGGGTGAAGTTTGTCAGGAGTACTGCATAAAAAATACGAGTGTGTTGTCGTGGCAGTTGGTGATCAAAGAAAAAAAAACAAAATAAAATCAATAAATAATAATGTCATAGACTTAAAGTCATACCTTTGAAGTCATAATGCATTGCAAGTGTTATTAGGGAATGTTGTGCTGTGTTTTCAATCGCTTCAATGTGCTGCTCTGCAAGGTTTGGAGACAGCGGGTGCGTTCACGGAGATCAAGAGCAGCCGCCGCAGGGGAGGGATACCATGGTAAATAGGTTACCTATTTACCATGGTATCTCTCCCCTGGGTGCGTTGTGTTTTGGTGAGCAATAATGCAGGAAAGCAGCGGGCGGGATGGCGAGCTTGTCCTGCTGCTCCAACACAAGCTACCTTAAGAGCCGGTACGATGCGGGCAATGGGTGAAGTTCGTCAGGAGTACTGCATAAAAAAATGAGTGTGTTGTCGTGGCAGTTGGCGATCAAAGAAATAAAACAAAATAAAATCAATAAATAATAATGTCATAGACCTAAATCCATTCC
Source organism: Acipenser ruthenus (assembly GCF_902713425.1). NCBI lineage: Eukaryota > Metazoa > Chordata > Actinopteri > Acipenseriformes > Acipenseridae > Acipenser > Acipenser ruthenus. Next base: position 87,465,845 of record NC_081189.1, read on the forward strand.
TTTGAAGTCATAATGCATTGCAAGTGTTATTAGGGAATGTTGTGCTGTGTTTTCAAGCGCTTCAATGTGCTGCTCTGCAAGGTTTGGAGACAGCGGGTGCGTTCACGGAGATCAAGAGCAGCCGGCGCAAAACAAAAGGCACCCAGGGGAGAGATACCATGGTAAATAGGTTACCTATTTACCTATTTTTGTTTCGGCGAACGGTTTTGGTGAGCAATAATGCAGGAAAGCAGCGGGCGGGATGGCGAGCTTGTCCTGCTGCTCCAACACAAGCTACCTTAAGAGCCGGTACGATGCAGGCAATGGGTGAAGTTCGTCAGGAGTACTGCATAAAAAAACGAGTGTGTTGTCGTGGCAGTTGGTGATCAAAGAAATAAAACAAAATAAAATCAATAAATAATAATGTCATAGACCTAAAGCCATACCTTTGAAGTCATAATGCATTGCAAGTGTTATTAGGGAATGTTGTGCTGTGTTTTCAAGCGCTTCAATGTGCTGCTCTGCAAGGTTTGGAGACAGCGGGTGCGTTCACGGAGATCAAGAGCAGCCGGCGCAAAACAAAAGGCACCCAGGGGAGAGATACCATGGTAAATAGGTTACCTATTTACCTATTTTTGTTTCGGCGAACGGTTTTGGTGAGCAATAATGCAGGAAAGCAGCGGGCGGGATGGCGAGCTTGTCCTGCTGCTCCAACACAAGCTACCTTAAGAGCCGGTACGATGCGGGCAATGGGTGAAGTTCGTCAGGAGTACTGCATAAAAAAACGAGTGTGTTGTCGTGGCAGTTGGTGATCAAAGAAATAAAACAAAATAAAATCAATAAATAATAATGTCATAGACCTAAAGCCATACCTTTGAAGTCATAATGCATTGCAAGTGTTATTAGGGAATGTTGTGCTGTGTTTTCAAGCGCTTCAATGTGCTGCTCTGCAAGGTTTGGAGACAGCGGGTGCGTTCACGCAGATCAAGAGCAGCCTGAGATCAAGAGCAGCCGCCGCAGGGGAGGGATACCATGGTAAATAGGTTACCTATTTACCATGGTATCTCTCCACTGGGTGCGTTGTGTTTTGGTGAGCAATAATGCAGGAAAGCAGCGGGCGGGATGGCGAGCTTGTCCTGCTGCTCCAACACAAGCTACCTTAAGAGCCGGTACGATGCGGGCAATGGGTGAAGTTCGTCAGGAGTACTGCATAAAAAAACGAGTGTGTTGTCGTGGCAGTTGGTGATCAAAGAAATAAAACAAAATAAAATCAATAAATAATAATGTCATAGACCTAAAGCCATACCTTTGAAGTCACAATGCATTGCAAGTGTTATTAGGGAATGTTGTGCTGTGTTTTCAAGCGCTTCAATGTGCTGCTCTGCAAGGTTTGGAGACAGCGGGGGCGTTCACGGAGATCAAGAGCAGCCGGCGCAAAACAAAAGGCACCCAGGGGAGAGATACCATGGTAAATAGGTTACCTATTTACCTATTTTTTTTTCGGCGAACGGTTTTGGTGAGCAATAATGCAGGAAAGCAGCGGGCGGGATGGCGAGCTTGTCCTGCTGCTCCAACACAAGCTACCTTAAGAGCCGGTACTATGCGGGCAATGGGTGAAGTTCGTCAGGAGTACTGCATAAAAAATACGAGTGTGTTGTCGTGGCAGTTGGTGATCAAAGAAATAAAACAAAATAAAATCAATAAATAATAATGTCATAGACCTAAAGCCATACCTTTGAAGTCATAATGCATTGCAAGTGTTATTAGGGAATGTTGTGCTGTGTTTTCAAGCGCTTCAATGTGCTGCTCTGCAAGGTTTGGAGACAGCGGGTGCGTTCACGGAGATCAAGAGCAGCCGGCGCAAAACAAAAGGCACCCAGGGGAGAGATACCATGGTAAATAGGTTACCTATTTACCTATTTTTGTTTCGGCGAACGGTTTGGTGAGCAATAATGCAGGAAAGCAGCGGGCGGGATGGCGAGCTTGTCCTGCTGCTCCAACACAAGCTACCTTAAGAGCCGGTACTATGCGGGCAATGGGTGAAGTTCGTCACGAGTACTGCATAAAAAAACGAGTGTGTTGTCGTGGCAGTTGGTGATCAAAGAAATAAAACACAATAAAATCAATAAATAATAATGTCATAGACTTAAAGCCATACCTTTGAAGTCATAATGCATTGCAAGTGTTATTAGGGAATGCTGTGCTGTGTTTTCAAGCGCTTCAATGTGCTGCTCTGCAAGGTTTGGAGACAGCGGGTGCGTTCACGGAAATCAAGAGCAGCCGGCGCAAAACAAAAGGCACCCAGGGGAGATGCGTTGTGTTTTGGTGAGCAATAATGCAGGAAAGCAGCGGGCGGGATGGCGAGCTTGTCCTGCTGCTCCAACAGAAGCTACCTTAAGAGCCGGTACGATGCGGGCAATGGGTGAAGTTCGTCAGGAGTACTGCATAAAAAATACGAGTGTGTTGTCGTGGCAGTTGGTGATCAAAGAAAAAAAAACAAAATAAAATCAATAAAATAATAATGTCATAGACTTAAAGTCATACCTTTGAAGTCATAATGCATTGCAAGTGTTATTAGGGAATGTTGTGCTGTGTTTTCAAGCGCTTCAATGTGCTGCTCTGCAAGGTTTGGAGACAGCGGGTGCGTTCACGGAGATCAAGAGCAGCCTGCGCAAAACAAAAGGCACCCAGGGGAGAGATACCATGGTAAATAGGTTACCTATTTACCTATTTTTGTTTCGGCGAACGGTTTTGGTGAACAATAATGCAGGAAAGCAGCGGGCGGGATGGCTAGCTTGTCCTACTGCTCCAACACAAGCTACCTTAAGAGCCGGTACGATGCGGGCAATGGGTGAAGTTCGTCAGGAGTACTGCATAAAAAATACGAGTGTGTTGTCGTGGCAGTTGGTGATCAAAGAAATAAAACAAAATAAAATCAATAAATAATAATGTCATAGACCTAAAGCCATTCCTTTGAAGTCATAATGCATTGCAAGTGTTATCAGGGAATGTTGTGCTGTGTTTTCAAGCACTTCAATGTGCTGCTCTGCAAGGTTTGGAGACAGCGGGTGCGTTCACGGAGATCAAGAGCAGCCGGAGATCAAGAGCAGCCGCCGCAGGGGAGGGATACCATGGTAAATAGGTTACCTATTTACCATGGTATCTCTCCCCTGGGTGCGTTGTGTTTTGGTGAGCAATAATGCAGGAAAGCAGCGGGCGGGATGGCGAGCTTGTCCTGCTGCTCCATCACAAGCTACCTTAAGAGCCGGTACGATTCGGGCAATGGGTGAAGTTCGTCAGGAGTACTGCATAAAAAAAAAGAGTGTGTTGTCGTGGCAGTTGGTGATCAAAGAAATAAAACAAAATAAAATCAATAAATAATAATGTCATAGACTTAAAGTCATACCTTTGAAGTCATAATGCATTACAAGTGTTATTAGGGAATGTTGTGCTGTGTTTTCAAGCTCTTCAATGTGCTGCTCTGCAAGGTTTGGAGACAGCGGGTGCGTTCACGGAGATCAAGAGCAGCCGGAGATCAAGAGCAGCCGCCGCAGGGGAGGGTTGTACCATGGTAAATAGGTTACCTATTTACCATGGTATCTCTCCCCTGGGTGCGTTGTGTTTTGGTGAGCAATAATGCAGGAAAGCAGCGGGCGGGATGGCGAGCTTGTCCTGCTGCTCCAACACACGCTACCTTAAGAGCCGGTACGATGCGGGCAATGGGTGAAGTTCGTCAGGAGTACTGCATAAAAAAACGAGTGTGTTGTCGTGGCAGTTGGTGATCAAAGAAATAAAACAAAATAAAATCAATAAATAATAATGTCATAGACCTAAAGCCATACCTTTGAAGTCATAATGCATTGCAAGTGTTATTAGGGAATGTTGTGCTGTGTTTTCAAGCGCTTCAATGTGCTGCTCTGCAAGGTTTGGAGACAGCGGGTGCGTTCATGGAGATCAAGAGCAGCCTGCGCAAAACAAAAGGCACCCAGGGGAGAGATACCATGGTAAATAGGTTACCTATTTACCTATTTTTGTTTCGGCGAACGGTTTTGGTGAGCAATAATGCAGGAAAGCAGCGGGCGGGATGGCGAGCTTGTCCTGCTGCTCCAACACAAGCTACCTTAAGAGCCGGTACGATGCGGGCAATGGGTGAAGTTCGTCAGGAGTACTGCATAAAAAAACGAGTGTGTTGTCGTGGCAGTTGGTGATCAAAGAAATAAAACAAAATAAAATCAATAAATAATAATGTCATAGACCTAAAGCCATACCTTTGAAGTCATAATGCATTGCAAGTGTTATTAGGGAATGTTGTGCTGTGTTTTCAAGCGCTTCAATGTGCTGCTCTGAAAGGTTTGGAGACAGCGGGTGCGTTCACGGAGATCAAGAGCAGCCGGCGCAAAACAAAAGGCACCCAGGGGAGAGATACCATGGTAAATAGGTTACCTATTTACCTATTTTTGTTTCGGCGAACGGTTTTGGTGAGCAATAATGCAGGAAAGCAGCAGGCGGGATGGCGAGCTTGTCCTGCTGCTCCAGCACAAGCTACCTTAAGAGCCGGTACGATGCGGGCAATGGGTGAAGTTCGTCAGGAGTACTGCATAAAAAAACGAGTGTGTTGTCGTGGCAGTTGGTGATCAAAGAAATAAAACACAATAAAATCAATAAATAATAATGTCATAGACTTAAAGTCATACCTTTGAAGTCATAATGCATTGCAAGTGTTATTAGGGAATGTTGTGCTGTGTTTTCAAGCGCTTCAATGTGCTGCTCTGCAAGGCTTGGAGACAGCGCGTGCGTTCACGGAGATCAAGAGCAGCCGGAGATCAAGAGCAGCCGCCGCAGGGGAGGGATACCATGGTAAATAGGTTACCTATTTACCATGGAATCTCTCCCCTGGGTGCTTTGTGTTTTGGTGAGCAATAATGCAGGAAAGCAGCGGGCGGGATGGCGAGCTTGTCCTGCTGCTCCAACACAAGCTACCTTAAGAGCCGGTACTATGCGGGCAATGGGTGAAGTTCGTCAGGAGTACTGCATAAAAAATACGAGTGTGTTGTCGTGGCAGTTGGTGATCAAAGAAAAAAAAACAAAATAAAATCAATAAATAATAATGTCATAGACTTAAAGTCATACCTTTGAAGTCATAATGCATTGCAAGTGTTATTAGGGAATGTTGTGCTGTGTTTTCAAGCGCTTCAATGTGCTGCTCTGCAAGGTTTGGAGACAGCGGGTGCGTTCACGGAGATCAAGAGCAGCCGCCGCAGGGGAGGGATACCATGGTAAATAGGTTACCTATTTACCATGGTATCTCTCCCCTGGGTGCGTTGTGTTTTGGTGAGCAATAATGCAGGAAAGCAGCGGGCGGGATGGCGAGCTTGTCCTGCTGCTCCAACACAAGCTACCTTAAGAGCCGGTACGATGCGGGCAATGGGTGAAGTTCGTCAGGAGTACTGCATAAAAAAAAACGAGTGTGTTGTCGTGGCAGTTGGTGATCAAAGAAATAAAACAAAATAAAATCAATAAATAATAATGTCATAGACTTAAAGTCATACCTTTGAAGTCATAATGCATTGCAAGTGTTATTAGGGAATGTTGTGCTGTGTTTTCAAGCGCTTCAATGTGCTGCTCTGCAAGGTTTGGAGACAGCGCGTGCGTTCACGGAGATCAAGAGCAGCCAGAGATCAAGAGCAGCCGCCGCAGGGGAGGGATACCATGGTAAATAGGTAACCTATTTACCATGGTATCTCTCCCCTGGGTGCGTTGTGTTTTGGTGAGCAATAATGCAGGAAAGCAGCGGGCGGGATGGCGAGCTTGTCCTGCTGCTCCAACACAAGCTACCTTAAGAGCCGGTACGATGCGGGCAATGGGTGAAGTTCGTCAGGAGTACTGCATAAAAAAAACGAGTGTGTTGTCGTGGCAGTTGGTGATCAAAGAAAAAAAAAACAAAATAAAATCAATAAATAATACAGTCATAGACTTAAAGTCATACCTTTGAAGTCATAATGCATTGCAAGTGTTATTAGGGAATGTTGTGCTGTGTTTTCAAGCGCTTCAATGTGCTGCTCTGCAAGGTTTGGAGACAGCGGGTGCGTTCACGGAGATCAAGAGCAGCCGGAGATCAAGAGCAGCCGCCGCAGGGGAGGGATACCATGGTAAATAGGTTACCTATTTACCATGGTAACTCTCCCCTGGGTGCGTTGTATTTTGGTGAGCAATAATGCAGGAAACCAGCGGGCGGGATGGCGAGCTTGTCCTGCTGCTCCAACACAAGCTACCTTAAGAGCCGGTACGATGCGGGCAATGGGTGAAGTTCGTCAGGAGTACTGCATAAAAAATACGAGTCTGTTGTCGTGGCAGTTGGTGATCAAAGAAATAAAACAAAATAAAATCAATAAATAATAATGTCATAGACCTAAAGCCATACCTTTGAAGTCATAATGCATTGCAAGTGTTATTAGGGAATGTTGTGCTGTGTTTTCAAGCGCTTCAATGTGCTGCTCTGCAAGGTTTGGAGACAGCGGGTGCGTTCACGGAGATCAAGAGCAGCCGGCGCAAAACAAAAGGCACCCAGGGGAGAGATACCATGGTAAATAGGTTACCTATTTACCTATTTTTGTTTCGGCGAACGGTTTTGGTGAGCAATAATGCAGGAAAGCAGCGGGCGGGATGGCGAGCTTGTCCTGCTGCTCCAACACAAACTACCTTAAGAGCCGGTACTATGCGGGCAATGGGTGAAGTTCGTCACGAGTACTGCATAAAAAAACGAGTGTGTTGTCGTGGCAGTTGGTGATCAAAGAAATAAAACACAATAAAATCAATAAATAATAATGTCATAGACTTATAGTCATACCTTTGAAGTCATAATGCATTGCAAGTGTTATTAGGGAATGTTGTGCTGTGTTTTCAAGCGCTTCAATGTGCTGCTCTGCAAGGCTTGGAGACAGCGCGTGCGTTCACGGAGATCAAGAGCAGCCGGAGATCAAGAGCAGCCGCCGCAGGGGAGGGATACCATGGTAAATAGGTTACCTATTTACCATGGTATCTCTCCCCTGGGTGCGTTGTGTTTTGGTGACCAATAATGCAGGTAAGCAGCGGGCGGGATGGCGAGCTTGTCCTGCTGCTCCAGCACAAGCTACCTTAAGAGCCGGTACGATGCGGGCAATGGGTGAAGTTCGTCAGGAGTACTGCATAAAAAATACGAGTGTGTTGTCGTGGCAGTTGGTGATCAAAGAAAAAAAAACAAAATAAAATCAATAAATAATAATGTCATAGACTTAAAGTCATACCTTTGCAGTCATAATGCATTGCAAGTGTTATTAGGGAATTTTGTGCTGTGTTTTCAAGCGCTTCAATGTGCTGCTCTGCAAGGTTTGGAGACAGCGGGTGCGTTCACGGAGATCAAGAGCAGCCGGAGATCAAGAGCAGCCGCCGCAGGGGAGGGATACCATGGTAAATAGGTTACCTATTTACCATGGTATCTCTCCCCTGGGTGCGTTGTGTTTTGGTGAGCAATAATGCAGGAAAGCAGCGGGCGGGATGGCGAGCTTGTCCTGCTGCTCCAACACAAGCTACCTTAAGAGCCGGTACGATGCGGGCAATGGGTGAAGTTCGTCAGGAGTACTGCATAAAAAAACGAGTGTGTTGTCGTGGCAGTTGGTGATCAAAGAAATAAAACAAAATAAAATAAATAAATAATAATGTCATAGACCTAAATCCATACCTTTGAAGTCATAATGCATTGCAAGTGTTATTAGGGAATGTTGTGCTGTGTTTTCAAGCGCTTCAATGTGCTGCTCTGCAAGGTTTGGAGACAGCGGGTGCGTTCACGGAGATCAAGAGCAGCCGGCGCAAAACAAAAGGCACCCAGGGGAGAGATACCATGGTAAATAGGTTAACTATTTACCTATTTTTGTTTCGGCGAACGGTTTTGGTGAACAATAATGCAGGAAAGCAGCGGGCGGGATGGCGAGCTTGTCCTGCTGCTCCATCACAAGCTACCTTAAGAGCCGGTACGATGCGGGCAATGGGTGAAGTTCGTCAGGAGTACTGCATAAAAAATACGAGTGTGTTGTCGTGGCAGTTGGTGATCAAAGAAATAAAACAAAATAAAATCAATAAATAATAATGTCATAGACTTAAAGTCATACCTTTGAAGTCATAATGCATTACAAGTGTTATTATTGAATGTTGTGCTGTGTTTTCAAGCGCTTCAATGTGCTGCTCTGCAAGGTTTGGAGACAGCGGGTGCGTTCACGGAGATCAAGAGCAGCCGGAGATCAAGAGCAGCCGCCGCAGGGGAGGGATACCATGGTAAATAGGTAACCTATTTACCATGGTAACTCTCCCCTGGGTGCGTTGTATTTTGGTGAGCAATAATGCAGGAAAGCAGCGGGCGGGATGGCGAGCTTGTCCTGCTGCTCCAACACAAGCTACCTTAAGAGCCGGTACGATGCGGGCAATGGGTGAAGTTCGTCACGAGTACTGCATAAAAAAACGAGTGTGTTGTCGTGGCAGTTGGTGATCAAAGAAATAAAACAAAATAAAATCAATAAATAATAATGTCATAGACCTAAAGCCATACCTTTGAAGTCATAATGCATTGCAAGTGTTATTAGGGAATGTTGTGCTGTGTTTTCAAGCGCTTCAAAGTGCTGCTCTGCAAGGTTTGGAGACAGCGGGTGCGTTCACGGAGATCAAGAGCAGCCTGAGATCAAGAGCAGCCGCCGCAGGGGAGGGATACCATGGTAAATAGGTTACCTATTTACCTATTTTTGTTTCGGCGAACGGTTTTGGTGAGCAATAATGCAGGAAAGCAGAGGGCGGGATGGCGAGCTTGTCCTGCTGCTCCAACACAAGCTACCTTAAGAGCCGGTACGATGCGGGCAATGGGTGAAGTTCGTCAGGAGTACTGCATAAAAAAACGAGTGTGTTGTCGTGGCAGTTGGTGATCAAAGAAATAAAACAAAATAAAATCAATAAATAATAATGTCATAGACCTAAAGCCATACCTTTGAAGTCATAATGCATTGCAAGTGTTATTAGGGAATGTTGTGCTGTGTTTTCAAGCGCTTCAGTGTGCTGCTCTGCAAGGTTTGGAGACAGCGGGAGCGTTCACGGAGATCAAGAGCAGCCGGAGATCAAGAGCAGCCGCCGCAGGGGAGGGATACCATGGTAAATAGGTTACCTATTTACCTATTTTTGTTTCGGCGAACGGTTTTGGTGAGCAATAATGCAGGAAAGCAGCGGGCGGGATGGCGAGCTTGTCCTGCTGCTCCAACACGAGCTACCTTAAGAGCCGGTACGATGCGGGCAATGGGTGAAGTTCATCAGGAGTACTGCATAAAAAATACGAGTGTGTTGTCGTGGCAGTTGGTGATCAAAGAAATAAAACAAAATAAAATCAATAAATAATAATGTCATAGACCTAAAGCCATACCTTTGAAGTCATAATGCATTGCAAGTGTTATTAGGGAATGTTGTGCTGTGTTTTCAAGCGCTTCAATGTGCTGCTCTGCAAGGTTTGGAGACAGCGCGTGCGTTCACGGAGATCAAGAGCAGCCGGAGATCAAGAGCAGCCGCTGCAGGGGAGGGTTGTACCATGGTAAATAGGTTACCTATTTACCATGGTATCTCTCCCCTGGGTGCGTTGTGTTTTGGTGAGCAATAATGCAGGAAAGCAGCGGGCGGGATGGCGAGCTTGTCCTGCTGCTCCAACACAAGCTACCTTAAGAGCCGGTACGATGCGGGCAATGGGTGAAGTTCGTCAGGAGTACTGCATAAAAAATACGAGTGTGTTGTCGTGGCAGTTGGTGATCAAAGAAATAAAACAAAATAAAATCAATAAATAATAATGTCATAGACCTAAAGCCATACCTTTGAAGTCATAATGCATTGCAAGTGTTATTAGGGAATGTTGTGCTGTGTTTTCAAGCGCTTCAATGTGCTGCTCTGCAAGGTTTGGAGACAGCGGGTGCATTCACGGAGATCAAGAGCAGCCGGAGATCAAGAGCAGCCGCCGCAGGGGAGGGATACCATGGTAAATAGGTTACCTATTTATCTATTTCTGTTTCGGCGAACGGTTTTGGTGAGCAGTAATGCAGGAAAGCAGCGGGCAGGATGGCGAGCTTGTCCTGCTGCTCCAACACAAGCTACCTTAAGAGCCGGTACTATGCGGGCAATGGGTGAAGTTCGTCAAGAGTACTGCATAAAAAAACGAGTGTGTTGTCGTGGCAGTTGGTGATCAAAGAAATAAAACAAAATAAAATCAATAAATAATAATGTCATAGACATAAAGTCATACCTTTGAAGTCATAATGCATTGCAAGTGTTATTAGGGAATGTTGTGCTGTGTTTTCAAGCGCTTCAATGTGCTGCTCTGCAAGGTTTGGAGACAGCGGGTGCGTTCACGGAGATCAAGAGCAGCCGGAGATCAAGAGCAGCCGCCGCAGGGGAGGGATACCATGGTAAATAGGTTACCTATTACCATGGTATCTCTCCCCTGGGTGCGTTGTGTTTTGGTGAGCAATAATGCAGGAAAGCAGCGGGCGGGATGGCGAGCTTGTCCTGCTGCTCCAACACAAGCTACCTTATGAGCCGGTACGATGCGGGCAATGGGTGAAGTTCGTCAGGAGTACTGCATAAAAAAACGAGTGTGTTGTCGTGGCAGTTGGTGATCAAAGAAATAAAACAAAATAAAATCAATAAATAATAATGTCATAGACTTAAAGTCATACCTTTGAAGTCATAATGCATTACAAGTGTTATTAGGGAATGTTGTGCTGTGTTTTCAAGCGCTTCAATGTGCTGCTCTGCAAGGTTTGGAGACAGCGGGTGCGTTCACAGAGATCAAGAGCAGCCGGAGATCAAGAGCAGCCGCCGCAGGGGAGGGATACCATGGTAAATAGGTTACCTATTTACCATGGTATCTCTCCCCTGGGTGCGTTGTGTTTTCGTGAGCAATAATGCAGGAAAGCAGCGGGCGGGATGGCGAGCTTGTCCTGCTGCTCCAACACAAGCTACCTTAAGAGCCGGTACGATGCGGGCAATGGGTGAAGTTCGTCAGGAGTACTGCATAAAAAATACGAGTGTGTTGTCGTGGCAGTTGGTGATCAAAGAAATAAAACAAAATAAAATCAATAAATAATAATGTCATAGACCTAAAGCCATACCTTTGAAGTCATAATGCATTGCAAGTGTTATTAGGGAATGTTGTGCTGTGTTTTCAAGCGCTTCAATGTGCTGCTCTGCAAGGTTTGGAGACAGCGGGTGCGTTCACGGAGATCAAGAGCAGCCGGAGATCAAGAGCAGCCGCCGCAGGGGAGGGATACCATGGTAAATAGGTTACCTATTACCATGGTATCTCTCCCCTGGGTGCGTTGTGTTTTGGTGAGCAATAATGCAGGAAAGCAGCGGGCGGGATGGCGAGCTTGTCCTGCTGCTCCAACACAAGCTACCTTATGAGCCTGTACTATGCGGGCAATGGGTGAAGTTCGTCAGGAGTACTGCATAAAAAAACGAGTGTGTTGTCGTGGCAGTTGGTGATCAAAGAAATAAAACAAAATAAAATCAATAAATAATAATGTCATAGACTTAAAGTCATACCTTTGAAGTCATAATGCATTACAAGTGTTATTAGGGAATGTTGTGCTGTGTTTTCAAGCGCTTCAATGTGCTGCTCTGCAAGGTTTGGAGACAGCGGGTGCGTTCACGGAGATCAAGAGCAGCCGGAGATCAAGAGCAGCCGCCGCAGGGGAGGGATACCATGGTAAATAGTTTACCTATTTACCATGGTAACTCTCCCCTGGGTGCATTGTATTTTGGTGAGCAATAATGCACGAAAGCAGCGGGCGGGATGGCGAGCTTGTCCTGCTGCTCCATCACAAGTAACCTTAAGAGCCGGTACGATGCGGGCAATGGGTGAAGTTCGTCAGGAGTACTGCATAAAAAATACGAATGTGTTGTCGTGGCAGTTGGTGATCAAAGAAATAAAACAAAATAAAATCAATAAATAATAATGTCATAGACCTAAAGCCATATCTTTGAAGTCATAATGCATTGCAAGTGTTATTAGGGAATGTTGTGCTGTGTTTTCAAGCGCTTCAATGTGCTGCTCTGCAAGGTTTGGAGACAGCGGGTGCGTTCACGGAGATCAAGAGCAGCCGGAGATCAAGAGCAGCCGCCGCAGGGGAGGGATCTCTCCCCTGGGTGCGTTGTGTTTTGGTGAGCAATAATGCAGGAAAGCAGCGGGCGGGATGGCGAGCTTGTCCTGCTGCTCCAACACAAGCTACCTTAAGAGCCGGTACGATGCGGGCATTGGGTAAAGTTCTTCAGGAGTACTGCATATAAAAAAACGAGAGTGTTGTCGTGGCAGTTGGTGATCAAAGAAATAAAACAAAATAAAATCAATAAATAATAATGTCATAGACCTAAAGCCATACCTTTGAAGTCATAATGCATTGCAAGTGTTATAAGGGAATTTTGTGCTGTGTTTTCAAGCGCTTCAATGTGCTGCTCTGCAAGGTTTGGAGACAGCGGGTGCGTTCACGGAGATCAAGAGCAGCCGGAGATCAAGAGCAGCCGCCGCAGGGGAGGGATCTCTCCCCTGGGTGCGTTGTGTTTTGGTGAGCAATAATGCAGGAAAGCAGCGGGCGGGATGGCAACCTTGTCCTGCTGCTCCAACACAAGCTACCTTAAGAGCCGGTACGATGCGGACAATGGGTGAAGTTCGTCAGTAGTACTGCATAAAAAAAACGAGTGTGTTGTCGTGGCAGTTGGTGATCAAAGAAATAAAACAAAATAAAATCAATAAATAATAATGTCATAGACTTAAAGTCATACCTTTGAAGTCATAATGCATTACAAGTGTTATTAGGGAATGTTGTGCTGTGTTTTCAAGCGCTTCAATGTGCTGCTCTGCAAGGTTTGGAGACAGCGGGTGCGTTCACGGAGATCAAGAGCAGCCGGCGCAAAACACAAGGCACCCAGGGGAGAGATACCATGGTAAATAGGTTACCTATTTACCTATTTCTGTTTCGGCGAACGGTTTTGGTGAGCAGTAATGCAGGAAAGCAGCGGGCAGGATGGCGAGCTTGTCCTGCTGCTCCAACACAAGCTACCTTAAGAGCCGGTACTATGCGGGCAATGGGTGAAGTTCGTCAGGAGTACTGCATAAAAAAACGAGTGTGTTGTCGTGGCAGTTGGTGATCAAAGAAATAAAACAAAATAAAATCAATAAATAATAATGTCATAGACTTAAAGTCATACCTTTGAAGTCATAATGCATTGCAAGTGTTATTAGGGAATGTTGTGCTGTGTTTCCAAGCGCTTCAATGTGCCGCTCTGCAAGGTTTGGAGACAGCGGGTGCGTTCACGGAGATCAAGAGCAGCCGGAGATCAAGAGCAGCCGCCGCAGGGGAGGGATACCATGGTACTTAGGTTACCTATTTACCATGGTATCTCTCCCCTGGGTGCGTTGTGTTTTGGTGAGCAATAATGCAGGAAAGCAGCGGGCGGGATGGCGAGCTTGTCCTGCTGCTCCAACACAAGCTACCTTAAGAGCCGGTACGATGCGGGCAATGGGTGACGTTCGTCAGGAGTACTGCATAAAAAAACGAGTGTGTTGTCGTGGCAGTTGGTGATCAAAGAAATAAAACAAAATAAAATCAATAAATAATAATGTCATAGACTTAAAGTCATACCTTTGAAGTCATAATGCATTGCAAGTGTTATTAGGGAATGTTGTGCTGTGTTTTCAAGCGCTTCAATGTGCTGCTCTGCAAGGCTTGGAGACAGCGCGTGCGTTCACGGAGATCAAGAGCAACCGGAGATCAAGAGCAGCCGCCGCAGGGGAGGGATACCATGGTACTTAGGTTACCTATTTACCATGGTATCTCTCCCCTGGGTGCGTTGTGTTTTGGTGAGCAATAATGCAGGAAAGCAGCGGGCGGGATGGCGAGCTTGTCCTGCTGCTCCAACACATCTACCTTAAGAGCCGGTACGATGCGGGCAATGGGTGAAGTTCGTCAGGAGTACTGCATAAAAAATACGAGTGTGTTGTCGTGGCAGTTGGTGATCAAAGAAATAAAACAAAATAAAATCAATAAATAATAATGTCATAGACCTAAAGTCATACCTTTGAAGTCATAATGCATTACAAGTGTTATTAGGGAATGTTGTGCTGTGTTTTCAATCGCTTCAATGTGCTGCTCTGCAAGGTTTGGAGACAGCGGGTGCGTTCACGGAGATCAAGAGCAGCCGGAGATCAAGAGCAGCCGCCGCAGGGGAGGGATACCATGTTAAATAGGTTACCTATTTACCATGGTAACTCTCCCCTGGGTGCGTTGTATTTTGGTGAGCAATAATGCAAGAAAGCAGCGGGCGGGATGGCGAGCTTTTCCTGCTGCTCCATCACAAGCTACCTTAAGAGCCGGTACGATGCGGGCAATGGGTGAAGTTTGTCAGGAGTACTGCATAAAAAAACGAGTGTGTTGTCGTGGCAGTTGGTGATCAAAGAAAAAAAAACAAAATAAAATCAATAAATAATAATGTCATAGACTTAAAGTCATACCTTTGAAGTCATAATGCATTGCAAGTGTTATTAGGGAATGTTGTGCTGTGTTTTCAAGCGCTTCAATGTGCTGCTCTGCAAGGCTTGGAGACAGCGCGTGCGTTCACGGAGATCAAGAGCAACCGGAGATCAAGAGCAGCCGCCGCAGGGGAGGGATACCATGGTACATAGGTTACCTATTTACCATGGTATCTCTCCCCTGGGTGCGTTGTGTTTTGGTGAGCAATAATGCAGGAAAGCAGCGGACGGGATGGCGAGCTTGTCCTGCTGCTCCAACACAAGCTACCTTAAGAGCCGGTACGATGCGGGCAATGGGTGAAGTTCGTCAGGAGTACTGCATAAAAAATACGAGTGTGTTGTCGTGGCAGTTGGTGATCAAAGAAATAAAACAAAATAAAATCAATAAATAATAATGTCATAGACCTAAAGTCATACCTTTGAAGTCATAATGCATTGCAAGTGTTATTAGGGAATGTTGTGCTGTGTTTTCAAGCGCTTCAATGTTCTGCTCTGCAAGGTTTGGAGACAGCGGGTGCGTTCACGGAGATCAAGAGCAGCCGGAGATCAAGAGCAGCCGCCGCAGGGGAGGGATACCATGGTAAATAGGTTACCTATTTACCATGGTATCTCTCCCCTGGGTGCGTTGTGTTTTGGTGAGCAATAATGCAGGAAAGCAGCGGGCGGGATGGCGAGCTTGTCCTGCTGCTCCAACACAAGCTACCTTAAGAGCCGGTACGATGCGGGCAATGGGTGAAGTTCGTCAGGAGAACTGCATAAAAAAAACGAGTGTGTTGTCGTGGCAGTTGGTGATCAAAGAAATAAAACAAAATAAAATCAATAAATAATAATGTCATAGACCTAAAGTCATACCTTTGAAGTCATAATGCATTACAAGTGTTATTAGGGAATGTTGTGCTGTGTTTTCAATCGCTTCAATGTGCTGCTCTGCAAGGTTTGGAGACAGCGGGTGCGTTCACGGAGATCAAGAGCAGCCGGAGATCAAGAGCAGCCGCCGCAGGGGAGGGATACCATGGTAAATAGGTTACCTATTTACCATGGTAACTCTCCCCTGGGTGCGTTGTATTTTGGTGAGCAATAATGCAAGAAAGCAGCGGGCGGGATGGCGAGCTTGTCCTGCTGCTCCATCACAAGCTACCTTAAGAGCCGGTACGATGCGGGCAATGGGTGAAGTTCGTAAGTACTGCATAAAAAAACGAGTGTGTTGTCGTGGCAGTTGGTGATCAAAGAAATAAAACAAAATAAAATCAATAAATAATAATGTCATAGACTTAAAGTCATACCTTTGAAGTCATAATGCATTGCAAGTGTTATTAGGGAATGTTGTGCTGTGTTTTCAAGCGCTTCAATGTGCTGCTCTGCAAGGCTTGGAGACAGCGCGTGCGTTCACGGAGATCAAGAGCAACCGGAGATCAAGAGCAGCCGCCGCAGGGGAGGGATACCATGGTACTTAGGTTACCTATTTACCATGGTATCTCTCCCCTGGGTGCGTTGTGTTTTGGTGAGCAATAATGCAGGAAAGCAGCGGGCGGGATGGCGAGCTTGTCCTGCTGCTCCAACACAAGCTACCTTAAGAGCCGGTACGATGCGGGCAATGGGTGAAGTTCGTCAGGAGTACTGCATAAAAAATACGAGTGTGTTGTCGTGGCAGTTGGTGATCAAAGAAATAAAACAAAATAAAATCAATAAATAATAATGTCATAGACCTAAAGTCATACCTTTGAAGTCATAATGCATTACAAGTGTTATTAGGGAATGTTGTGCTGTGTTTTCAATCGCTTCAATGTGCTGCTCTGCAAGGTTTGGAGACAGCGGGTGCGTTCACGGAGATCAAGAGCAGCCGGAGATCAAGAGCAGCCGCCGCAGGGGAGGGATACCATGTTAAATAGGTTACCTATTTACCATGGTAACTCTCCCCTGGGTGCGTTGTATTTTGGTGAGCAATAATGCAAGAAAGCAGCGGGCGGGATGGCGAGCTTTTCCTGCTGCTCCATCACAAGCTACCTTAAGAGCCGGTACGATGCGGGCAATGGGTGAAGTTTGTCAGGAGTACTGCATAAAAAAACGAGTGTGTTGTCGTGGCAGTTGGTGATCAAAGAAAAAAAAACAAAATAAAATCAATAAATAATAATGTCATAGACTTAAAGTCATACTTTTGAAGTCATAATGCATTGCAAGTGTTATTAGGGAATGTTGTGCTGTGTTTTCAAGCGCTTCAATGTTCTGCTCTGCAAGGTTTGGAGACAGCGGGTGCGTTCACGGAGATCAAGAGCAGCCGGAGATCAAGAGCAGCCGCCGCAGGGGAGGGATACCATGGTAAATAGGTTACCTATTTACCATGGTATCTCTCCCCTGGGTGCGTTGTGTTTTGGTGAGCAATAATGCAGGAAAGCAGCGGGCGGGATGGCGAGCTTGTCCTGCTGCTCCAACACAAGCTACCTTAAGAGCCGGTACGATGCGGGCAATGGGTGAAGTTCGTCAGGAGAACTGCATAAAAAAAACGAGTGTGTTGTCGTGGCAGTTGGTGATCAAAGAAATAAAACAAAATAAAATCAATAAATAATAATGTCATAGACCTAAAGTCATACCTTTGAAGTCATAATGCATTACAAGTGTTATTAGGGAATGTTGTGCTGTGTTTTCAATCGCTTCAATGTGCTGCTCTGCAAGGTTTGGAGACAGCGGGTGCGTTCACGGAGATCAAGAGCAGCCGGAGATCAAGAGCAGCCGCCGCAGGGGAGGGATACCATGGTAAATAGGTTACCTATTTACCATGGTAACTCTCCCCTGGGTGCGTTGTATTTTGGTGAGCAATAATGCAAGAAAGCAGCGGGCGGGATGGCGAGCTTGTCCTGCTGCTCCATCACAAGCTACCTTAAGAGCCGGTACGATGCGGGCAATGGGTGAAGTTCGTAAGTACTGCATAAAAAAACGAGTGTGTTGTCGTGGCAGTTGGTGATCAAAGAAATAAAACAAAATAAAATCAATAAATAATAATGTCATAGACCTAAAGCCATACCTTTGAAGTCATAATGCATTGCAAGTGTTATTAGGGAATGTTGTGCTGTGTTTTCAAGCGCTTCAATGTTCTGCTCTGCAAGGTTTGGAGACAGCGGGTGCGTTCACGGAGATCAAGAGCAGCCGGAGATCAAGAGCAGCCGCCGCAGGGGAGGGATACCATGATAAATAGGTTACCTATTTACCATGGTATCTCTCCCCTGGGTGCGTTGTGTTTTGGTGAGCAATAATGCAGGAAAGCAGCGGGCGGGATGGCGAGCTTGTCCTGCTGCTCCAACACAAGCTACCTTAAGAGCCGGTACGATGCGGGCAATGGGTGAAGTTCGTCAGGAGAACTGCATAAAAAAAAACGAGTGTGTTGTCGTGGCAGTTGGTGATCAAAGAAATAAAACAAAATAAAATCAATAAATAATAATGTCATAGACCTAAAGTCATTCCTTTGAAGTCATAATGCATTGCAAGTGTTATTAGGGAATGTTGTGCTGTGTTTTCAAGCGCTTCAATGTGCTGCTCTGCAAGGTTTGGAGACAGCGGGTGCGTTCACGGAGATCAAGAGCAGCCGGAGATCAAGAGCAGCCGCCGCAGGGGAGGGATACCATGGTAAATAGGTTACCTATTTACCATGGTATCTCTCCCCTGGGTGTGTTGTGTTTTGGTGAGCAATAATGCAGGAAAGCAGCGGGCGGGATGGTGAGCGTCTGCTGCTCCAACACAAGCTACCTTAAGAGCCGGTACGATGCGGGCAATGGGTGAAGTTCGTCAGGAGTACTGCATAAAAAAAACGAGTGTGTTGTCGTGGCAGTTGGTGATCAAAGAAATAAAACAAAATAAAATCAATAAATAATAATGTCATAGTCCTAAAGTCATACCTTTGAAGTCATAATGCATTGCAAGTGTTATTAGGGAATGTTGTGCTGTGTTTTCAAGCGCTTCAATGTGCTGCTCTGCAAGGTTTGGAGACAGCGGGTGCGTTCACGGAGATCAAGAGCAGCCGGAGATCAAGAGCAGCCGCCGCAGGGGAGGGATCTCTCCCCTGGGTGCGTTGTGTTTTGGTGAGCAATAATGCAGGAAAGCAGCGGGCGGGATGGCGAGCTTGTCCTGCTGCTCCAACACAAGCTACCTTAAGAGTCGGTACGATGCGGGCAATGGGTGAAGTTCGTCAAGAGTACTGCATAAAAAAACGAGTGTGTTGTCGTGGCAGTTGGTGATCAAAGAAATAAAACAAAATAAAATCAATAAATAATAATGTCATAGACTTAAAGTCATACCTTTGAAGTCATAATGCATTGCAAGTGTTATTGGGAATGTTGTGCTGTGTTTTCAAGCGCTTCAATGTGCTGCTCTGCAAGGTTTGGAGACAGCGCGTGCGTTCACGGAGATCAAGAGCAGCCGGAGATCAAGAGCAGCCGCCGCAGGGGAGGGATACCATGGTAAATAGGTTACCTATTTACCATGGTATCTCTCGCCTGGGTGCGTTGTGTTTTGGTGAGCAATAATGCAGGAAAGCAGCGGGCGGGATGGCGAGCTTGTCCTGCTGCTCCAACACAAGCTACCTTAAGAGCCGGTACGATGCGGGCAATGGGTGAAGTTCGTCAGGAGTACTGCATAAAAAAACGAGTGTGTTGTCGTGGCAGTTGGAGATCAAAGAAAAAAAAAAAAAAAAAATCAATAAATAATAATGTCATAGACTTAAAGTCATACCTTTGAAGTCATAATGCATTGCAAGTGTTATTAGGGAATGTTATGATGTGTTTTCATGCACTTCAATGTGCTGCTCTGCAAGGCTTGGAGACAGCGCGTGCGTTCACGGAGATCAAGAGCAACCGGAGATCAAGAGCAGCCGCCGCAGGGGAGGGATACCACGGTAAATAGGTTACCTATTTACCATGGTATCTCTCCCCTGGGAGCGTTGTGTTTTGGTGAGCAATAATGCAGGAAAGCAGCGGGCGGGATGGCGAGCTTGTCCTGCTGCTCCAACACAAGCTACCTTAAGAGCCGGTACGATGCGGGCAATGGGTGAAGTTCGTCAGGAGTACTGCATAAAAAATACGAGTGTGTTGTCGTGGCAGTTGGTGATCAAAGAAATAAAACAAAATAAAATCAATAAATAATAATGTCATAGACCTAAAGCCATACCTTTGAAGTCATAATGCATTGCAAGTGTTATTAGGGAATGTTGTGCTGTTTTTTCAAGCGCTTCAATGTGCAGCTCTGCAAGGTTTGGAGACAGCGGGTGCGTTCACGGAGATCAAGAGCAGCCGGAGATCAAGAGCAGCCGCCGCAGGGGAGGGATACCATGGTAAATAGGTTACCTATTACCATGGTATCTCTCCCCTGGGTGCGTTGTGTTTTGGTGAGCAATAATGCAGGAAAGCAGCGGGCGGGATGGCGAGCTTGTCCTGCTGCTCCAACACAAGCTACCTTAAGAGCCGGTACGATGCGGGCAATGGGTGAAGTTCGTCAGGAGTACTGCATAAAAAAACGAGTGTGTTGTCGTGGCAGTTGGTGATCAAAGAAATAAAACAAAATAAAATCAATAAATAATAATGTCATAGACTTAAAGTCATACCTTTGAAGTCATAATGCATTACAAGTGTTATTAGGGAATGTTGTGCTGTGTTTTCAAGCGCTTCAATGTGCTGCTCTGCAAGGTTTGGAGACAGCGGGTGCGTTCACGGAGATCAAGAGCAGCCGGAGATCAAGAGCAGCCGCCGCAGGGGAGGGATACCATGGTAAATAGGTTACCTATTTACCATGGTAACTCTCCCCTGGGTGCGTTGTATTTTGGTGAGCAATAATGCAAGAAAGCAGCGGGCGGGATGGCGAGCTTGTCCTGCTGCTCCAACACAAGCTACCTTATGAGCCGGTACGATGCGGGCAATGGGTGAAGTTCGTCAGGAGTACTGCATAAAAAAACGAGTGTGTTGTCGTGGCAGTTGGTGATCAAAGGAATAAAACAAAATAAAATCAATAAATAATAATGTCATAGACTTGAAGTCATACCTTTGAAGTCATAATGCATTACAAGTGTTATTAGGGAATGTTGTGCTGTGTTTTCAAGCGCTTCAATGTGCTGCTCTGCAAGGTTTGGAGACAGCGGGTGCGTTCACGGAGATCAAGAGCAGCCGGAGATCAAGAGCAGCCGCCGCAGGGGAGGGATACCATGGTAAATAGGTTACCTATTTACCATGGTATCTCTCCCCTGGGTGCGTTGTGTTTTGGTGAGCAATAATGCAGGAAAGCAGCGGGCGGGATGGCGAGCTTGTCCTGCTGCTCCAACACACGCTACCTTAAGAGCCGGTACGATGCGAGCAATGGGTGAAGTTCGTCAGGAGTACTGCATAAAAAAAACGAGTGTGTTGTCGTGGCAGTTGGTGATCAAAGAAATAAAACAAAATAAAATCAATAAATAATAATGTCAAAGACCTAAAGTCATACCTTTGAAGTCATAATGCATTGCAAGTGTTATTAGGGAATGTTGTGCTGTGTTTTCAAGCGCTTCAATGTGCTGCTCTGCAAGGTTTGGAGACAGCGGGTGCGTTCACGGAGATCAAGAGCAGCCGGAGATCAAGAGCAGCCGCCGCAGGGGAGGGATACCATGGTAAATAGGTTACCTATTTACCATGGTATCCCTGTTACCTATTTACCATGGTATCTCTCCCCTGGGTGCGTTGTGTTTTGGTGAGCAATAATGCAGGAAAGCAGCGGGCGGGATGGCGAGCTTGTCCTGCTGCTCCAACACAAGCTACCTTAAGAGCCGGTACGATGCGGGCATTGGGTAAAGTTCTTCAGGAGTACTGCATATAAAAAAATGAGAGTGTTGTCGTGGCAGTTGGTGATCAAAGAAATAAAACAAAATAAAATCAATAAATAATAATGTCATAGACCTAAAGCCATACCTTTGAAGTCATAATGCATTGCAAGTGTTATTAGGGAAAGTTGTGCTGTGTTTTCAAGCGCTTCAATGGGCTGCTCTGCAAGGTTTGGAGACAGCGGGTGCGTTCACGGAGATCAAGAGCAGCCGGAGATCAAGAGCAGCCGCCGCAGGGGAGGGATCTCTCCCCTGGGTGCGTTGTGTTTTGGTGAGCAATAATGCAGGAAGGCAGCGGGCGGGATGGCGAGCTTGTCCTGCTGCTCCAACACAAGCTACCTTAAGAGCCGGTACGATGCGGGCAATGGGTGAAGTTCGTCAGTAGTACTGCATAAAAAAAACGAGTGTGTTGTCGTGGCAGTTGGTGATCAAAGAAATAAAACAAAATAAAATCAATAAATAATAATGTCATAGACTTAAAGTCATACCTTTGAAGTCATAATGCATTACAAGTGTTATTAGGGAATGTTGTGCTGTGTTTTCAAGCGCTTCAATGTGCTGCTCTGCAAGATTTGGAGACAGCGGGTGCGTTCACGGAGATCAAGAGCAGCCGGCGCAAAACACAAGGCACCCAGGGGAGAGATACCATGGTAAATAGGTTACCTATTTACCTATTTCTGTTTCGGCGAACGGTTTTGGTGAGCAGTAATGCAGGAAAGCAGCGGGCAGGATGGCGAGCTTGTCCTGCTGCTCCAACACAAGCTACCTTGAGAGCCAGTACTATGCGGGCAATGGGTGAAGTTCGTCAGGAGTACTGCATAAAAAAACGATTGTGTTGTCGTGGCAGTTGGTGATCAAAGAAATAAAACAAAATAAAATCAATAAATAATAATGTCATAGACTTAAAGTCATACCTTTGAAGTCATAATGCATTGCAAGTGTTATTAGGGAATGTTGTGCTGTTTTTTCAAGCACTTCAATGTGCTGCTCTGCAAGGTTTGGAGACAGCGGGTGCGTTCACGGAGATCAAGAGCAGCCGGAGATCAAGAGCAGCCGCCGCAGGGGAGGGATACCATGGTAAATAGGTTACCTATTACCATGGTATCTCTCCCCTGGGTGCGTTGTGTTTTGGTGAGCAATAATGCAGGAAAGCACCGGGCGGGATGGCGAGCTTGTCCTGCTGCTCCAACACAAGCTACCTTATGAGCCGGTACGATGCGGGCAATGGGTGAAGTTCGTCAGGAGTACTGCATAAAAAAACGAGTGTGTTGTCGTGGCAGTTGGTGATCAAAGAAATAAAACAAAATAAAATCAATAAATAATAATGTCATAGACTTAAAGTCATACCTTTAAAGTCATAATGCATTACAAGTGTTATTAGGGAATGTTGTGCTGTGTTTTCAAGCGCTTCAATGTGCTGCTCTGCAAGGTTTGGAGACAGCGTGTGCGTTCACGGAGATCAAGAGCAGCCGGAGATCAAGAGCAGCCGCCGCAGGGGAGGGATACCATGGTAAATAGGTTACCTATTTACCATGGTATCTCTCCCCTGGGTGCGTTGTGTTTTGGTGAGTAATAATGCAGGAAAGCAGCGGGCGGGATGGCGAGCTTGTCCTGCTGCTCCAACACAAGCTACCTTAAGAGCCGGTATGATGCGGGCAATGGGTGAAGTTCGTCAGGAGTACTGCATAAAAAAAACGAGTGTGTTGTCGTGGCAGTTGGTGATCAAAGAAATAAAACAAAATAAAATCAATAAATAATAATATCATAGACCTAAAGTCATACCTTTGAAGTCATAATGCATTGCAAGTGTTATTAGGGAATGTTGTGCTGTGTTTTCAAGCGCTTCAATGTGCTGCTCTGCAAGGTTTGGAGACAGCGGGTGCGTTCACGGAGATCAAGAGCAGCCGGAGATCAAGAGCAGCCGCCGCAGGGGAGGGATACCATGGTAAATATGTTACCTATTTACCATGGTATCTCTCCCCTGGGTGCGTTGTGTTTTGGTGAGCAATAATGCAGGAAAGCAGCGGGCGGGATGGCGAGCTTGTCCTGCTGCTCCAACACAAGCTACCTTAAGAGCCGGTACGATGCGGGCATTAGGTAAAGTTCTTCAGGATTACTGCATATAAAAAAACGAGAGTGTTGTCGTGGCAGTTGGTGATCAAAGAAATAAAACAAAATAAAATCAATAAATAATAATGTCATAGACTTAAAGTCATACCTTTAAAGTCATAATGCATTACAAGTGTTATTAGGGAATGTTGTGCTGTGTTTTCAAGCGCTTCAATGTGCTGCTCTGCAAGGTTTGGAGACAGCGGGTGCGTTCACGGAGATCAAGAGCAGCCGGAGATCAAGAGCAGCCGCCGCAGGGGAGGGATCTCTCCCCTGGGTGCGTTGTGTTTTCGTGAGCAATAATGCAGGAAAGCAGCGGGCGGGATGGCGAGCTTGTCCTGCTGCTCCAACACAAGCTACCTTAAGAGCCGGTACGATGCGGGCAATGGGTGAAGTTCGTCAGGAGTACTGCGTAAAAAAAACGAGTGTGTTGTCGTGGCAGTTGGTGATCAAAGAAATAAAACAAAATAAAATCAATAAATAATAATGTCATAGAATTAAAGTCATACCTTTGAAGTCATAATGCATTGCAAGTGTTATTAGGGAATGTTGTGCTGTGTTTTCAAGCGCTTCAATGTGCTGCTCTGCAAGGTTTGGAGACAGCGGGTGCGTTCACGGAGATCATGAGCAGCCGGAGATCAAGAGCAGCCGCCGCAGGGGAGGGATACCATGGTAAATAGGTTACATATTTACCATGGTATCTCTCCCCTGGGTGCGTTGTGTTTTCGTGAGCAATAATGCAGGAAAGCAGCGGGCGGGATGGCGAGCTTGTCCTGCTGCTCCAACACAAGCTACCTTAAGAGCCGGTACGATGCGGGCAATGGGTGAAGTTCGTCAGGAGTACTGCATAAAAAAACGAGTGTGTTGTCGTGGCAGTTGGTGATCAAAGAAATAAAACAAAATAAATAATAATGTCATAGACTTAAAGTCATACCTTTGAAGTCATAATGCATTGCAATTGTTATTAGGGAATGTTGTGCTGTGTTTTCAAGCGCTTCAATGTGCTGCTCTGCAAGGTTTGGAGACAGCGGGTGCGTTCACGGAGATCATGAGCAGCCGGAGATCAAGAGCAGCCGCCGCAGGGGAGGTATATCTCTCCCCTGGGTGCGTTGTGTTTTCGTGAGCAATAATGCAGGAAAGCAGCGGGCGGGATGGCGAGCTTGTCCTGCTGCTCCAACACAACCTACCTTAAGAGCTGGTACGATGCGGGCAATGGGTGAAGTTCGTCAGGAGTACTGCATAAAAAAACGATTGTGTTGTCGTGGCAGTTGGTGATCAAAGAAATAAAACAAAATAAAATCAATAAATAATAATAATGTCATAGACTTAAAGTCATACCTTTGAAGTCATAATGCATTGCAAGTGTTATTAGGGAATGTTGTGCTGTGTTTTCAAGCGCTTCAATGTGCTGCTCTGCAAGGTTTGGAGACAGCGGGTGCGTTCACGGAGATCATGAGCAGCCGGAGATCAAGAGCAGCCGCCGCAGGGGAGGGATACCATGGTAAATAGGTTACCTATTTACCATGGTATCTCTCCCCTGGGTGCGTTGTGTTTTCGTGAGCAATAATGCAGGAAAGCAGCGGGCGGGATGGCGAGCTTGTCCTGCTGCTCCAACACAAGCTACCTTAGAGCCGGTACGATGCGGGCAATGGGTGAAGTTCGTCAGGAGTACTGCATAAAAAAACGAGTGTGTTGTCGTGGCAGTTGGTGATCAAAGAAATAAAACACAATAAAATCAATAAATAATAATGTCATAGACTTAAAGTCATACCTTTGAAGTCATAATGCATTGCAAGTGTTATTAGGGAATGTTGTGCTGTGTTTTCAAGCGCTTCAATGTGCTGCTCTGCAAGGTTTGGAGACAGCGGGTGCATTCACGGAGATCATGAGCAGCCGGAGATCAAGAGCAGCCGCCGCAGGGGAGGTATATCTCTCCCCTGGGTGCGTTGTGTTTTCGTGAGCAATAATGCAGGAAAGCAGCGGGCGGGATGGCGAGCTTGTCCTGCTGCTCCAACACAAGCTACCTTAAGAGCCGGTACTATGCGGGCAATGGGTGAAGTTCGTCAGGAGTACTGCATAAAAAAACGAGTGTGTTGTCGTGGCAGTTGGTGATCAAAGAAATAAAACACAATAAAATCAATAAATAATAATGTCATAGACTTAAAGTCATACCTTTGAAGTCATAATGCATTGCAAGTGTTATTAGGGAATGTTGTGCTGTGTTTTCAAGCGCTTCAATGTGCTGCTCTGCAAGGCTTGGAGACAGCGCGTGCGTTCACGGAGATCAAGAGCAGCCGGAGATCAAGAGCAGCCGCCGCAGGGGAGGGATACCATGGTAAATGGCAGTTGGTGATCAAAGAAATAAAACAAAATAAAATCAATAAATAATAATGTCATAGACTTAAAGTCATACCTTTGAAGTCATAATGCATTGCAAGTGTTATTAGGGAATGTTGTGCTGTGTTTTCAAGCGCTTCAATGTGCTGCTCTGCAAGGTTTGGAGACAGCGGGTGCGTTCACGGAGATCATGAGCAGCCGGAGATCAAGAGCAGCCGCCGCAGGGGAGGGATACCATGGTAAATAGGTTACCTATTTACCATGGTATCTCTCCCCTGGGTGCGTTGTGTTTTCGTGAGCAATAATGCAGGAAAGCAGCGGGCGGGATGGCGAGCTTGTCCTGCTGCTCCAACACAAGCTACCTTAAGAGCCGGTACGATGCGGGCAATGGGTGAAGTTCGTCAGGAGTACTGCATAAAAAAAAACGAGTGTGTTGTCGTGGCAGTTGGTGATCAAAGAAATAAAACAAAATAAAATCAATAAATAATAATGTCATAGACTTAAAGTCATACCTTTGAAGTCATAATGCATTGCAAGTGTTATTAGGGAATGTTGTGCTGTGTTTTCAAGCGCTTCAATGTGCTGCTCTGCAAGGTTTGGAGACAGCGGGTGCGTTCACGGAGATCATGAGCAGCCGGAGATCAAGAGCAGCCGCCGCAGGGGAGGGATACCATGGTAAATAGGTTACCTATTTACCATGGTATCTCTCCCCTGGGTGCGTTGTGTTTTGGTGAGCAATAATGCAGGAAAGCAGCGGGCGGGATGGCGAGCTTGCCCTGCTGCTCCAACACAAGCTACCTTAGAGCCGGTACGATGCGGGCAATGGGTGAAGTTCGTCAGGAGTACTGCATAAAAAAACGAGTGTGTTGTCGTGGCAGTTGGTGATCAAAGAAATAAAACAAAATAAAATCAATAAATAATAATGTCATAGACTTAAAGTCATACCTTTGAAGTCATAATGCATTGCAAGTGTTATTAGGGAATGTTGTGCTGTGTTTTCAAGCGCTTCAATGTGCTGCTCTGCAAGGTTTGGAGACAGCGGGTGCGTTCACGGAGATCATGAGCAGCCGGAGATCAAGAGCAGCCGCCGCAGGGGAGGGATACCATGGTAAATAGGTTACCTATTTACCATGGTATCTCTCCCCTGGGTGCGTTGTGTTTTCGTGAGCAATAATGCAGGAAAGCAGCGGGCGGGATGGCGAGCTTGTCCTGCTGCTCCAACACAAGCTACCTTAAGAGCCGGTACGATGCGGGCAATGGGTGAAGTTCGTCAGGAGTACTGCATAAAAAACGAGTGTGTTGTCGTGGCAGTTGGTGATCAAAGAAATAAAACAAAATAAAATCAATAAATAATAATGTCATAGACTTAAAGTCATACCTTTGAAGTCATAATGCATTGCAAGTGTTATTAGGGAATGTTATGCTGTGTTTTCAAGCGCTTCAATGTGCTGCTCTGCAAGGTTTGGAGACAGCGGGTGCGTTCACGGAGATCATGAGCAGCCGGAGATCAAGAGCAGCCGCTGCAGGGGAGGGATACCATGGTAAATAGGTAACCTATTTACCATGGTATCTCTCCCCTGGGTGCGTTGTGTTTTCGTGAGCAATAATGCAGGAAAGCAGCGGGCGGGATGGCGAGCTTGTCCTGCTGCTCCAACACAAGCTACCTTAAGAGCCGGTACGATGCGGGCAATGGGTGAAGTTCGTCAGGAGTACTGCATAAAAAAACGAGTGTGTTGTCGTGGCAGTTGGTGATCAAAGAAATAAAACAAAATAAAATCAATAAATAATAATGTCATAGACTTAAAGTCAGACCTTTGAAGTCATAATGCATTGCAAGTGTTATTAGGGAATGTTGTGCTGTGTTTTCAAGCGCTTCAATGTGCTGCTCTGCAAGGTTTGGAGACAGCGGGTGCGTTCACGGAGATCATGAGCAGCCGGAGATCAAGAGCAGCCGCCGCAGGGGAGGGATACCATGGTAAATAGGTTACCTATTTACCATGGTATCTCTCCCCTGGGTGCGTTGTGTTTTCGTGAGCAATAATGCAGGAAAGCAGCGGGCGGGATGGCGAGCTTGTCCTGCTGCTCCAACACAAGCTACCTTAAGAGCCGGTACGATGCGGGCAATGGGTGAAGTTCGTCAGGAGTACTGCATAAAAAAACGAGTGTGTTGTCGTGGCAGTTGGTGATCAAAGAAATAAAACAAAATAAAATCAATAAATAATAATGTCATAGACCTAAAGCCATACCTTTGAAGTCATAATGCATTGCAAGTGTTATTAGGGAATGTTGTGCTTTGTTTTCAAGCGCTTCAATGTGCTGCTCTGCAAGGTTTGGAGACAGCGGGTGCGTTCACGGAGATCATGAGCAGCCGGAGATCAAGAGCAGCCGCCGCAGGGGAGGGATACCATGGTAAATAGGTTACCTATTTACCATGGTATCTCTCCCCTGGGTGCGTTGTGTTTTGGTGAGCAATAATGCAGGAAAGCAGCGGGCGGGATGGCGAGCTTGTCCTGCTGCTCCATCACAAGCTACCTTAAGA
Organism: Acipenser ruthenus; assembly: GCF_902713425.1. Classification (NCBI taxonomy): domain Eukaryota; kingdom Metazoa; phylum Chordata; class Actinopteri; order Acipenseriformes; family Acipenseridae; genus Acipenser; species Acipenser ruthenus. Next base: position 87,494,219 of record NC_081189.1, read on the forward strand.
GCCGGTACGATTCGGGCAATGGGTGAAGTTCGTCAGGAGTACTGCATAAAAAAAAACGAGTGTGTTGTCGTGGCAGTTGGTGATCAAAGAAATAAAACAAAATAAAATCAATAAATAATAATGTCATAGACTTAAAGTCATACCTTTGAAGTCATAATGCATTACAAGTGTTATTAGGGAATGTTGTGCTGTGTTTTCAAGCGCTTCAATGTGCTGCTCTGCAAGGTTTGGAGACAGCGGGTGCGTTCACGGAGATCAAGAGCAGCCGGAGATCAAGAGCAGCCGCCGCAGGGGAGGGATACCATGGTAAATAGGTTACCTATTTACCATGGTATCTCTCCCCTGGGTGCGTTGTGTTTTGGTGAGCAATAATGCAGGAAAGCAGCGGGCGGGATGGCGAGCTTGTCCTGCTGCTCCAACACAAGCTACCTTAAGAGCCGGTACGATGCGGGCAATGGGTGAAGTTCGTCAGGAGTTCTGCATAAAAAAACGAGTGTGTTGTCGTGGCAGTTGGTGATCAAAGAAATAAAACAAAATAAAATCAATAAATAATAATGTCATAGACCTAAAGCCATACCTTTGAAGTCATAATGCATTGCAAGTGTTATTAGGGAATGTTGTGCTGTGTTTTCAAGCGCTTCAATGTGCTGCTCTGCAAGGTTTGGAGACAGCGGGTGCGTTCACGGAGATCAAGAGCAGCCGGAGATCAAGAGCAGCCGCCGCAGGGGAGGGATACCATGGTAAATAGGTTACCTATTTACCATGGTATCTCTCCACTGGGTGCGTTGTGTTTTGGTGAGCAATAATGCAGGAAAGCAGCGGGCGGGATTGCGAGCTTGTCCTGCTGCTCCAACACAAGCTACCTTAAGAGCCGGTACGATGCGGGCAATGGGTGAAGTTCGTCAGGAGTACTGCATAAAAAAACGAGTGTGTTGTCGTGGCAGTTGGTGATCAAAGAAATAAAACAAAATAAAATCAATAAATAATAATGTCATAGACCTAAAGCCATACCTTTGAAGTCATAATGCATTGCAAGTGTTATTAGGGAATGTTGTGCTGTGTTTTCAAGCGCTTCAATGTGCTGCTCTGCAAGGTTTGGAGACAGCGGGTGCGTTCACGGAGATCAAGAGCAGCCGGCGCAAAACAAAAGGCACCCAGGGGAGAGATACCATGGTAAATAGGTTACCTATTTACCTATTTTTGTTTCGGCGAACGGTTTTGGTGAGCAATAATGCAGGAAAGCAGCGGGCGGGATGGCGAGCTTGTCCTGCTGCTCCAACACAAGCTACCTTAAGAGCCGGTACTATGCGGGCAATGGGTGAAGTTCGTCAGGAGTACTGCATAAAAAATACGAGTGTGTTGTCGTGGCAGTTGGTGATCAAAGAAATAAAACAAAATAAAATCAATAAATAATAATGTCATAGACCTAAAGCCATACCTTTGAAGTCATAATGCATTGCAAGTGTTATTAGGGAATGTTGTGCTGTGTTTTCAAGCGCTTCAATGTGCTGCTCTGCAAGGTTTGGAGACAGCGGGTGCGTTCACGGAGATCAAGAGCAGCCGGCGCAAAACAAAAGGCACCCAGGGGAGAGATACCATGGTAAATAGGTTACCTATTTACCTATTTTTGTTTCGGCGAACGGTTTGGTGAGCAATAATGCAGGAAAGCAGCGGGCGGGATGGCGAGCTTGTCCTGCTGCTCCAACACAAGCTACCTTAAGAGCCGGTACTATGCGGGCAATGGGTGAAGTTCGTCACGAGTACTGCATAAAAAAACGAGTGTGTTGTCGTTGCAGTTGGTGATCAAAGAAATAAAACACAATAAAATCAATAAATAATAATGTCATAGACTTAAAGCCATACCTTTGAAGTCATAATGCATTGCAAGTGTTATTAGGGAATGTTGTGCTGTGTTTTCAAGCGCTTCAATGTGCTGCTCTGCAAGGTTTGGAGACAGTGGGTGCGTTCACGGAAATCAAGAGCAGCCGGCGCAAAACAAAAGGCACCCAGGGGAGATGCGTTGTGTTTTGGTGAGCAATAATGCAGGAAAGCAGCGGGCGGGATGGCGAGCTTGTCCTGCTGCTCCAACACAAGCTACCTTAAGAGCCGGTACGATGCGGGCAATGGGTGAAGTTCGTCAGGAGTACTGCATAAAAAATACGAGTGTGTTGTCGTGGCAGTTGGTGATCAAAGAAAAAAAAACAAAATAAAATCAATAAAATAATAATGTCATAGACTTAAAGTCATACCTTTGAAGTCATAATGCATTGCAAGTGTTATTAGGGAATGTTGTGCTATGTTTTCAAGCGCTTCAATGTGCTGCTCTGCAAGGTTTGGAGACAGCGGGTGCGTTCACGGAGATCAAGAGCAGCCTGCGCAAAACAAAAGGCACCCAGGGGAGAGATACCATGGTAAATAGGTTACCTATTTACCTATTTTTGTTTCGGCGAACGGTTTTGGTGAACAATAATGCAGGAAAGCAGCGGGCGGGATGGCTAGCTTGTCCTACTGCTCCTACACAAGCTACCTTAAGAGCCGGTACGATGCGGGCAATGGGTGAAGTTCGTCAGGAGTACTGCATAAAAAATACGAGTGTGTTGTCGTGGCAGTTGGTGATCAAAGAAATAAAACAAAATAAAATCAATAAATAATAATGTCATAGACCTAAAGCATACCTTTGAAGTCATAATGCATTGCAAGTGTTATTAGGGAATGTTGTGCTGTGTTTTCAAGCGCTTCAATGTGCTGCTCTGCAAGGTTTGGAGACAGCGGGTGCGTTCACGGAGATCAAGAGCAACCGGAGATCAAGAGCAGCCGCCGCAGGGGAGGGATACCATGGTAAATAGGTTACCTATTTACCATGGTATCTCTCCCATGGGTGCGTTGTGTTTTGGTGAGCAATAATGCAGGAAAGCAGCGGGCGGGATGGCGAGCTTGTCCTGCTGCTCCATCACAAGCTACCTTAAGAGCCGGTACGATTCGGGCAATGGGTGAAGTTCGTCAGGAGTACTGCATAAAAAAAAACGAGTGTGTTGTCGTGGCAGTTGGTGATCAAAGAAATAAAACAAAATAAAATCAATAAATAATAATGTCATAGACTTAAAGTCATACCTTTGAAGTCATAATGCATTACAAGTGTTATTAGGGAATGTTGTGCTGTGTTTTCAAGCGCTTCAATGTGCTGCTCTGCAAGGTTTGGAGACAGCGGGTGCGTTCACGGAGATCAAGAGCAGCCGGAGATCAAGAGCAGCCGCCGCAGGGGAGGGTTGTACCATGGTAAATAGGTTACCTATTTACCATGGTATCTCTCCCCTGGGTGCGTTGTGTTTTGGTGAGCAATAATGCAGGAAAGCAGCGGGCGGGATGGCGAGCTTGTCCTGCTGCTCCAACACAAGCTACCTTAAGAGCCGGTACTATGCGGGCAATGGGTGAAGTTCGTCAGGAGTACTGCATAAAAAAACCAGTGTGTTGTCGTGGCAGTTGGTGATCAAAGAAATAAAACAAAATAAAATCAATAAATAATAATGTCATAGACCTAAAGCCATACCTTTGAAGTCATAATGCATTGCAAGTGTTATTAGGGAATGTTGTGCTGTGTTTTCAAGCGCTTCAATGTGCTGCTCTGCAAGGTTTGGAGACAGCGGGTGCGTTCACGGAGATCAAGAGCAGCCGGCGCAAAACAAAAGGCACCCAGGGGAGATGCGTTGTGTTTTGGTGAGCAATAATGCAGGAAAGCAGCGGGCGGGATGGCGAGCTTGTCCTGCTGCTCCAACACAAGCTACCTTAAGAGCCGGTACGATGCGGGCAATGGGTGAAGTTCGTCAGGAGTACTGCATAAAAAATACGAGTGTGTTGTCGTGGCAGTTGGTGATCAAAGAAATAAAACAAAATAAAATCAATAAATAATAATGTCATAGACCTAAAGCCATACCTTTGAAGTCATAATGCATTGCAAGTGTTATTAGGGAATGTTGTGCTGTGTTTTCAAGCGCTTCAATGTGCTGCTCTGCAAGGTTTGGAGACAGCGGGTGCTTTCACGGAGATCAAGAGCAGCCGGAGATCAAGAGCAGCCGCCGCAGGGGAGGGATACCATGGTAAATAGGTTACCTATTTACCATGGTATCTCTCCCTGGGTGCGTTGTGTTTTGGTGAGCAATAATGCAGGAAAGCAGCGGGCGGGATGGCGAGCTTGTCCTGCTGCTCCAACACAAGCTACCTTAAGAGCCGGTACGATGCGGGCAATGGGTGAAGTTCGTCAGGAGTACTGCATAAAAAAACGAGTGTGTTGTCGTGGCAGTTGGTGATCAAAGAAATAAAACAAAATAAAATCAATAAATAATAATGTCATAGACCTAAAGCCATACCTTTGAAGTCATAATGCATTGCAAGTGTTATTAGGGAATGTTGTGCTGTGTTTTCAAGCGCTTCAATGTGCTGCTCTGCAAGGTTTGGAGACAGCGGGTGCGTTCACGGAGATCAAGAGCAGCCGGCGCAAAACAAAAGGCACCCAGGGGAGAGATACCATGGTAAATAGGTTACCTATTTACCTATTTTTGTTTCGGCGAAAGGTTTTGGTGAGCAATAATGCAGGAAAGCAGCGGGCGGGATGGCGAGCTTGTCCTGCTGCTCCAACACAAGCTACCTTAAGAGCCGGTACGATGCGGGCAATGGGTGAAGTTCGTCAGGAGTACTGCATAAAAAAACGAGTGTGTTGTCGTGGCAGTTGGTGATCAAAGAAATAAAACACAATAAAATCAATAAATAATAATGTCATAGACTTAAAGTCATACCTTTGAAGTCATAATGCATTGCAAGTGTTATTAGGGAATGTTGTGCTGTGTTTTCAAGCGCTTCAATGTGCTGCTCTGCAAGGCTTGGAGACAGCGCGTGCGTTCACGGAGATCAATAGCAGCCGGAGATCAAGAGCAGCCGCCGCAGGGGAGGGATACCATGGTAAATAGGTTACCTATTTACCATGGTATCTCTCCCCTGGGTGCGTTGTGTTTTGGTGAGCAATAATGCAGGAAAGCAGCGGGCGGGATGGCGAGCTTGTCCTGCTGCTCCAACACAAGCTACCTTAAGAGCCGGTACGATGCGGGCAATGGGTGAAGTTCGTCAGGAGTACTGCATAAAAAATACGAGTGTGTTGTCGTGGCAGTTGGTGATCAAAGAAAAAAAAACAAAATAAAATCAATAAATAATAATGTCATAGACTTAAAGTCATACCTTTGAAGTCATAATGCATTGCAAGTGTTATTAGGGAATGTTGTGCTGTGTTTTCAAGCGCTTCAATGTGCTGCTCTGCAAGGTTTGGAGACAGCGGGTGCGTTCACGGAGATCAATAGCAGCCGGAGATCAAGAGCAGCCGCCGCCGGGGAGGGATACCATGGTAAATAGGTTTCCTATTTACCATGGTATCTCTCCCCTGGGTGCGTTGTGTTTTGGTGAGCAATAATGCAGGAAAGCAGCGGGCGGGATGGCGAGCTTGTCCTGCTGCTCCAACACAAGCTACCTTAAGAGCCGGTACGATGCGGGCAATGGGTGAAGTTCGTCAGGAGTACTGCATAAAAAAACGAGTGTGTTGTCGTGGCAGTTGGTGATCAAAGAAATAAAACAAAATAAAATCAATAAATAATAATGTTATAGACCTAAATCCATACCTTTGAAGTCATAATGCATTGCAAGTGTTATTATGGAATGTTGTGCTGTGTTTTCAAGCGCTTCAATGTGCTGCTCTGCAAGGTTTGGAGACAGCGGGTGCGTTCACGGAGATCAAGAGCAGCCTGCGCAAAACAAAAGGCACCCAGGGGAGAGATACCATGGTAAATAGGTTACCTATTTACCTATTTTTGTTTCGGCGAACGGTTTTGGTGAGCAATAATGCAGGAAAGCAGCGGGCGGGATGGCGAGCTTGTCCTGCTGCTCCAACACAAGCTACCTTAAGAGCCGGTACGATGCGGGCAATGGGTGAAGTTCGTCAGGAGTACTGCATAAAAAATACGAGTGTGTTGTCGTGGCAGTTGGTGATCAAAGAAATAAAACAAAATAAAATCAATAAATAATAATGTCATAGACCTAAAGCCATACCTTTGAAGTCATAATGCATTGCAAGTGTTATTAGGGAATGTTGTGCTGTGTTTTCAAGCGCTTCAATGTGCTGCTCTGCAAGGTTTGGAGACAGCGGGTGCGTTCACGGAGATCATGAGCAGCCGGAGATCAAGAGAAGCCGCCGCAGGGGAGGGATACCATGGTAAATAGGTTACCTATTTACCATGGTATCTCTCCCCTGGGTGCGTTGTGTTTTGGTGAGCAATAATGCAGGAAAGCAGCGGGCGGGATGGCGAGCTTGTCCTGCTGCTCCAACACAAGCTACCTTAAGAGCCGGTACGATGCGGGCAATGGGTGAAGTTCGTCAGGAGTACTGCATAAAAAAAACGAGTGTGTTGTCGTGGCAGTTGGTGATCAAAGAAATAAAACAAAATAAAATCAATAAATAATAATGTCATAGACCTAAAGCCATACCTTTGAAGTCATAATGCATTGCAAGTGTTATTAGGGAATGTTGTGCTGTGTTTTCAAGCGCTTCAATGTGCTGCTCTGCAAGGTTTGGAGACAGCGGGTGCGTTCATGGAGATCAAGAGCAGCCTGCGCAAAACAAAAGGCACCCAGGGGAGAGATACCATGGTAAATAGGTTACCTATTTACCTATTTTTGTTTCGGCGAACGGTTTTGGTGAGCAATAATGCAGGAAAGCAGCGGGCGGGATGGCGAGCTTGTCCTGCTGCTCCAACACAAGCTACCTTAAGAGCCGGTACGATGCGGGCAATGGGTGAAGTTCGTCAGGAATACTGCATAAAAAAACGAGTGTGTCGTCGTGGCAGTTGGTGATCAAAGAAATAAAACAAAATAAAATCAATAAATAATAATGTCATAGACCTAAAGCCATACCTTTGAAGTCATAATGCATTGCAAGTGTTATTCGGGAATGTTGTGCTGTGTTTTCAAGCGCTTCAATGTGCTGCTCTGCAAGGTTTGGAGACAGCGGGTGCGTTCACGGAGATGAAGAGCAGCCTGCGCAAAACAAAAGGCACCCAGGGGAGAGATACCATGGTAAATAGGTTACCTATTTACCTATTTTTGTTTCGGCGAACGGTTTTGGTGAGCAATAATGCAGGAAAGCAGCGGGCGGTATGGCGAGCTTGTCCTGCTGCTCCAACACAAGCTACCTTAAGAGCCGGTACTATGCGGGCAATGGGTGAAGTTCGTCACGAGTACTGCATAAAAAAACGAGTGTGTTGTCGTGGCAGTTGGTGATCAAAGAAATAAAACACAATAAAATCAATAAATAATAATGTCTAGACTTAAAGTCATACCTTTGAAGTCATAATGCATTGCAAGTGTTATTAGGGAATGTTGTGCTGTGTTTTCAAGCGCTTCAATGTGCTGCTCTGCAAGGCTTGGAGACAGCGCGTGCGTTCACGGAGATCAAGAGCAGCCGGAGATCAAGAGCAGCCGCCGCAGGGGAGGGATACCATGGTAACTCTCCCCTGGGTGCGTTGTATTTTGGTGAGCAATAATGCAAGAAAGCAGCGGGCGGGATGGCGAGCTTGTCCTGCTGCTCCAACACAAGCTACCTTAAGAGCCGGTACGATGCGGGCAATGGGTGAAGTTCGTCAGGAGTACTGCATAAAAAAACGAGTGTGTTGTCGTGGCAGTTGGTGATCAAAGAAATAAAACAAAATAAAATCAATAAATAATAATGTCATAGACCTAAAGCCATACCTTTGAAGTCATAATGCATTGCAAGTGTTATTAGGGAATGTTGTGCTGTGTTTTCAAGCGCTTCAATGTGCTGCTCTGCAAGGTTTGGAGACAGCGGGTGCGTTCACGGAGATCAAGAGCAGCCGGCGCAAAACAAAAGGCACCCAGGGGAGAGATACCATGGTAAATAGGTTACCTATTTACCTATTTTTGTTTCGGCGAACGGTTTTGGTGAGCAATAATGCAGGAAAGCAGCGGGCGGGATGGCGAGCTTGTCCTGCTGCTCCAACACAAGCTACCTTAAGAGCCGGTACGATGCGGGCAATGGGTGAAGTTCGTCAGGAGTACTGCATAAAAAATACGAGTGTGTTGTCGTGGCAGTTGGTGATCAAAGAAATAAAACAAAATAAAATCAATAAATAATAATGTCATAGACCTAAAGCCATACCTTTGAAGTCATAATGCATTGCAAGTGTTATTAGGGAATGTTGTGCTGTGTTTTCAAGCGCTTCAATGTGCTGCTCTGCAAGGTTTGGAGACAGCGGGTGCGTTCACGGAGATCAAGAGCAGCCGGAGATCAAGAGCAGCCGCCGCAGGGGAGGGATACCATGGCAAATAGGTTACCTATTTACCATGGTATCTCTCCCCTGGGTGCGTTGTGTTTTGGTGAGCAATAATGCAGGAAAGCAGCGGGCGGGATGGCGAGCTTGTCCTGCTGCTCCAACACAAGCTACCTTAAGAGCCGGTACGATGCGGGCAATGGGTGAAGTTCGTCAGGAGTACTGCATAAAAAATACGAGTGTGTTGTCGTGGCAGTTGGTGATCAAAGAAAAAAAAACAAAATAAAATCAATAAATAATAATGTCATAGACTTAAAGTCATAGCTTTGAAGTCATAATGCATTGCAAGTGTTATTAGGGAATGTTGTGCTGTGTTTTCAAGCGCTTCAATGTGCTGCTCTGCAAGGTTTGGAGACAGCGGGTGCGTTCACGGAGATCAAGAGCAGCCGGAGATCAAGAGCAGCCGCCGCAGGGGAGGGATACCATGGCAAATAGGTTACCTATTTACCATGGTATCTCTCCCCTGGGTGCGTTGTGTTTTGGTGAGCAATAATGCAGGAAAGCAGCGGGAGGGATGGCGAGCTTGTCCTGCTGCTCCATCACAAGCTACCTTAAGAGCCGGTACGATGCGGGCAATGGGTGAAGTTCGTCAGGAGTACTGCATAAAAAATACGAGTGTGTTGTCGTGGCAGTTGGTGATCAAAGAAAAAAAAACAAAATAAAATCAATAAATAATAATGTCATAGACTTAAAGTCATACCTTTGCAGTCATAATGCATTGCAAGTGTTATTAGGGAATGTTGTGCTGTGTTTTCAAGCGCTTCAATGTGCTGCTCTGCAAGGTTTGGAGACAGCGGGTGCGTTCACGGAGATCAAGAGCAGCCGGAGATCAAGAGCAGCCGCCGCAGGGGAGGGATACCATGGTAAATAGGTTACCTATTTACCATGGTATCTCTCCCCTGGGTGCGTTGTGTTTTGGTGAGCAATAATGCAGGAAAGCAGCGGGCGGGATGGCGAGCTTGTCCTGCTGCTCCAACACAAGCTACCTTAAGAGCCGGTACGATGCGGGCAATGGGTGAAGTTCGTCAGGAGTACTGCATAAAAAAACGAGTGTGTTGTCGTGGCAGTTGGTGATCAAAGAAATAAAACAAAATAAAATAAATAAATAATAATGTCATAGACCTAAATCCATACCTTTGAAGTCATAATGCATTGCAAGTGTTATTAGGGAATGTTGTGCTGTGTTTTCAAGCGCTTCAATGTGCTGCTCTGCAAGGTTTGGAGACAGCGGGTGCGTTCACGGAGATCAAGAGCAGCCGGCGCAAAACAAAAGGCACCCAGGGGAGAGATACCATGGTAAATAGGTTAACTATTTACCTATTTTTGTTTCGGCGAACGGTTTTGGTGAACAATAATGCAGGAAAGCAGCGGGCGGGATGGCGAGCTTGCCCTGCTGCTCCAACACAAGCTACCTTAAGAGCCGGTACGATGCGGGCAATGGGTGAAGTTCGTCAGGAGTACTGCATAAAAAATACGAGTGTGTTGTCGTGGCAGTTGGTGATCAAAGAAATAAAACAAAATAAAATCAATAAATAATAATGTCATAGACCTAAAGCCATACCTTTGAAGTCATAATGCATTGCAAGTGTTATTAGGGAATGTTGTGCTGTGTTTTCAAGCGCTTCAATGTGCTGCTCTGCAAGGTTTGGAGACAGCGGGTGCGTTCACGGAGATCAAGAGCAGCCGGAGATCAAGAGCAGCCGCCGCAGGGGAGGGATACCATGGTAAATAGGTTACCTATTTACCATGGTATCTCTCCCCTGGGTGCGTTGTGTTTTGGTGAGCAATAATGCAGGAAAGCAGCGGGCGGGATGGCGAGCTTGTCCTGCTGCTCCAACACAAGCTACCTTAAGAGCCGGTACGATGCGGGCAATGGGTGAAGTTCGTCAGGAGTACTGCATAAAAAAACGAGTGTGTTGTCGTGGCAGTTGGTGATCAAAGAAATAAAACAAAATAAAATCAATAAATAATAATGTCATAGACCTAAAGCCATACCTTTGAAGTCATAATGCATTGCAAGTGTTATTAGGGAATGTTGTGCTGTGTTTTCAAGCGCTTCAATGTGCTGCTCTGCAAGGTTTGGAGACAGCGGGTGCGTTCACGGAGATCAAGAGCAGCCGGCGCAAAACAAAAGGCACCCAGGGGAGAGATACCATGGTAAATAGGTTACCTATTTACCTATTTTTGTTTCGGCGAACGGTTTTGGTGAGCAATAATGCAGGAAAGCAGCGGGCGGGATGGCGAGCTTGTCCTGCTGCTCCAACACAAGCTACCTTAAGAGCCGGTACGATGCGGGCAATGGGTGAAGTTCGTCAGGAGTACTGCATAAAAAAACGAGTGTGTTGTCGTGGCAGTTGGTGATCAAAGAAATAAAACAAAATAAAATCAATAAATAATAATGTCATAGACCTAAAGCCATACCTTTGAAGTCATAATGCATTGCAAGTGTTATTAGGGAATGTTGTGCTGTGTTTTCAAGCGCTTCAATGTGCTGCTCTGCAAGGTTTGGAGACAGCGGGTGCGTTCACGGAGATCAAGAGCAGCCGGCGCAAAACAAAAGGCACCCAGGGGAGAGATACCATGGTAAATAGGTTACCTATTTACCTATTTTTGTTTCGGCGAACGGTTTTGGTGAGCAATAATGCAGGAAAGCAGCGGGCGGGATGGCGAGCTTGTCCTGCTGCTCCATCACAAGCTACCTTAAGAGCCGGTACGATGCGGGCAATGGGTGAAGTTCGTCAGGAGTACTGCATAACAAAACGAGTGTGTTGTCGTGGCAGTTGGTGATCAAAGAAATAAAACAAAATAAAATCAATAAATAATAATGTCATAGACTTAAAGTCATACCTTTGAAGTCATAATGCATTACAAGTGTTATTATTGAATGTTGTGCTGTGTTTTCAAGCGCTTCAATGTGCTGCTCTGCAAGGTTTGGAGACAGCGGGTGCGTTCACGGAGATCAAGAGCAGCCGGAGATCAAGAGCAGCCGCCGCAGGGGAGGGATACCATGGTAAATAGTGTGAGACAGCAGGGAGGGGGTTAAAACCTCTCTGCAGGAAAAACATGTGCGGAAGCACACTTTTGTGTTGTTTAATTGTTTTATTGATTGATCATTACCTGCACCTGGCTACTATTGAAAATTGGAGCCAGGTGCAGGGTTTATAAGGAGAACAGTCAGTCTGCTCTACGCTGCTGAGTAGAAGGAAGCAGAAGAGAGGTGCTCTGCTTCCGAGCAGTCGTGAGTAAGTACTGTGTTAAGCCAGCGTGGTTTTTGTGTGTGGGGCAGGTAAACGGTTTAGCCGTCCTGCGTATTAGTAAGGGAAAAATCCAGTTGAGTTAGTGCTCCAAGAGGAGCTAGGTGTTTATTTTGCTTTTGTATTTTGTGTGTTTTGTTTACTTTTGTGTTTATTAAAAATAGCGCACTAGCGCTTAAAACTCCATTTCATTGTTCTGGGTCGTATTTTTAAAGGGGCACGAACCCGAGTGAGTTGTGCTTTGTCACATATGGTGGAGAATGCGGGCAGAGTGTGTGGGCACCCCTACGACCCAGAAAATGGATTTTAAAGAATTGATCGTAATGATCAATCGTAACACCGCTGCTCAGAAAGAGCAGACAAAGAAGTGGAGACAGGAGTGGGGGCTACCGGATCCGGAGCCGACGGAGCTAGACCTGCTACTCCAAAAGTGGGAGCAAGCAAGAGGTACCCTGCTGACTCCAGCTCCAGAGCCCAGAGAGGAGGAGCCGCCGCTTCCAGAGCCCAGAGGGGAGGAGCCGCCGCTTCCGGAGCCCAGAGGGGAGGAGCCGCCGCTTCCGGAGCCCAGAGGGGAGGAGCCGCCGCTTCCGGAGCCCAGAGGGGAGGAGCCGCCGCTTCCGGAGCCCAGAGGGGAGGAGCCGCCGCTTCCGGAGCCCAGAGGGGAGGAGCCCAGAGGGGAGGAGATGAAAAGCATACCTCCACCACAGCCCCGACCACCACCCCTACAGCCCAGTTCGGCGCCGCTGCGTCCAGTCCCTCACCCCATGCTCCTGGACACCCTGCCGGTCTACCTGGACCTCCCTGTGCTGGACCTAGAGCCCAGGAGTCTGCAGCACTGGCCACAGCTCTGCCCCTGGTTACCTGCTCCGCTCTCCCCGAGCACCCAGACGTCGCTGGGCTGCTGCCAGACGTCGCTGAGGCTCCCCCTGTTAGCTGCTTCGCTCCCCCTGGGTGATCGGACATCACTGCGCCAGTTCCCAGGGGAAGACCTGTGTCCACTGCGGCATCCTCCAGTGCCCCGGCCTACGCTTCGGTCGGCCCTGTTAGCCCGGTGGGGTCCCGTGTCGCCGGTTTGCGGACCCTTCCTGGCAGCGCCGGAAGGACCGACCCATCCTCAAGCCCGCCCGTGGAAGAGGGCGGCAATGGACATTGCTGGACTTGAGGCTGGGTGGTCTTTTAAGGGTGGAGGGAGGTGGCCGTGGTATGGCCGGTGTCTTGAAAAGACATGGGGGGGGATGTGTGAGACAGCAGGGAGGGGGTTAAAACCTCTCTGCAGGAAAAACATGTGCGGAAGGCACACTTTTGTGTTGTTTAATTGTTTTATTGATTGATCATTACCTGCACCTGGCTACTATTGAAAATTGGAGCCAGGTGCAGGGTTTATAAGGAGAACAGTCAGTCTGCTCTACGCTGCTGAGTAGAAGGAAGCAGAAGAGAGGTGCTCTGCTTCCGAGCAGTCGTGAGTAAGTACTGTGTTAAGCCAGCGTGGTTTTTGTGTGTGGGGCAGGTAAACGGTTTAGCCGTCCTGCGTATTAGTAAGGGAAAAATCCAGTTGAGTTAGTGCTCCAAGAGGAGCTAGGTGTTTATTTTGCTTTTGTATTTTGTGTGTTTTGTTTACTTTTGTGTTTATTAAAAATAGCGCACTAGCGCTTAAAACTCCATTTCATTGTTCTGGGTCGTATTTTTAAAGGGGCACGAACCCGAGTGAGTTGTGCTTTGTCACAATAGGTAACCTATTTACCATGGTAACTCTCCCCTGGGTGCGTTGTATTTTGGTGAGCAATAATGCAGGAAAGCAGCGGGCGGGATGGCGAGCTTGTCCTGCTGCTCCAACACAAGCTACCTTAAGAGCCGGTACGATGCGGGCAATGGGTGAAGTTCGTCACGAGTACTGCATAAAAAAAACGAGTGTGTTGTCGTGGCAGTTGGTGATCAAAGAAATAAAACAAAATAAAATCAATAAATAATAATGTCATAGACCTAAAGCCATACCTTTGAAGTCATAATGCATTGCAAGTGTTATTAGGGAATGTTGTGCTGTGTTTTCAAGCGCTTCAATGTGCTGCTCTGCAAGGTTTGGAGACAGCGGGTGCGTTCACGGAGATCAAGAGCAGCCGGCGCAAAACAAAAGGCACCCAGGGGAGAGATACCATGGTAAATAGGTTACCTATTTACCTATTTTTGTTTCGGCGAACGGTTTTGGTGAGCAATAATGCAGGAAAGCAGCGGGCGGGATGGCGAGCTTATCCTGCTGCTCCAACACAAGCTACCTTAAGAGCCGGTACGATGCGGGCAATGGGTGAAGTTCATCAGGAGTACTGCATAAAAAATACGAGTGTGTTGTCGTGGCAGTTGGTGATCAAAGAAATAAAACAAAATAAAATCAATAAATAATAATGTCATAGACCTAAAGCCATACCTTTGAAGTCATAATGCATTGCAAGTGTTATTAGGGAATGTTGTGCTGTGTTTTCAAGCGCTTCAATGTGCTGCTCTGCAAGGTTTGGAGACAGCGGGTGCGTTCACGGAGATCAAGAGCAGCCGGAGATCAAGAGCAGCCGCCGCAGGGGAGGGATACCATGGTAAATAGGTTACCTATTTACCATGGTATCTCTCCCCTGGGTGCGTTGTGTTTTGGTGAGCAATAATGCAGGAAAGCAGCGGGCGGGATGGCGAGCTTGTCCTGCTGCTCCAACACAAGCTACCTTAAGAGCCGGTACGATGCGTGCAATGGGTGAAGTTCGTCAGGAGTACTGCATAAAAAAACGAGTGTGTTGTCGTGGCAGTTGGTGATCAAAGAAAAAAAAACAAAATAAAATCAATAAATAATAATGTCATAGACTTAAAGTCATACCTTTGAAGTCATAATGCATTGCAAGTGTTATTAGGGAATGTTGTGCTGTGTTTTCAAGCGCTTCAATGTGCTGCTCTGCAAGGCTTGGAGGCAGCGCGTGCGTTCACGGAGATCAAGAGCAACCGGAGATCAAGAGCAGCCGCCGCAGGGGAGGGATACCATGGTAAATAGGTTACCTATTTACCATGGTATCTCTCCCCTGGGTGCGTTGTGTTTTGGTGAGCAATAATGCAGGAAAGCAGCGGGCGGGATGGCGAGCTTGTCCTGCTGCTCCAACACAAGCTACCTTAAGAGCCGGTACGATGCGGGCAATGGGTGAAGTTCGTCAGGAGTACTGCATAAAAAATACGAGTGTGTTGTCGTGGCAGTTGGTGATCAAAGAAATAAAACAAAATAAAATCAATAAATAATAATGTCATAGACCTAGAGCCATACCTTTGAAGTCATAATGCATTGCAAGTGTTATTAGGGAATGTTGTGCTGTGTTTTCAAGCGCTTCAATGTGCTGCTCTGCAAGGTTTGGAGACAGCGGGTGCATTCACGGAGATCAATAGCAGCCGGAGATCAAGAGCAGCCGCCGCAGGGGAGGGATACCATGGTAAATAGGTTACCTATTTACCTATTTCTGTTTCGGCGAACGGTTTTGGTGAGCAGTAATGCAGGAAAGCAGCGGGCAGGATGGCGAGCTTGTCCTGCTGCTCCAACACAAGCTACCTTAAGAGCCGGTACTATGCGGGCAATGGGTGAAGTTCGTCAGGAGTACTGCATAAAAAAACGAGTGTGTTGTCGTGGCAGTTGGTGATCAAAGAAATAAAACAAAATAAAATCAATAAATAATAATGTCATAGACATAAAGTCATACCTTTGAAGTCATAATGCATTGCAAGTGTTATTAGGGAATGTTGTGCTGTGTTTTCAAGCGCTTCAATGTGCTGCTCTGCAAGGTTTGGAGACAGCGGGTGCGTTCACGGAGATCAAGAGCAGCCGGAGATCAAGAGCAGCCGCCGCAGGGGAGGGATACCATGGTAAATAGGTTACCTATTACCATGGTATCTCTCCCCTGGGTGCGTTGTGTTTTGGTGAGCAATAATGCAGGAAAGCAGCGGGCGGGATGGCGAGCTTGTCCTGCTGCTCCAACACAAGCTACCTTATGAGACGCTACGATGCGGGCAATGGGTGCAGTTCGTCAGGAGTACTGCATAAAAAAACGAGTGTGTTGTCGTGGCAGTTGGTGATCAAAGAAATAAAACAAAATAAAATCAATAAATAATAATGTCATAGACTTAAAGTCATACCTTTGAAGTCATAATGCATTACAAGTGTTATTAGGGAATGTTGTGCTGTGTTTTCAAGCGCTTCAATGTGCTGCTCTGCAAGGTTTGGAGACAGCGGGTGCGTTCACAGAGATCAAGAGCAGCCGGAGATCAAGAGCAGCCGCCGCAGGGGAGGGATACCATGGTAAATAGGTTACCTATTTACCATGGTATCTCTCCCCTGGGTGCGTTGTGTTTTGGTGAGCAATAATGCAGGAAAGCAGCGGGCGGGATGGCGAGCTTGTCCTGCTGCTCCAACACAAGCTACCTTAAGAGCCGGTACGATGCGGGCAATGGGTGAAGTTCGTCAGGAGTACTGCATAAAAAATACGAGTGTGTTGTCGTGGCAGTTGGTGATCAAAGAAATAAAACAAAATAAAATCAATAAATAATAATGTCATAGACCTAAAGCCATACCTTTGAAGTCATAATGCATTGCAAGTGTTATTAGGGAATGTTGTGCTGTGTTTTCAAGCGCTTCAATGTGCTGCTCTGCAAGGTTTGGAGACAGCGGGTGCGTTCACGGAGATCAAGAGCAGCCGGAGATCAAGAGCAGCCGCCGCAGGGGAGGGATACCATGGTAAATAGGTTACCTATTTACCTATTTCTGTTTCGGCGAATGGTTTTGGTGAGCAGTAATGCAGGAAAGCAGCGGGCAGGATGGCGAGCTTGTCCTGCTGCTCCAACACAAGCTACCTTAAGAGCCGGTACTATGCGGGCAATGGGTGAAGTTCGTCAGGAGTACTGCATAAAAAAACGAGTGTGTTGTCGTGGCAGTTGGTGATCAAAGAAATAAAACAAAATAAAATCAATAAATAATAATGTCATAGACTTAAAGTCATACCTTTGAAGTCATAATGCATTGCAAGTGTTATTAGGGAATGTTGTGCTGTGTTTTCAAGCGCTTCAATGTGCTGCTCTGCAAGGTTTGGAGACAGTGGGTGCGTTCACGGAGATCAAGAGCAGCCGGAGATCAAGAGCAGCCGCCGCAGGGGAGGGATACCATGGTAAATAGGTTACCTATTACCATGGTATCTCTCCCCTGGGTGCGTTGTGTTTTGGTGAGCAATAATGCAGGAAAGCAGCGGGCAGGATGGCGAGCTTGTCCTGCTGCTCCAACACAAGCTACCTTAAGAGCCGGTACGATGCGGGCAATGGGTGAAGTTCGTCAGGAGTACTGCATAAAAAAACGAGTGTGTTGTCGTGGCAGTTGGTGATCAAAGAAATAAAACAAAATAAAATCAATAAATAATAATGTCATAGACTTAAAGTCATACCTTTGAAGTCATAATGCATTGCAAGTGTTATTAGGGAATGTTGTGCTGTGTTTTCAAGCGCTTCAATGTGCTGCTCTGCAAGGTTTGGAGACAGCGGGTGCGTTCACGCAGATCAAGAGCAGCCGGAGATCAAGAGCAGCCGCCGCAGGGGAGGGATACCATGGTAAATAGGTTACCTATTACCATGGTATCTCTCCCCTGGGTGCGTTGTGTTTTGGTGAGCAATAATGCAGGAAAGCAGCGGGCGGGATGGCGAGCTTGTCCTGCTGCTCCAACACAAGCTACCTTATGAGCCGGTACGATGCGGGCAATGGGTGAAGTTCGTCAGGAGTACTGCATAAAAAAACGAGTGTGTTGTCGTGGCAGTTGGTGATCAAAGAAATAAAACAAAATAAAATCAATAAATAATAATGTCATAGACTTAAAGTCATACCTTTGAAGTCATAATGCATTGCAAGTGTTATTATGGAATGTTGTGCTGTGTTTTCAAGCGCTTCAATGTGCTGCTCTGCAAGGTTTGGAGACAGCGGGTGCGTTCACGGAGATCAAGAGCAGCCGGAGATCAAGAGCAGCCGCCGCAGGGGAGGGATACCATGGTAAATAGTTTACCTATTTACCATGGTAACTCTCCCCTGGGTGCATTGTATTTTGGTGAGCAATAATGCACGAAAGCAGCGGGCGGGATGGCGAGCTTGTCCTGCTGCTCCATCACAAGTAACCTTAAGAGCCGGTACGATGCGGGCAATGGGTGAAGTTCGTCAGGAGTTCTGCATAAAAAATACGAATGTGTTGTCGTGGCAGTTGGTGATCAA
This sequence comes from Acipenser ruthenus, assembly GCF_902713425.1. Lineage (NCBI taxonomy): Eukaryota > Metazoa > Chordata > Actinopteri > Acipenseriformes > Acipenseridae > Acipenser > Acipenser ruthenus. Next base: position 87,512,110 of record NC_081189.1, read on the forward strand.
AGATATAAAACAAAATAAAATCAATAAATAATAATGTCATAGACCTAAAGCCATATCTTTGAAGTCATAATGCATTGCAAGTGTTATTAGGGAATGTTGTGCTGTGTTTTCAAGCGCTTCAATGTGCTGCTCTGCAAGGTTTGGAGACAGCGGGTGCGTTCACGGAGATCAAGAGCAGCCGGAGATCAAGAGCAGCCGCCGCAGGGGAGGGATCTCTCCCCTGGGTGCGTTGTGTTTTGGTGAGCAATAATGCAGGAAAGCAGCGGGCGGGATGGCGAGCTTGTCCTGCTGCTCCAACACAAGCTACCTTAAGAGCCGGTACGATGCGGGCATTGGGTAAAGTTCTTCAGGAGTACTGCATATAAAAAAACGAGAGTGTTGTCGTGGCAGTTGGTGATCAAAGAAATAAAACAAAATAAAATCAATAAATAATAATGTCATAGACCTAAAGCCATACCTTTGAAGTCATAATGCATTGCAAGTGTTATAAGGGAATTTTGTGCTGTGTTTTCAAGCGCTTCAATGTGCTGCTCTGCAAGGTTTGGAGACAGCGGGTGCGTTCACGGAGATCAAGAGCAGCCGGAGATCAAGAGCAGCCGCCGCAGGGGAGGGATCTCTCCCCTGGGTGCGTTGTGTTTTGGTGAGCAATAATGCAGGAAAGCAGCGGGCGGGATGGCGAGCTTGTCCTGCTGCTCCAACACAAGCTACCTTAAGAGCCGGTACGATGCGGACAATGGGTGAAGTTCGTCAGTAGTACTGCATAAAAAAAACGAGTGTGTTGTCGTGGCAGTTGGTGATCAAAGAAATAAAACAAAATAAAATCAATAAATAATAATGTCATAGACTTAAAGTCATACCTTTGAAGTCATAATGCATTACAAGTGTTATTAGGGAATGTTGTGCTGTGTTTTCAAGCGCTTCAATGTGCTGCTCTGCAAGGTTTGGAGACAGCGGGTGCGTTCACGGAGATCAAGAGCAGCCGGCGCAAAACACAAGGCACCCAGGGGAGAGATACCATGGTAAATAGGTTACCTATTTACCTATTTCTGTTTCGGCGAACGGTTTTGGTGAGCAGTAATGCAGGAAAGCAGCGGGCAGGATGGCGAGCTTGTCCTGCTGCTCCAACACAAGCTTCCTTAAGAGCCGGTACTATGCGGGCAATGGGTGAAGTTCGTCAGGAGTACTGCATAAAAAAAACGAGTGTGTTGTCGTGGCAGTTGGTGATCAAAGAAATAAAACAAAATAAAATCAATAAATAATAATGTCATAGACCTAAAGTCATACCTTTGAAGTCATAATGCATTACAAGTGTTATTAGGGAATGTTGTGCTGTGTTTTCAATCGCTTCAATGTGCTGCTCTGCAAGGTTTGGAGACAGCGGGTGCGTTCACGGAGATCAAGAGCAGCCGGAGATCAAGAGCAGCCGTCGCAGGGGAGGGATACCATGGTAAATAGGTTACCTATTTACCATGGTAACTCTCCCCTGGGTGCGTTGTATTTTGGTGAGCAATAATGCAAGAAAGCAGCGGGCGGGATGGCGAGCTTGTCCTGCTGCTCCATCACAAGCTACCTTAAGAGCCGGTACGATGCGGGCAATGGGTGAAGTTCGTAAGGAGTACTGCATAAAAAAACGAGTGTGTTGTCGTGGCAGTTGGTGATCAAAGAAATAAAACAAAATAAAATCAATAAATAATAATGTCATAGACCTAAAGCCATACCTTTGAAGTCATAATGCATTGCAAGTGTTATTAGGGAATGTTGTGCTGTGTTTTCAAGCGCTTCAATGTTCTGCTCTGCAAGGTTTGGAGACAGCGGGTGCGTTCACGGAGATCAAGAGCAGCCGGAGATCAAGAGCAGCCGACGCAGGGGAGGGATACCATGGTAAATAGGTTACCTATTTACCATGGTATCTCTCTCCTGGGTGCGTTGTGTTTTGGTGAGCAATAATGCAGGAAAGCAGCGGGCGGGATGGCGAGCTTGTCCTGCTGCTCCAACACAAGCTACCTTAAGAGCCGGTACGATGCGGGCAATGGGTGAAGTTCGTCAGGAGAACGGCATAAAAAAAAACGAGTGTGTTGTCATGGCAGTTGGTGATCAAAGAAATAAAACAAAATAAAATCAATAAATAATAATGTCATAGACCTAAAGTCATTCCTTTGAAGTCATAATGCATTGCAAGTGTTATTAGGGAATGTTGTGCTGTGTTTTCAAGCGCTTCAATGTGCTGCTCTGCAAGGTTTGGAGACAGCGGGTGTGTTCACGGAGATCAAGAGCAGCCGGAGATCAAGAGCAGCCGCCGCAGGGGAGGGATACCATGGTAAATAGGTTACCTATTTACCATGGTATCTCTCCCCTGGGTGTGTTGTGTTTTGGTGAGCAATAATGCAGGAAAGCAGCGGGCGGGATGGTGAGCGTCTGCTGCTCCAACACAAGCTACCTTAAGAGCCGGTACGATGCGGGCAATGGGTGAAGTTCGTCAGGAGTACTGCATAAAAAAAACGAGTGTGTTGTCGTGGCAGTTGGTGATCAAAGAAATAAAACAAAATAAAATCAATAAATAATAATGTCATAGACCTAAAGTCATACCTTTGAAGTCATAATGCATTGCAAGTGTTATTAGGGAATGTTGTGCTGTGTTTTCAAGCGCTTCAATGTGCTGCTCTGCAAGGTTTGGAGACAGCGGGTGCGTTCACGGAGATCAAGAGCAGCCGGAGATCAAGAGCAGCCGCCGCAGGGGAGGGATACCATGGTAAATAGGTTACCTATTTACCATGGTATCTCTCCCCTGGGTGCGTTGTGTTTTGGTGAGCAATAATGCAGGAAAGCAGCGGGCGGGATGGCGAGCTTGTCCTGCTGCTCCAACACAAGCTACCTTAAGAGCCGGTACGATGCGGGCATTGGGTAAAGTTCTTCAGGAGTACTGCATATAAAAAAACGAGAGTGTTGTCGTGGCAGTTGGTGATCAAAGAAATAAAACAAAATAAAATCAATAAATAATAATGTCATAGACCTAAAGCCATACCTTTGAAGTCATAATGCATTGCAAGTGTTATTAGGGAATGTTGTGCTGTGTTTTCAAGCGCTTCAATGTGCTGCTCTGCAAGGTTTGGAGACAGCGGGTGCGTTCACGGAGATCAAGAGCAGCCGGAGATCAAGAGCAGCCGCCGCAGGGGAGGGATCTCTCCCCTGGGTGCGTTGTGTTTTGGTGAGCAATAATGCAATAATGCAGGAAAGCAGCGGGCGGGATGGCGAGCTTGTCCTGCTGCTCCAACACAAGCTACCTTAAGAGCCGGTACGATGCGGGCAATGGGTGAAGTTCGTCAGGAGTACTGCATAAAAAATACGGGTGTGTTGTCGTGGCAGTTGGTGATCAAAGAAATAAAACAAAATAAAATCAATAAATAATAATGTCATAGACCTAAAGCCATACCTTTGAAGTCATAATGCATTGCAAGTGTTATTAGGGAATGTTGTGCTGTTTTTTCAAGCGCTTCAATGTGCTGCTCTGCAAGGTTTGGAGACAGCGGGTGCGTTCACGGAGATCAAGAGCAGCCGGAGATCAAGAGCAGCCGCCGCAGGGGAGGGATACCATGGTAAATAGGTTACCTATTACCATGGTATCTCTCCCCTGGGTGCGTTGTGTTTTGGTGAGCAATAATGCAGGAAAGCAGCGGGCGGGATGGCGAGCTTGTCCTGCTGCTCCAACACAAGCTACCTTAAGAGCCGGTACGATGCGGGCAATGGGTGAAGTTCGTCAGGAGTACTGCATAAAAAAACGAGTGTGTTGTCGTGGCAGTTGGTGATCAAAGAAATAAAACAAAATAAAATCAATAAATAATAATGTCATAGACTTAAAGTCATACCTTTGAAGTCATAATGCATTACAAGTGTTATTAGGGAATGTTGTGCTGTGTTTTCAAGCGCTTCAATGTGCTGCTCTGCAAGGTTTGGAGACAGCGGGTGCGTTCACGGAGATCAAGAGCAGCCGGAGATCAAGAGCAGCCGCCGCAGGGGAGGGATACCATGGTAAATAGGTTACCTATTTACCATGGTAACTCTCCCCTGGGTGCGTTGTATTTTGGTGAGCAATAATGCAAGAAAGCAGCGGGCGGGATGGCGAGCTTGTCCTGCTGCTCCAACACAAGCTACCTTATGAGCCGGTACGATGCGGGCAATGGGTGAAGTTCGTCAGGAGTACTGCATAAAAAAACGAGTGTGTTGTCGTGGCAGTTGGTGATCAAAGAAATAAAACAAAATAAAATCAATAAATAATAATGTCATAGACTTGAAATCATACCTTTGAAGTCATAATGCATTACAAGTGTTATTAGGGAATGTTGTGCTGTGTTTTCAAGCGCTTCAATGTGCTGCTCTGCAAGGTTTGGAGACAGCGGGTGCGTTCACGGAGATCAAGAGCAGCCGGAGATCAAGAGCAGCCGCCGCAGGGGAGGGATACCATGGTAAATAGGTTACCTATTTACCATGGTATCTCTCCCCTGGGTGCGTTGTGTTTTGGTGAGCAATAATGCAGGAAAGCAGCGGGCGGGATGGCGAGCTTGTCCTGCTGCTCCAACACACGCTACCTTAAGAGCCGGTACGATGCGAGCAATGGGTGAAGTTCGTCATGAGTACTGCATAAAAAAACGAGTGTGTTGTCGTGGCAGTTGGTGATCAAAGAAATAAAACAAAATAAAATCAATAAATAATAATGTCATAGACCTAAAGCCATACCTTTGAAGTCATAATGCATTGCAAGTGTTATTAGGGAATGTTGTGCTGTGTTTTCAAGCGCTTCAATGTGCTGCTCTGCAAGGTTTGGAGACAGCGGGTGCGTTCACGGAGATCAAGAGCAGCCAGCGCAAAACAAAAAGGCACCCAGGGGAGAGATACCATGGTAAATAGGTTACCTATTTACCTATTTTTGTTTTGGCGAACGGTTTTTGGTGAGCAATAATGCAGGAAAGCAGCGGGCGGGATGGCGAGCTTGTCCTGCTGCTCCAACACAAGCTATCTTAAGAGCCGGTACGATGCGGGCAATGGGTGAAGTTCGTCAGGAGTACTGCATAAAAAATACGAGTGTGTTGTCGTGGCAGTTGGTGATCAAAGAAATAAAACAAAATAAAATCAATAAATAATAATGTCATAGACTTAAAGTCATAGCTTTGAAGTCATAATGCATTGCAAGTGTTATTGGGAATGTTGTGCTGTGTTTTCAAGCGCTTCAATGTGCTGCTCTGCAAGGTTTGGAGACAGCGGGTGCGTTCACGGAGATCAAGAGCAGCCGGAGATCAAGAGCAGCCGCCGCAGGGGAGGGATACCATGGTAAATAGGTTACCTATTACCATGGTATCTCTCCCCTGGGTGCGTTGTGTTTTGGTGAGCAATAATGCAGGAAAGCAGCGGGCGGGATGGCGAGCTTGTCCTGCTGCTCCAACACAAGCTACCTTAAGAGCCGGTACGATGCGGGCAATGGGTGAAGTTCGTCAGGAGTACTGCATAAAAAAACGAGTGTGTTGTCGTGGCAGTTGGTGATCAAAGAAATAAAACAAAATAAAATCAATAAATAATAATGTCATAGACTTAAAGTCATACCTTTGAAGTCATAATGCATTACAAGTGTTATTAGGGAATGTTGTGCTGTGTTTTCAAGCGCTTCAATGTTCTGCTCTGCAAGGTTTGGAGACAGCGGGTGCGTTCACGGAGATCAAGAGCAGCCGGAGATCAAGAGCAGCCGCCGCAGGGGAGGGATACCATGGTAAATAGGTTACCTATTTACCATGGTAACTCTCCCCTGGGTGCGTTGTATTTTGGTGAGCAATAATGCAAGAAAGCAGCGGGCGGGATGGCGAGCTTGTCCTGCTGCTCCAACACAAGCTACCTTATGAGCCGGTACGATGCGGGCAATGGGTGAAGTTCGTCAGGAGTACTGCATAAAAAAACGAGTGTGTTGTCGTGGCAGTTGGTGATCAAAGAAATAAAACAAAATAAAATCAATAAATAATAATGTCATAGACTTGAAGTCATACCTTTGAAGTCATAATGCATTACAAGTGTTATTAGGGAATGTTGTGCTGTGTTTTCAAGCGCTTCAATGTGCTGCTCTGCAAGGTTTGGAGACAGCGGGTGCGTTCACGGAGATCAAGAGCAGCCGGAGATCAAGAGCAGCCGCCGCAGGGGAGGGATACCATGGTAAATAGGTTACCTATTTACCATGGTATCCCTGTTACCTATTTACCATGGTATCTCTCCCCTGGGTGCGTTGTGTTTTGGTTAGCAATAATGCAGGAAAGCAGCGGGCGGGATGGCGAGCTTGTCCTGCTGCTCCAACACAAGCTACCTTAAGAGCCGGTACGATGCGGGCATTGGGTAAAGTTCTTCAGGAGTACTGCATATAAAAAAATGAGAGTGTTGTCGTGGCAGTTGGTGATCAAAGAAATAAAACAAAATAAAATCAATAAATAATAATGTCATAGACCTAAAGCCATACCTTTGAAGTCATAATGCATTGCAAGTGTTATTAGGGAATGTTGTGCTGTGTTTTCAAGCGCTTCAATGGGCTGCTCTGCAAGGTTTGGAGACAGCGGGTGCGTTCACGGAGATCAAGAGCAGCCGGAGATCAAGAGCAGCCGCCGCAGGGGAGGGATCTCTCCCCTGGGTGCGTTGTGTTTTGGTGAGCAATAATGCAGGAAAGCAGCGGGCGGGATAGCGAGCTTGTCCTGCTGGTCCAACACAAGCTACCTTAAGAGCCGGTACGATGCGGGCAATGGGTGAAGTTCGTCAGTAGTACTGCATAAAAAAAACGAGTGTGTTGTCGTGGCAGTTGGTGATCAAAGAAATAAAACAAAATAAAATCAATAAATAATAATGTCATAGACTTAAAGTCATACCTTTGAAGTCATAATGCATTACAAGTGTTATGCACTTTTTCAAGCGCTTCAATGTGCTGCTCTGCAAGGTTTGGAGACAGCGGGTGCGTTCACGGAGATCAAGAGCAGCCGGCGCAAAACACAAGGCACCCAGGGGAGAGATACCATGGTAAATAGGTTACCTATTTACCTATTTCTGTTTCGGCGAACGGTTTTGGTGAGCAGTAATGCAGGAAAGCAGCGGGCAGGATGGCGAGCTTGTCCTGCTGCTCCAACACAAGCTACCTTGAGAGCCAGTACTATGCGGGCAATGGGTGAAGTTCGTCAGGAGTACTGCATAAAAAAACGAGTGTGTTGTCGTGGCAGTTGGTGATCAAAGAAATAAAACAAAATAAAATCAATAAATAATAATGTCATAGACTTAAAGTCATACCTTTGAAGTCATAATGCATTGCAAGTGTTATTAGGGAATGTTGTGCTGTTTTTTCAAGCGCTTCAATGTGCTGCTCTGCAAGGTTTGGAGACAGCGGGTGCGTTCACGGAGATCAAGAGCAGCCGGAGATCAAGAGCAGCCGCCGCAGGGGAGGGATACAATGGTAAATAGGTTACCTATTACCATGGTATCTCTCCCCTGGGTGCGTTGTGTTTTGGTGAGCAATAATGCAGGAAAGCACCGGGCGGGATGGCGAGCTTGTCCTGCTGCTCCAACACAAGCTACCTTATGAGCCGGTACGATGCGGGCAATGGGTGAAGTTCGTCAGGAGTACTGCATAAAAAAACGAGTGTGTTGTCGTGGCAGTTGGTGATCAAAGAAATAAAACAAAATAAAATCAATAAATAATAATGTCATAGACTTAAAGTCATACCTTTGAAGTCATAATGCATTGCAAGTGTTATTAGGGAATGTTGTGCTGTTTTTTCAAGCGCTTCAATGTGCTGCTCTGCAAGGTTTGGAGACAGCGGGTGCGTTCACGGAGATCAAGAGCAGCCGGAGATCAAGAGCAGCCGCCGCAGGGGAGGGATACCATGGTAAATAGGTTACCTATTACCATGGTATCTCTCCCCTGGGTGCGTTGTGTTTTGGTGAGCAATAATGCAGGAAAGCACCGGGCGGGATGGCGAGCTTGTCCTGCTGCTCCAACACAAGCTACCTTATGAGCCGGTACGATGCGGGCAATGGGTGAAGTTCGTCAGGAGTACTGCATAAAAAAACGAGTGTGTTGTCGTGGCAGTTGGTGATCAAAGAAATAAAACAAAATAAAATCAATAAATAATAATGTCATAGACTTAAAGTCATACCTTTGAAGTCATAATGCATTACAAGTGTTATTAGGGAATGTTGTGCTGTGTTTTCAAGCGCTTCAATGTGCTGCTCTGCAAGGTTTGGAGACAGCGTGTGCGTTCACGGAGATCAAGAGCAGCCGGAGATCAAGAGCAGCCGCCGCAGGGGAGGGATACCATGGTAAATAGGTTACCTATTTACCATGGTATCTCTCCCCTGGGTGCGTTGTGTTTTGGTGAGTAATAATGCAGGAAAGCAGCGGGCGGGATGGCGAGCTTGTCCTGCTGCTCCAACACAAGCTACCTTAAGAGCCGGTACGATGCGGGCAATGGGTGAAGTTCGTCAGGAGTACTGCATAAAAAAAACGAGTGTGTTGTCGTGGCAGTTGGTGATCAAAGAAATAAAACAAAATAAAATCAATAAATAATAATGTCATAGACCTAAAGTCATACCTTTGAAGTCATAATGCATTGCAAGTGTTATTAGGGAATGTTGTGCTGTGTTTTCAAGCGCTATGTGCTGCTCTGCAAGGTTTAGAGACAGCGGGTGCGTTCACGGAGATCAAGAGCAGCCGGAGATCAAGAGCAGCCGCCGCAGGGGAGGGATACCATGGTAAATATGTTACCTATTTACCATGGTATCTCTCCCCTGGGTGCGTTGTGTTTTGGTGAGCAATAATGCAGGAAAGCAGCGGGCGGGATGGCGAGCTTGTCCTGCTGCTCCAACACAAGCTACCTTAAGAGCCGGTACGATGCGGGCATTAGGTAAAGTTCTTCAGGATTACTGCATATAAAAAAACGAGAGTGTTGTCGTGGCAGTTGGTGATCAAAGAAATAAAACAAAATAAAATCAATAAATAATAATGTCATAGACCTAAAGCCATACCTTTGAAGTCATAATGCATTGCAAGTGTTATTAGGGAATGTTGTGCTGTGATTTCAAGCGCTTCAATGTGCTGCTCTGCAAGGTTTGGAGACAGCGGGTGCGTTCACGGAGATCAAGAGCAGCCGGAGATCAAGAGCAGCCGCCGCAGGGGAGGGATACCATGGTAAATAGGTTACCTATTTACCATGGTATCTCTCCCCTGGGTGCGTTGTGTTTTCGTGAGCAATAATGCAGGAAAGCAGCGGGCGGGATGGCGAGCTTGTCCTGCTGCTCCAACACAAGCTACCTTAAGAGCCGGTACGATGCGGGCAATGGGTGAAGTTCGTCAGGAGTACTGCATAAAAAAACGAGTGTGTTGTCGTGGCAGTTGGTGATCAAAGAAATAAAACAAAATAAAATCAATAAATAATAATGTCATAGACCTAAAGTCATACCTTTGAAGTCATAATGCATTGCAAGTGTTATTAGGGAATGTTGTGCTGTGTTTTCAAGCGCTTCAATGTGCTGCTCTGCAAGGTTTGGAGACAGCGGGTGCGTTCACGGAGATCATGAGCAGCCGGAGATCAAGAGCAGCTGCCGCAGGGGAGGGATACCATGGTAAATAGGTTACCTATTTACCATGGTATCTCTCCCCTGGGTGCGTTGTGTTTTCGTGAGCAATAATGCAGGAAAGCAGCGGGCGGGATGGCGAGCTTGTCCTGCTGCTCCAACACAAGCTACCTTAAGAGCCGGTACGATGCGGGCAATGGGTGAAGTTCGTCAGGAGTACTGCATAAAAAAAACGAGTGTGTTGTCGTGGCAGTTGGTGATCAAAGAAATAAAACAAAATAAAATCAATAAATAATAATGTCATAGACTTAAAGTCATACCTTTGAAGTCATAATGCATTGCAAGTGTTATTAGGGAATGTTGTGCTGTGTTTTCAAGCGCTTCAATGTGCTGCTCTGCAAGGTTTGGAGACAGCGGGTGCCTTCACGGAGATCATGAGCAGCCGGAGATCAAGAGCAGCCGCCGCAGGGGAGGGATACCATGGTAAATAGGTTACCTATTGACCATGGTATCTCTCCCCTGGGTGCGTTGTGTTTTCGTGAGCAATAATGCAGGAAAGCAGCGAGCGGGATGGCGAGCTTGTCCTGCTGCTCCAACACAAGCTACCTTAAGAGCCGGTACGATGCGGGCAATGGGTGAAGTTCGTCAGGAGTACTGCATAAAAAAACGAGTGTGTTGTCGTGGCAGTTGGTGATCAAAGAAATAAAACAAAATAAAATCAATAAATAATAATGTCATAGACTTAAAGTCATACCTTTGAAGTCATAATGCATTGCAAGTGTTATTAGGGAATGTTGTGCTGTGTTTTCAAGCGCTTCAATGTGCTGCTCTGCAAGGTTTGGAGACAGCGGGTGCGTTCACGGAGATCATGAGCAGCCGGAGATCAAGAGCAGCCGCCGCAGGGGAGGGATACCATGGTAAATAGGTTACCTATTTACCATGGTATCTCTCCCCTGGGTGCGTTGTGTTTTCGTGAGCAATAATGCAGGAAAGCAGCGGGCGGGATGGCGAGCTTGTCCTGCTGCTCCAACACAAGCTACCTTAGAGCCGGTACGATGCGGGCAATGTGTGAAGTTCGTCAGGAGTACTGCATAAAAAAACGAGTGTGTTGTCGTGGCAGTTGGTGATCAAAGAAATAAAACAAAATAAAATCAATAAATAATAATGTCATAGACCTAAAGCCATACCTTTGAAGTCATAATGCATTGCAAGTGTTATTAGGGAATGTTGTGCTGTGTTTTCAAGCGCTTCAATGTGCTGCTCTGCAAGGTTTGGAGACAGCGGGTGCGTTCACGGAGATCATGAGCAGCCGGAGATCAAGAGCAGCCGCCGCAGGGGAGGGATACCATGGTAAATAGGTTACCTATTTACCATGGTATCTCTCCCCTGGGTGCGTTGTGTTTTCGTGAGCAATAATGCAGGAAAGCAGCGGGCGGGATGGCGAGCTTGTCCTGCTGCTCCAACACAAGCTACCTTAAGAGCCGGTACGATGCGGGCAATGGGTGAAGTTCATCAGGAGTACTGCATAAAAAAAACGAGTGTGTTGTCGTGGCAGTTGGTGATCAAAGAAATAAAACAAAATAAAATCAATAAATAATAATGTCATAGACTTAAAGTCATACCTTTGAAGTCATAATGCATTGCAAGTGTTATTAGGGAATGTTGTGCTGTGTTTTCAAGCGCTTCAATGTGCTGCTCTGCAAGGTTTGGAGACAGCGGGTGCGTTCACGGAGATCATGAGCAGCCGGAGATCAAGAGCAGCCGCCGCAGGGGAGGGATACCATGGTAAATAGGTTACCTATTTACCATGGTATCTCTCCCCTGGGTGCGTTGTGTTTTCGTGAGCAATAATGCAGGAAAGCAGCGGGCGGGATGGCGAGCTTGTCCTGCTGCTCCAACACAAGCTACCTTAAGAGCCGGTACGATGCGGGCAATGGGTGAAGTTCGTCAGGAGTACTGCATAAAAAAAAACGAGTGTGTTGTCGTGGCAGTTGGTGATCAAAGAAATAAAACAAAATAAAATTAATAAATAATAATGTCATAGACTTAAAGTCATACCTTTGAAGTCATAATGCATTGCAAGTGTTATTAGGGAATGTTGTGCTGTGTTTTCAAGCGCTTCAATGTGCTGCTCTGCAAGGTTTGGAGACAGCGGGTGCGTTCTAGGAGATCATGAGCAGCCGGAGATCAAGAGCAGCCGCCGCAGGGGAGGGATACCATGGTAAATAGGTTACCTATCTCCGTGAACGCAGATTACCTAATAGGTTACCTATTTACCATGGTATCTCTCCCCTGGGTGCGTTGTGTTTTCGTGAGCAATAATGCAGGAAAGCAGCGGGCGGGATGGCGAGCTTGTCCTGCTGCTCCAACACAAGCTACCTTAAGAGCCGGTACGATGCGGGCAATGGGTGAAGTTCATCAGGAGTACTGCATAAAAAAAACGAGTGTGTTGTCGTGGCAGTTGGTGATCAAAGAAATAAAACAAAATAAAATCAATAAATAATAATGTCATAGACTTAAAGTCATACCTTTGAAGTCATAATGCATTGCAAGTGTTATTAGGGAATGTTGTGCTGTGTTTTCAAGCGCTTCAATGTGCTGCTCTGCAAGGTTTGGAGACAGCGGGTGCGTTCACGGAGATCATGAGCAGCCGGAGATCAAGAGCAGCCGCCGCAGGGGAGGGATACCATGGTAAATAGGTTACCTATTTACCATGGTATCTCTCCCCTGGGTGCGTTGTGTTTTTGTGAGCAATAATGCAGGAAAGCAGCGGGCGGGATGGCGAGCTTGTCCTGCTGCTCCAACACAAGCTACCTTAAGAGCCGGTACGATGCGGGCAATGGGTGAAGTTCGTCAGGAGTACTGCATAAAAAAAAAACGAGTGTGTTGTCGTGGCAGTTGGTGATCAAAGAAATAAAACAAAATAAAATTAATAAATAATAATGTCATAGACTTAAAGTCATACCTTTGAAGTCATAATGCATTGCAAGTGTTATTAGGGAATGTTGTGCTGTGTTTTCAAGCGCTTCAATGTGCTGCTCTGCAAGGTTTGGAGACAGCGGGTGCGTTCTAGGAGATCATGAGCAGCCGGAGATCAAGAGCAGCCGCCGCAGGGGAGGGATACCATGGTAAATAGGTTACCTATCTCCGTGAACGCAGATTACCTAATAGGTTACCTATTTACCATGGTATCTCTCCCCTGTGTGCGTTGTGTTTTCGTGAGCAATAATGCAGGAAAGCAGCGGGCGGGATGGCGAGCTTGTCCTGCTGCTCCAACACAAGCTACCTTAAGAGCCGGTACGATGCGGGCAATGGGTGAAGTTCGTCAGGAGTACTGCATAAAAAAACGAGTGTGTTGTCGTGGCAGTTGGTGATCAAAGAAATAAAACAAAATAAAATCAATAAATAATAATGTCATAGACTTAAAGTCATACCTTTTGTATGTGTAAAATCCAAATTTGCATAGCTTGGGCTGGTATGGCTGACGCGTATCCATCTAACGTTATCCAATCCACACAGACTCCGTAGTAAAATAAAGCAATACAACTTTTATTCCTCAGATTTCCACAGGTTAGTATTCACAGTTATTTTACAGGATCTTCAGCGTAATAACAGATAAATTATTGACTGGTAATTTCCACAGAATAACGAAGATTACACGACACGGTAAGAAAACCGTGAGGCTCCAAAGCTATGTCTACAACAGAGTAACAAGTGACAGTTATTTAACGAATTTTTACAAAAGCGCACGAGCCCCAGAACCTAACAAAGCTCGCTCTCTTAAAGATATACTACCCTATTACTGTAAATGCGTAATAGACAAATATAATGTATCAAAATATGTCTTCTCATAAATAATATAGGCAAAAAATACTAATTGGCTCCTACATACCGGCCCCTAATTGTTATCTAAATCACAAAACAATTACTAACCAAATAAAAAACAAGGAGCCAAGTTAACTGAAAACCTTTTCTTGAGCAATCTTGAGTCTTCAATTACCTTACATTACCTGGAGTCAGAGGTTACTAGTACATGACTCACCGTAGGAGAACAGTCTTTACCACTGTCTCATTCTTATTCAGCTTCTTGAAGTAGACAGACCTTAGTGATGGGTCTGTACAGTACGCTGGTCTTAGTCTTGATGCGGACCTGACGTACAAATCCATGTCTGTCTGGCACAACCTGGATGACCTTTCCCATGACCCAGGAATTACGAGGTGCTGAGTCGTCCACCACCAGCACGACATCTCCAACAACGAAGTTGCGCGACGCACGTGACCACTTCTGGCGCTCCTGTAGCTGAGGTAGATATTCCCTAGTCCACCTCTTCCAGAACAGGTCCGACATGTACTGGACTTGCTTCCACCTTCTACGAGAGTAGATGTCTTCCTTCTGAAAGAGCCCTGGAGGCAGAGATGGCTTGATCTTGAGGAGCAGCAGGTGATTAGGTGTTAACGCCTCCAGATCATTTGGGTCATTGGATGCCTTAGTAATCGGACGACTATTGATGATAGCTTCTGCCTCACACAGAACAGTGTGAAGGCCCTCCTCGTCCAGAACTTGTACTCTCAAAGTGGCATTAAGAATCTTCCTTACTGACCTGATCAACCTCTCCCAGACACCACCATGATGAGATCCTGTAGGGGGGTTGAACATCCACTTGATTCCATTCTGAAGGAGAGTGTTTTTGATCTTGGAGCAATTCCATCCTTTGATTGCTTCCCTAAGTTCACGTTCAGCTCCAATGAAGTTAGTTCCATCGTCTGAACGAAGCAATGACACTTGACCTCTTCTGGCTATAAAGCGGCGAAGTGCATTGATAAACGAGTCTGTATCCAGAGATGACGCTACCTCAATATGGACAGCCCGGATAGCCATGCAGGTAAAGATAACCCCATACCTCTTCACAACACTTCTTCCACGCCGAACCTCAAACGGACCAAAGTAGTCTACACCAGTGTTCGTGAATGGAGGTTCATCCGGCAAGACTCTGTCCTGGGGTAGATCAGCCATCTGTTGTCGCCCAGCAGCACCATGAAACCGCCGACAGACAACACACTTGGATAGAACTCTTCTTATAGCTGCATTGGCACCAGGAATCCAATAGTTTAAGCGCAGCTTGGATAGCATATGGTTGCGACCACTGTGACCCACATCCTGGTGGATCTCACGTAGGATAAGCTCTGCCACATGGAGCTCTTTCGATAGGATGGCAGGGTGTTTAGATTCTTCAGGCATAGCTGCCCTACTGAGTCTTCCACCGACTCTAAGTACTCCATCTTGTAACACAGGGTTGAGCTTATAAATATGACTGCTCTTCTTCACACTCTCACCCTTCTGCAGGGTGGATATCTCCTCAGGAAACTTCTTCCTCTGGCTGTAGCGGATAATCTCCGACTCAGCGTCCTTAAGGTCCTTCACAGTGACGTTTCTCTTGTCTAGGCTTGCTTTGAAGCTCTGCATCTCCTTGTCCAGCACAAGTTTTTGTCGATTCTTATCATCCTCAGACTGAGCGATGGCCACACTCAACTCCTTCCTCTTTTGACAAAAACGCACCAGAGTGCCTCTCAACTTGAGGACCCATGCCACTGCCCTCTTAAGACGAATCCAAGAAGAGAAGTGTTCCATCATCTGCTGAATTGTATCCAACTCCTCTTCAGCAGTCAGAGTGTACACAACAACATCCCTTCTGACCTCTGGGTCCTCCATGGCAGAATCTACAGGGAGGTCTGGGTACTCTGGCCAATCCTCCTTCGACTTCACAAGAAAGTCTGGCCCTGAGATCCAGGCTTCATTTCGCATGAAGGAATCCACCTTCAGTCCCCTCGACGCATGATCAGCTGGATTCTTGGCAGTATTAACGTACCTCCACTGCGAAGCTTCGGACATCTTCAGAATCGCTGATATTCTATTGGCCACAAAGGTGTGGAACCTAGTGGTCTCATTTTTAATGTACTTCAGTACAGCAGTACTATCTGTCCAAAACACGGAATCTTTGAGCTGCAGCTGCAGCTCCCTTCTCAGCATCTTATCCATGCGTCCTGCCATAGTGGCTGCAGTGAGCTCCATGCGAGGAATGGTGGTTGTCTTGAGCGGAGCAACTCTGGCCTTCCCCATAACAAAGGAGCAATGTACTTGATTGCAGCTGTTCCATTGCAGCAGGTAGCTCACTGTACCATAGCCTTCTTCACTCGCATCTGCAAAATGATGCAACTGAGCGAATGAGGAGTCTCCAAAGCCTGCAGGTTTAAAACACCGCTCAACCTCAAAGTCTTTCAGCAGATGGAGCTCTTTCATCCAGTCATACCACTGCTGAGCAAGCTGATCTGGTATGACATCATCCCAGCTTAGCTTCATTCTGCAAAGCTCTTGCAGGATCTTCTTAGCTGGCAGAACCACTGGCGACAAGATTCCCAAAGGATCATAGATCGAGCTGACTACAGAAAGGATACCCCTTCTGGTAAAAGGCCTGTCTTGAATGACAATTCTGAACTTGAAGGTATCAGACTGGACACACCACTGTACGCCTAATGCTCGCTCTACAGGGAGTACATCTTGTTCCAGGTCCAAGTCCTTGACTTGCTTGGCTCTCTCCTCTTCAGGAATAGCAGACAGTACACCTCGACAATTACTCATCCATTTCGTCAGTCGGAATCCTCCCTTTGCACAGATGGCTCTCAGGTCATGATACAATAACACAGCTTCTTCCTTTGAGCTGACTGATTTCAGACAGTCATCGACATAAAAATTGTGCAGCACTGTGTCGACCACCTTGGCGTCAAACTGTTCTCTGTTGTCTTCGGCACATTTTCTGAGGGCAAAACTGGCACAGCTTGGTGACGACGTTGCACCGAACAAGTGCACGACCATCTTGTACTCCACCATGGCTAGTCTGATGTCACCCTGTGGCCACCAGAGAAATCTGAGAAGGTCAGAATCTTCAGCTGGCACTTTCACTTGATGAAACATGGCTTCCACATCAGCCATAATCACCACTGGCTCCTGTCTGAACCTGGTGATAACACCTATCAGAGTGCTGGTGAGATCCGGCCCCTGTAGCAGCTGGTCATTCAATGTGGTACCTTGAAACGATGCCCCACAATCGAACACCACACGGATCTTCTTCTTCTTGGGATGGTACACCCCGTGATGTGGTATGTACCATACCTTTCCGTCATTGCGGCTGGCCTCCTCGCAGGTAACCCTCTTGGCATAGCCTTTCGCGATGATGTCACCCATGAATGCAGTGTAGTCGGCGTGAAACGAGGGATTCTTGATTAACTTATTTCTTAAATTCAGAGCGCGCTGTTCAGCTACTCTGCGGTTGTTCGGCATGTTGATCACTTCATTCCTTAACGGCAGCCTAATGCTGTAATATCCGTCCACTAGTTTGGCAGACTGTGAGACCAAATCCATAAACTGGTGGTCTTCCCTTGACATTTCCAGTTGGTCATCCTGACCACACTCAGGGAAGTCATTCTTGAACTGCTGACTCCACAGCTCATCCAGCCTGGCCACTGATATTCGGTTTGTTGTTACCTGGATCAGTCCACTTCTTATCCCGTTACCTGTGTCTTCTCTAAGAGGACCATTCACAGTCCATCCCAGTATGGTTCTCACTGCATAAGGTCCATCATCAACACTATTGATGACCTGCCATGGCTCCATTGCCTTTGGCGTGTTCGTCCCTATCAGCAGCCCTATCTTTGCGTCAATATGAGGGAGTCGCACTTGTTCCAGGTAAGGCCACCTGTTCACCTCCTTTTGCAGTGGGATGTTCTCCTTGCTCACTGGAATGGTCTTCTGAGCGAAGACATCTGGAAGATCTATGAAGTTGCTGTCCTCCAGACTGCTCACCTCCAAACCTGACACAACCTGACTGCTGACAATCTTTTCTTCACCCATGGTTCTCAGCAGTATGTCTATCTTCCTACCGTTGACATTGAGCTCACTCATAAGCTCCTCAGTGCAGAAAGTGGCAGTACTGCCTGGGTCAAGGAAAGCATAGGTAGCCACCACTTTATTGCCCTTCTTCGACTTGATTCGAACGGGTACAATAGCCAAAATGCTGTCAGCGTCACCGGCCTTGGTACGTCCACAGATCGCCTTCTCTGTTCCAACAAAACCACTAGTGACTGACCGTTTTTCACCATCTTCTGATGGCTCTTCCGGCTCTTTCTTGAGAGTAGCATTTTCCTTGATCTTCATGTGCAACACAGTAGGGTGTGTCAACGAGCATACTTTGCAACTTAGCTTCTCCTTGCAAGTTTTACTCATATGTCCTTTTTTCAGACAGCCAAAGCATAGCCCTTTGCTCCATAGAAAGTCAATCTTCTCCTTGTGAAGAGACTTCTTCATCTGTTTACACAGCTCCATGCTATGATCACCTTGGCAGAAGAGACAGGGCTTGTTAAATGCACTGCTAGGACTGCCATAATTATTTCCCATAGGCCTAGACTCTGTGCCTTCCGTCTGGTTGTCCACCGGTGTGGCAGCTGTGGTGAAACTCTTCCTGCTACCACTTGTCTTGTGTGACTTTGAGTATGTATGAGACTTCACTTGTCCCCTCACTGCAGCGGCATCCTTTATGTCTCCAAACAGCGGGTGCAGTGCTATCTTAGCTTGCTTGTTGACAAAGTTGACAAGGTCTTTGAACTTTGCTCTTCGTTTCTGCCGCTCCTGTATATCATAGGCCATGCCTCTCCACCTCTCCCTCAGCTTGTATGGAAGTTTGGCAATAATAGCACGCATGTTAGCTGCATTGTCGAGCTCTTCCATGTACTCCATATCCGTCATGGCATTACAACATCCAGTGAGAAAGAGAGCGTACGAATGGAGTGCCTCTCCATCATCAGACTTAATGGTAGACCAACTCAGAGCCTTGTCTATGTATGCCACAGAGACCTTGTATTCATCTCCAAAGTGCTCTTCCAAAAGCTTCTTCGCTTTACGATACCCTCGTTCTGGATCCATGTGGAGGCAGCTCCTAATCAACTCTCTGGGCTGTCCATTGGTGTATTGCTCCATGAAGTAAAGTCTGTCCTTGCTGCTATCTGTCCTATCCTCCACTCCGTGTTCAAACGCTCTGATGAACAGCTTGTACTCCAAAGGGTCCCCTTTGAAGATGGGTATGTCCAATGGTGGTAGTGTAGATAGCCTTTGTTGTTTCACCAGGAATTCTGTGATATTGTTTTGTCGCAGCATGACACTGTACAACGTCCCTGTAACATCATCTTCTGGCAGAGCGGCACTGGTAGGTGTTCTTTGGTTACTGAAACTCAACTGTTGTTCTCCCTCCACAGCAGTACGTACGGCGGTAGAGGTAGGCTGGCTTTGGCTTCGAGCTTCAAGTGACTCTTCATCTTTGTTGCTATAACTAACCTTTTTCATAGCAGGTAGGACCTTGTGTGACTCCAGGTAGGAGTTCATTTCATCACTCAGGCATTTGGGTGGGACTTGAAAACCCTCCAACTCTTCCAAAACCTTAATTTTAGCATTTGAGGCTGCTAAAGCGGTTTGTAACTCCAGCTCTTCTCTCTGAGCCTTTAGCTGGATTTCCTGTCTGTCTAAAGCTTCTTTTGCTTCAGAGCAGCTGCTTGAGCTAGCAAAGCAGCTCTTTCTACTTCAGCCTTTAAACGTGCAGATGAGGCAGAAGATGAAGCTTGTGAAGAAAGCCCAGCGTGACTTTGTTTTTTCCTCCGAGTAGTAAATGACGCACTAGATATGCTATCTGATGGCTGTACCTCTTCATCACACTGCCTAACTTGCTCCATACGTTGATGGACTTCTTCCATCCATACCTCTGTTTTCTCTATGAATTCTCTGAATGAACTAGCTTTGGGCTCACACCAGTTAAGCTGATCGTCATTCATTTCCTTCTCTGATTGCTGCTGAAGTAACCATTTTACTGATGTGTTTAGCTCACAAAAATCCCCAAACAGCTGGCTGAGCTCAATCATCAGCTTGTTCTTAATTACTTCCAAGTTACCATCATCATCCATTAAAAGATGCATCTCATTCATTTTGCCTGTCAGCTGACCTAGCTTGGCTTTCCGTGAGCCGATGAGACGATTCTGCGTTTCCTCCATAGCTTTCACTGTAGGTTTCACTTGCCTTTTAACCACAGGTAAAACAGCTAACGCTTCATCACCATCCATGATGACGTAGCTTAGCTAGCACAGTACGTTCCAAAGCACTTCCAAAGTATAGCTGCGTCACACTAAATACAGCAAATGGTCCAATATTCCACTAATATTCCTTCACGACGTCCGACACATAGAACTAGCAACGAAGGAGATAAATCCGGAACTGTACTATCCCTTTTTACTGTGACATAAATAGCGAAGGCTACACTGAGAAATGAACAGGACTTACTTTGCTGTCGAGTTTGCCCATTCAACGCGACCTTCCGTATCCTTCTTTGTACTTGTCCTAGTATCCAAAAGCTCCTTTTTTACACGTTCAATTTTCCAACCGGAGCTGGGTTTTCTTACTATATGTATGTGTAAAATCCAAATTTGCATAGCTTGGGCTGGTATGGCTGACGCGTATCCATCTAACGTTATCCAATCCACACAGACTCCGTAGTAAAATAAAGCAATACAACTTTTATTCCTCAGATTTCCACAGGTTAGTATTCGCAGTTATTTTACAGGATCTTCAGCGTAATAACAGATAAGTTATTGACTGGTAATTTCCACAGAATAACGAAGATTACACGACACGGTAAGAAAACCGTGAGGCTCCAAAGCTATGTCTACAACAGAGTAACAAGTGACAGTTATTTAACGAATTTTTACAAAAGCGCACGAGCCCCAGAACCTAACAAAGCTCGCTCTCTTAAAGATATACTACCCTATTACTGTAAATGCGTAATAGACAAATATAATGTATCAAAATATGTCTTCTCATAAATAATATAGGCAAAAAATACTAATTGGCTCCTACACCTTTGAAGTCATAATGCATTGCAAGTGTTATTAGGGAATGTTGTGCTGTGTTTTCAAGCGCTTCAATGTGCTGCTCTGCAAGGTTTGGAGACAGCGGGTGCGTTCACGGAGATCAAGAGCAGCCGCCGCAGGGGAGGGATACCATGGTAAATAGGTTACCTATTTACCATGGTATCTCTCCCCTGGGTGCGTTGTGTTTTCGTGAGCAATAATGCAGGAAAGCAGCGGGCGGGATGGCGAGCTTGTCCTGCTGCTCCAACACAAGCTACCTTAAGAGCCGGTACGATGCGGGCAATGGGTGAAGTTCGTCAGGAGTACTGCATAAAAAAACGAGTGTGTTGTCGTGGCAGTTGGTGATCAAAGAAATAAAACAAAATAAAATCAAAAAATAATAATGTCATAGACTTAAAGTCATACCTCTGAAGTCATAATGCATTGCAAGTGTTATTAGGGAATGTTGTGCTGTGTTTTCAAGCGCTTCAATGTGCTGCTCTGCAAGGTTTGGAGACAGCGGGTGCGTTCACGGAGATCATGAGCAGCCGGAGATCAAGAGCAGCCGCCGCAGGGGAGGGATACCATGGTAAATAGGTTACCTATTTACCATGGTATCTCTCCCCTGGGTGCGTTGTGTTTTCGTGAGCAATAATGCAGGAAAGCAGCGGGCGGGATGGCGAGCTTGTCCTGCTGCTCCAACACAAGCTACCTTAGAGCCGGTACGATGCGGGCAATGGGTGAAGTTCGTCAGGAGTACTGCATAAAAAAACGAGTGTGTTGTCGTGGCAGTTGGTGATCAAAGAAATAAAACAAAATAAAATCAATAAATAATAATAATGTCATAGACTTAAAGTCATACCTTTGAAGTCATAATGCATTGCAAGTGTTATTAGGGAATGTTGTGCTGTGTTTTCAAGCGCTTCAATGTGCTGCTCTGCAAGGTTTGGAGACAGCGGGTGCGTTCACGGAGATCATGAGCAGCCGGAGATCAAGAGCAGCCGCCGCAGGGGAGGGATACCATGGTAAATAGGTTACCTATTTACCATGGTATCTCTCCCCTGGGTGCGTTGTGTTTTCGTGAGCAATAATGCAGGAAAGCAGCGGGCGGGATGGCGAGCTTGTCCTGCTGCTCCAACACAAGCTACCTTAAGAGCCGGTACGATGCGGGCAATGGGTGTAGTTCGTCAGGAGTACTGCATAAAAAAAACGAGTGTGTTGTCGTGGCAGTTGGTGATCAAAGAAATAAAACAAAATAAAATCAATAAATAATAATGTCATAGACTTAAAGTCATACCTTTGAAGTCATAATGCATTGCAAGTGTTATTAGGGAATGTTGTGCTGTGTTTTGAAGCGCTTCAATGTGCTGCTCTGCAAGGTTTGGAGACAGCGGGTGCGTTCACGGAGATCATGAGCAGCCGGAGATCAAGAGCAGCCGCCGCAGGGGAGGGATACCATGGTAAATAGGTTACCTATCTCCGTGAACGCAGATTACCTAATAGGTTACCTATTTACCATGGTATCTCTCCCCTGGGTGCGTTGTGTTTTGGTGAGCAATAATGCAGGAAAGCAGCGGGCGGGATGGCGAGCTTGTCCTGCTGCTCCAACACAAGCTACCTTAAGAGCCGGTACGATGCGGGCAATGGGTGAAGTTCGTCAGGAGTACTGCATAAAAAAAAACGAGTGTGTTGTCGTGGCAGTTGGTGATCAAAGAAATAAAACAAAATAAAATCAATAAATAATAATGTCATAGACTTAAAGTCATACCTTTGAAGTCATAATGCATTGCAAGTGTTATTAGGGAATGTTGTGCTGTGTTTTCAAGCGCTTCAATGTGCTGCTCTGCAAGGTTTGGAGACAGCGGGTGCGTTCACGGAGATCATGAGCAGCCGGAGATCAAGAGCAGCCGCCGCAGGGGAGGGATACCATGGTAAATAGGTTACCTATTTACCATGGTATCTCTCCCCTGGGTGCGTTGTGTTTTCGTGAGCAATAATGCAGGAAAGCAGCGGGCGGGATGGCGAGCTTGTCCTGCTGCTCCAACACAAGCTACCTTAGAGCCGGTACGATGCGGGCAATGGGTGAAGTTCGTCAGGAGTACTGCATAAAAAAACGAGTGTGTTGTCGTGGCAGTTGGTGATCAAAGAAATAAAACAAAATAAAATCAATAAATAATAATAATGTCATAGACTTAAAGTCATACCTTTGAAGTCATAATGCATTGCAAGTGTTATTAGGGAATGTTGTGCTGTGTTTTCAAGCGCTTCAATGTGCTGCTCTGCAAGGTTTGGAGACAGCGGGTGCGTTCACGGAGATCATGAGCAGCCGGAGATCAAGAGCAGCCGCCGCAGGGGAGGGATACCATGGTAAATAGGTTACCTATTTACCATGGTATCTCTCCCCTGGGTGCGTTGTGTTTTCGTGAGCAATAATGCAGGAAAGCAGCGGGCGGGATGGCGAGCTTGTCCTGCTGCTCCAACACAAGCTACCTTAAGAGCCGGTACGATGCGGGCAATGGGTGAAGTTTGTCAGGAGAACGGCATAAAAAAAACGAGTGTGTTGTCGTGGCAGTTGGTGATCAAAGAAATAAAACAAAATAAAATCAATAAATAATAATAATGTCATAGACTTAAAGTCATACCTTTGAAGTCATAATGCATTGCAAGTGTTATTAGGGAATGTTGTGCTGTGTTTTCAAGCGCTTCAATGTGCTGCTCTGCAAGGTTTGGAGACAGCGGGTGCGTTCACGGAGATCATGAGCAGCCGGAGATCAAGAGCAGCCGCCGCAGGGGAGGGATACCATGGTAAATAGGTTACCTATTTACCATGGTATCTCTCCCCTGGGTGCGTTGTGTTTTCGTGAGCAATAATGCAGGAAAGCAGCGGGCGGGATGGCGAGCTTGTCCTGCTGCTCCAACACAAGCTACCTTAAGAGCCGGTACGATGCGGGCAATGGGTGAAGTTCGTCAGGAGTACTGCATAAAAAAAAACGAGTGTGTTGTCGTGGCAGTTGGTGATCAAAGAAATAAAACAAAATAAAATTAATAAATAATAATGTCATAGACTTAAAGTCATACCTTTGAAGTCATAATGCATTGCAAGTGTTATTAGGGAATGTTGTGCTGTGTTTTCAAGCGCTTCAATGTGCTGCTCTGCAAGGTTTGGAGACAGCGGGTGCGTTCTAGGAGATCATGAGCAGCCGGAGATCAAGAGCAGCCGCCGCAGGGGAGGGATACCATGGTAAATAGGTTACCTATTTACCATGGTACTATTTACCATGGTATCTCTCCCCTGGGTGCGTTGTGTTTTCGTGAGCAATAATGCAGGAAAGCAGCGGGCGGGATGGCGAGCTTGTCCTGCTGCTCCAACACAAGCTAACTTAGAGCCGGTACGATGCGGGCAATGGGTGAAGTTCGTCAGGAGTACTGCATAAAAAAACGAGTGTGTTGTCGTGGCAGTTGGTGATCAAAGAAATAAAACAAAATAAAATCAATAAATAATAATAATGTCATAGACTTAAAGTCATACCTTTGAAGTCATAATGCATTGCAAGTGTTATTAGGGAATGTTGTGCTGTGTTTTCAAGCGCTTCAATGTGCTGCTCTGCAAGGTTTGGAGACAGCGGGTGCGTTCACGGAGATCATGAGCAGCCGGAGATCAAGAGCAGCCGCCGCAGGGGAGGGATACCATGGTAAATAGGTTACCTATTTACCATGGTATCTCTCCCCTGGGTGCGTTGTGTTTTCGTGAGCAATAATGCAGGAAAGCAGCGGGCGGGATGGCGAGCTTGTCCTGCTGCTCCAACACAAGCTACCTTAAGAGCCGGTACGATGCGGGCAATGGGTGTAGTTCGTCAGGAGTACTGCATAAAAAAACGAGTGTGTTGTCGTGGCAGTTGGTGATCAAAGAAATAAAACAAAATAAAATCAATAAATAATAATGTCATAGACTTAAAGTCATACCTTTGAAGTCATAATGCATTGCAAGTGTTATTAGGGAATGTTGTGCTGTGTTTTCAAGCGCTTCAATGTGCTGCTCTGCAAGGTTTGGAGACAGCGGGTGCGTTCTAGGAGATCATGAGCAGCCGGAGATCAAGAGCAGCCGCCGCAGGGGAGGGATACCATGGTAAATAGGTTACATATCTCCGTGAACGCAGATTACCTAATAGGTTACCTATTTACCATGGTATCTCTCCCCTGTGTGCGTTGTGTTTTCCTGAGCAATAATGCAGGAAAGCAGAGGGCGGGATGGCGAGCTTGTCCTGCTGCTCCAACACAAGCTACCTTAAGAGCCGGTACGATGCGGGCAATGGGTGAAGTTCGTCAGGAGTACTGCATAAAAAAACGAGTGTGTTGTCGTGGCAGTTGGTGATCAAAGAAATAAAACAAAATAAAATCAATAAATAATAATAACGTCATAGACTTAAAGTCATACCTTTGAAGTCATAATGCATTGCAAGTGTTATTAGGGAATGTTGTGCTGTGTTTTCAAGCGCTTCAATGTGCTGCTCTGCAAGGTTTGGAGACAGCGGGTGCGTTCACGGAGATCATGAGCAGCCGGAGATCAAGAGCAGCCGCCGCAGGGGAGATATACTATGGTAAATAGGTTACCTATTTACCATGGTATCTCTCCCCTGGGTGCGTTGTGTTTTCGTGAGCAATAATGCAGGAAAGCAGCGGGCGGGATGGCGAGCTTGTCCTGCTGCTCCAACACAAGCTACCTTAAGAGCCGGTACGATGCGGGCAATGGGTGTAGTTCGTCAGGAGTACTGCATAAAAAAAACGAGTGTGTTGTCGTGGCAGTTGGTGATCAAAGAAATAAAACAAAATAAAATCAATAAATAATAATGTCATAGACTTAAAGTCATACCTTTGAAGTCATAATGCATTGCAAGTGTTATTAGGGAATGTTGTGCTGTGTTTTCAAGCGCTTCAATGTGCTGCTCTGCAAGGTTTGGAGACAGCGGGTGCGTTCACGGAGATCATGAGCAGCCGGAGATCAAGAGCAGCCGCCGCAGGGGAGGGATACCATGGTAAATACGTTACCTATTTACCATGGTATCTCTCCCCTGGGTGCGTTGTGTTTTCGTGAGCAATAATGCAGGAAAGCAGCGGGCGGGATGGCGAGCTTGTCCTGCTGCTCCAACACAAGCTACCTTAGAGCCGGTACGATGCGGGCAATGGGTGAAGTTCGTCAGGAGTACTGCATAAAAAAACGAGTGTGTTGTCGTGGCAGTTGGTGATCAAAGAAATAAAACAAAATAAAATCAATAAATAATAATAATGTCATAGACTTAAAGTCATACCTTTGAAGTCATAATGCATTGCAAGTGTTATTAGGGAATGTTGTGCTGTGTTTTCAAGCGCTTCAATGTGCTGCTCTGCAAGGTTTGGAGACAGCGGGTGCGTTCACGGAGATCATGAGCAGCCGGAGATCAAGAGCAGCCGCCGCAGGGGAGGGATACCATGGTAAATACGTTACCTATTTACCATGGTATCTCTCCCCTGGGTGCGTTGTGTTTTCGTGAGCAATAATGCAGGAAAGCAGCGGGCGGGATGGCGAGCTTGTCCTGCTGCTCCAACACAAGCTACCTTAAGAGCCGGTACGATGCGGGCAATGGGTGAAGTTCGTCAGGAGAACGGCATAAAAAAAACGAGTGTGTTGTCGTGGCAGTTGGTGATCAAAGAAATAAAACAAAATAAAATCAATAAATAATAATAATGTCATAGACTTAAAGTCATACCTTTGAAGTCATAATGCATTGCAAGTGTTATTAGGGAATGTTGTGCTGTGTTTTCAAGCGCTTCAATGTGCTGCTCTGCAAGGTTTGGAGACAGCGGGTGCGTTCACGGAGATCATGAGCAGCCGGAGATCAAGAGCAGCCGCCGCAGGGGAGGGATACCATGGTAAATAGGTTACATATCTCCGTGAACGCAGATTACCTAATAGGTTACCTATTTACCATGGTATCTCTCCCCTGGGTGCGTTGTGTTTTCGTGAGCAATAATGCAGGAAAGCAGCGGGCGGGATGGCGAGCTTGTCCTGCTGCTCCAACACAAGCTACCTTAGAGCCGGTACGATGCGGGCAATGGGTGAAGTTCGTCAGGAGTACTGCATAAAAAAACGAGTGTGTTGTCGTGGCAGTTGGTGATCAAAGAAATAAAACAAAATAAAATCAATAAATAATAATGTCATAGACTTAAAGTCATACCTTTGAAGTCATAATGCATTGCAAGTGTTATTAGGGAATGTTGTGCTGTGTTTTCAAGCGCTTCAATGTGCTGCTCTGCAAGGTTTGGAGACAGCGGGTGCGTTCACAGAGATCATGAGCAGCCGGAGATCAAGAGCAGCCGCGCAGGGGAGGGATACCATGGTAAATAGGTTACCTATTTACCATGGTATCTCTCCCCTGGGTGCGTTGTGTTTTCGTGAGCAATAATGCAGGAAAGCAGCGGGCGGGATGGCGAGCTTGTCCTGCTGCTCCAACACAAGCTACCTTAAGAGCCGGTACGATGCGGGCAATGGGTGAAGTTCATCAGGAGTACTGCATAAAAAAAACGAGTGTGTTGTCGTGGCAGTTGGTGATCAAAGAAATAAAACAAAATAAAATTAATAAATAATAATGTCATAGACTTAAAGTCATACCTTTGAAGTCATAATGCATTGCAAGTGTTATTAGGGAATGTTGTGCTGTGTTTTGAAGCGCTTCAATGTGCTGCTCTGCAAGGTTTGGAGACAGCGGGTGCGTTCACGGAGATCATGAGCAGCCGGAGATCAAGAGCAGCCGCCGCAGGGGAGGGATACCATGGTAAATAGGTTACCTATCTCCGTGAACGCAGATTACCTAATAGGTTACCTATTTACCATGGTATCTCTCCCCTGGGTGCGTTGTGTTTTGGTGAGCAATAATGCAGGAAAGCAGCGGGCGGGATGGCGAGCTTGTCCTGCTGCTCCAACACAAGCTACCTTAAGAGCCGGTACGATGCGGGCAATGGGTGAAGTTCGTCAGGAGTACTGCATAAAAAAAAAACGAGTGTGTTGTCGTGGCAGTTGGTGATCAAAGAAATAAAACAAAATAAAATCAATAAATAATAATGTCATAGACTTAAAGTCATACCTTTGAAGTCATAATGCATTGCAAGTGTTATTAGGGAATGTTGTGCTGTGTTTTCAAGCGCTTCAATGTGCTGCTCTGCAAGGTTTGGAGACAGCGGGTGCGTTCACGGAGATCATGAGCAGCAGGAGATCAAGAGCAGCCGCCGCAGGGGAGGGATACCATGGTAAATAGGTTACCTATTTACCATGGTATCTCTCCCCTGGGTGCGTTGTGTTTTCGTGAGCAATAATGCAGGAAAGCAGCGGGCGGGATGGCGAGCTTGTCCTGCTGCTCCAACACAAGCTACCTTAGAGCCGGTACGATGCGGGCAATGGGTGAAGTTCGTCAGGAGTACTGCATAAAAAAACGAGTGTGTTGTCGTGGCAGTTGGTGATCAAAGAAATAAAACAAAATAAAATCAATAAATAATAATAATGTCATAGACTTAAAGTCATACCTTTGAAGTCATAATGCATTGCAAGTGTTATTAGGGAATGTTGTGCTGTGTTTTCAAGCGCTTCAATGTGCTGCTCTGCAAGGTTTGGAGACAGCGGGT
This sequence comes from Acipenser ruthenus, assembly GCF_902713425.1. NCBI lineage: Eukaryota > Metazoa > Chordata > Actinopteri > Acipenseriformes > Acipenseridae > Acipenser > Acipenser ruthenus. The sequence continues at coordinate 87,540,286 of NC_081189.1, forward strand.
GCGTTCACGGAGATCATGAGCAGCCGGAGATCAAGAGCAGCCGCCGCAGGGGAGGGATACCATGGTAAATAGGTTACCTATTTACCATGGTATCTCTCCCCTGGGTGCGTTGTGTTTTCGTGAGCAATAATGCAGGAAAGCAGCGGGCGGGATGGCGAGCTTGTCCTGCTGCTCCAACACAAGCTACCTTAAGAGCCGGTACGATGCGGGCAATGGGTGAAGTTCGTCAGGAGTACTGCATAAAAAAAACCAGTGTGTTGTCGTGGCAGTTGGTGATCAAAGAAATAAAACAAAATAAAATCAATAAATAATAATGTCATAGACTTAAAGTCATACCTTTGAAGTCATAATGCATTGCAAGTGTTATTAGGGAATGTTGTGCTGTGTTTTCAAGCGCTTCAATGTGCTGCTCTGCAAGGTTTGGAGACAGCGGGTGCGTTCTAGGAGATCATGAGCAGCCGGAGATCAAGAGCAGCCGCCGCAGGGGAGGGATACCATGGTAAATAGGTTACCTATCTCCGTGAACGCAGATTACCTAATAGGTTACCTATTTACCATGGTATCTCTCCCCTGTGTGCGTTGTGTTTTCGTGAGCAATAATGCAGGAAAGCAGCGGGCGGGATGGCGAGCTTGTCCTGCTGCTCCAACACAAGCTACCTTAAGAGCCGGTACGATGCGGGCAATGGGTGAAGTTCGTCAGGAGTACTGCATAAAAAAACGAGTGTGTTGTCGTGGCAGTTGGTGATCAAAGAAATAAAACAAAATAAAATCAATAAATAATAATAATGTCATAGACTTAAAGTCATACCTTTGAAGTCATAATGCATTGCAAGTGTTATTAGGGAATGTTGTGCTGTGTTTTCAAGCGCTTCAATGTGCTGCTCTGCAAGGTTTGGAGACAGCGGGTGCGTTCACGGAGATCATGAGCAGCCGGAGATCAAGAGCAGCCGCCGCAGGGGAGGGATACCATGGTAAATACGTTACCTATTTACCATGGTATCTCTCCCCTGGGTGCGTTGTGTTTTCGTGAGCAATAATGCAGGAAAGCAGCGGGCGGGATGGCGAGCTTGTCCTGCTGCTCCAACACAAGCTACCTTAGAGCCGGTACGATGCGGGCAATGGGTGAAGTTCGTCAGGAGTACTGCATAAAAAAACGAGTGTGTTGTCGTGGCAGTTGGTGATCAAAGAAATAAAACAAAATAAAATCAATAAATAATAATAATGTCATAGACTTAAAGTCATACCTTTGAAGTCATAATGCATTGCAAGTGTTATTAGGGAATGTTGTGCTGTGTTTTCAAGCGCTTCAATGTGCTGCTCTGCAAGGTTTGGAGACAGCGGGTGCGTTCACGGAGATCATGAGCAGCCGGAGATCAAGAGCAGCCGCCGCAGGGGAGGGATACCATGGTAAATAGGTTACCTATTTACCATGGTATCTCTCCCCTGGGTGCGTTGTGTTTTCGTGAGCAATAATGCAGGAAAGCAGCGGGCGGGATGGCGAGCTTGTCCTGCTGCTCCAACACAAGCTACCTTAAGAGCCGGTACGATGCGGGCAATGGGTGAAGTTCGTCAGGAGAACGGCATAAAAAAAACGAGTGTGTTGTCGTGGCAGTTGGTGATCAAAGAAATAAAACAAAATAAAATCAATAAATAATAATAATGTCATAGACTTAAAGTCATACCTTTGAAGTCATAATGCATTGCAAGTGTTATTAGGGAATGTTGTGCTGTGTTTTCAAGCGCTTCAATGTGCTGCTCTGCAAGGTTTGGAGACAGCGGGTGCGTTCACGGAGATCAAGAGCAGCCGGAGATCAAGAGCAGCCGCCGCAGGGGAGGGATACCATGGTAAATAGGTTACATATCTCCGTGAACGCAGATTACCTAATAGGTTACCTATTTACCATGGTATCTCTCCCCTGGGTGCGTTGTGTTTTCGTGAGCAATAATGCAGGAAAGCAGCGGGCGGGATGGCGAGCTTGTCCTGCTGCTCCAACACAAGCTACCTTAGAGCCGGTACGATGCGGGCAATGGGTGAAGTTCGTCAGGAGTACTGCATAAAAAAACGAGTGTGTTGTCGTGGCAGTTGGTGATCAAAGAAATAAAACAAAATAAAATCAATAAATAATAATGTCATAGACTTAAAGTCATACCTTTGAAGTCATAATGCATTGCAAGTGTTATTAGGGAATGTTGTGCTGTGTTTTCAAGCGCTTCAATGTGCTGCTCTGCAAGGTTTGGAGACAGCGGGTGCGTTCTAGGAGATCATGAGCAGCCGGAGATCAAGAGCAGCCGCCGCAGGGGAGGGATACCATGGTAAATAGGTTACCTATCTCCGTGAACGCAGATTACCTAATAGGTTACCTATTTACCATGGTATCTCTCCCCTGTGTGCGTTGTGTTTTCGTGAGCAATAATGCAGGAAAGCAGCGGGCGGGATGGCGAGCTTGTCCTGCTGCTCCAACACAAGCTACCTTAAGAGCCGGTACGATGCGGGCAATGGGTGAAGTTCGTCAGGAGTACTGCATAAAAAAACGAGTGTGTTGTCGTGGCAGTTGGTGATCAAAGAAATAAAACAAAATAAAATCAATAAATAATAATAATGTCATAGACTTAAAGTCATACCTTTGAAGTCATAATGCATTGCAAGTGTTATTAGGGAATGTTGTGCTGTGTTTTCAAGCGCTTCAATGTGCTGCTCTGCAAGGTTTGGAGACAGCGGGTGCGTTCACGGAGATCATGAGCAGCCGGAGATCAAGAGCAGCCGCCGCAGGGGAGGGATACCATGGTAAATACGTTACCTATTTACCATGGTATCTCTCCCCTGGGTGCGTTGTGTTTTCGTGAGCAATAATGCAGGAAAGCAGCGGGCGGGATGGCGAGCTTGTCCTGCTGCTCCAACACAAGCTACCTTAGAGCCGGTACGATGCGGGCAATGGGTGAAGTTCGTCAGGAGTACTGCATAAAAAAACGAGTGTGTTGTCGTGGCAGTTGGTGATCAAAGAAATAAAACAAAATAAAATCAATAAATAATAATAATGTCATAGACTTAAAGTCATACCTTTGAAGTCATAATGCATTGCAAGTGTTATTAGGGAATGTTGTGCTGTGTTTTCAAGCGCTTCAATGTGCTGCTCTGCAAGGTTTGGAGACAGCGGGTGCGTTCACGGAGATCATGAGCAGCCGGAGATCAAGAGCAGCCGCCGCAGGGGAGGGATACCATGGTAAATAGGTTACCTATTTACCATGGTATCTCTCCCCTGGGTGCGTTGTGTTTTCGTGAGCAATAATGCAGGAAAGCAGCGGGCGGGATGGCGAGCTTGTCCTGCTGCTCCAACACAAGCTACCTTAAGAGCCGGTACGATGCGGGCAATGGGTGAAGTTCGTCAGGAGAACGGCATAAAAAAAACGAGTGTGTTGTCGTGGCAGTTGGTGATCAAAGAAATAAAACAAAATAAAATCAATAAATAATAATAATGTCATAGACTTAAAGTCATACCTTTGAAGTCATAATGCATTGCAAGTGTTATTAGGGAATGTTGTGCTGTGTTTTCAAGCGCTTCAATGTGCTGCTCTGCAAGGTTTGGAGACAGCGGGTGCGTTCACGGAGATCATGAGCAGCCGGAGATCAAGAGCAGCCGCCGCAGGGGAGGGATACCATGGTAAATAGGTTACATATCTCCGTGAACGCAGATTACCTAATAGGTTACCTATTTACCATGGTATCTCTCCCCTGGGTGCGTTGTGTTTTCGTGAGCAATAATGCAGGAAAGCAGCGGGCGGGATGGCGAGCTTGTCCTGCTGCTCCAACACAAGCTACCTTAGAGCCGGTACGATGCGGGCAATGGGTGAAGTTCGTCAGGAGTACTGCATAAAAAAACGAGTGTGTTGTCGTGGCAGTTGGTGATCAAAGAAATAAAACAAAATAAAATCAATAAATAATAATGTCATAGACTTAAAGTCATACCTTTGAAGTCATAATGCATTGCAAGTGTTATTAGGGAATGTTGTGCTGTGTTTTCAAGCGCTTCAATGTGCTGCTCTGCAAGGTTTGGAGACAGCGGGTGCGTTCACGGAGATCATGAGAAGCCGGAGATCAAGAGCAGCCGCCGCAGGGGAGGGATACCATGGTAAATAGGTTACCTATTTACCATGGTATCTCTCCCCTGGGTGCGTTGTGTTTTCGTGAGCAATAATGCAGGAAAGCAGCGGGCGGGATGGCGAGCTTGTCCTGCTGCTCCAACACAAGCTACCTTAAGAGCCGGTACGATGCGGGCAATGGGTGAAGTTCATCAGGAGTACTGCATAAAAAAAACGAGTGTGTTGTCGTGGCAGTTGGTGATCAAAGAAATAAAACAAAATAAAATTAATAAATAATAATGTCATAGACTTAAAGTCATACCTTTGAAGTCATAATGCATTGCAAGTGTTATTAGGGAATGTTGTGCTGTGTTTTGAAGCGCTTCAATGTGCTGCTCTGCAAGGTTTGGAGACAGCGGGTGCGTTCACGGAGATCATGAGCAGCCGGAGATCAAGAGCAGCCGCCGCAGGGGAGGGATACCATGGTAAATAGGTTACCTATCTCCGTGAACGCAGATTACCTAATAGGTTACCTATTTACCATGGTATCTCTCCCCTGGGTGCGTTGTGTTTTGGTGAGCAATAATGCAGGAAAGCAGCGGGCGGGATGGCGAGCTTGTCCTGCTGCTCCAACACAAGCTACCTTAAGAGCCGGTACGATGCGGGCAATGGGTGAAGTTCGTCAGGAGTACTGCATAAAAAAAAAACGAGTGTGTTGTCGTGGCAGTTGGTGATCAAAGAAATAAAACAAAATAAAATCAATAAATAATAATGTCATAGACTTAAAGTCATACCTTTGAAGTCATAATGCATTGCAAGTGTTATTAGGGAATGTTGTGCTGTGTTTTCAAGCGCTTCAATGTGCTGCTCTGCAAGGTTTGGAGACAGCGGGTGCGTTCACGGAGATCATGAGCAGCAGGAGATCAAGAGCAGCCGCCGCAGGGGAGGGATACCATGGTAAATAGGTTACCTATTTACCATGGTATCTCTCCCCTGGGTGCGTTGTGTTTTCGTGAGCAATAATGCAGGAAAGCAGCGGGCGGGATGGCGAGCTTGTCCTGCTGCTCCAACACAAGCTACCTTAGAGCCGGTACGATGCGGGCAATGGGTGAAGTTCGTCAGGAGTACTGCATAAAAAAACGAGTGTGTTGTCGTGGCAGTTGGTGATCAAAGAAATAAAACAAAATAAAATCAATAAATAATAATAATGTCATAGACTTAAAGTCATACCTTTGAAGTCATAATGCATTGCAAGTGTTATTAGGGAATGTTGTGCTGTGTTTTCAAGCGCTTCAATGTGCTGCTCTGCAAGGTTTGGAGACAGCGGGTGCGTTCACGGAGATCATGAGCAGCCGGAGATCAAGAGCAGCCGCCGCAGGGGAGGGATACCATGGTAAATAGGTTACCTATTTACCATGGTATCTCTCCCCTGGGTGCGTTGTGTTTTCGTGAGCAATAATGCAGGAAAGCAGCGGGCGGGATGGCGAGCTTGTCCTGCTGCTCCAACACAAGCTACCTTAAGAGCCGGTACGATGCGGGCAATGGGTGAAGTTCGTCAGGAGTACTGCATAAAAAAAAACGAGTGTGTTGTCGTGGCAGTTGGTGATCAAAGAAATAAAACAAAATAAAATTAATAAATAATAATGTCATAGACTTAAAGTCATACCTTTGAAGTCATAATGCATTGCAAGTGTTATTAGGGAATGTTGTGCTGTGTTTTCAAGCGCTTCAATGTGCTGCTCTGCAAGGTTTGGAGACAGCGGGTGCGTTCTAGGAGATCATGAGCAGCCGGAGATCAAGAGCAGCCGCCGCAGGGGAGGGATACCATGGTAAATAGGTTACCTATTTACCATGGTATCTCTCCCCTGGGTGCGTTGTGTTTTCGTGAGCAATAATGCAGGAAAGCAGCGGGCGGGATGGCGAGCTTGTCCTGCTGCTCCAACACAAGCTACCTTAAGAGCCGGTACGATGCGGGCAATGGGTGAAGTTCGTCAGGAGTACTGCATAAAAAAACGAGTGTGTTGTCGTGGCAGTTGGTGATCAAAGAAATAAAACAAAATAAAATCAATAAATAATAATAATGTCATAGACTTAAAGTCATACCTTTGAAGTCATAATGCATTGCAAGTGTTATTAGGGAATGTTGTGCTGTGTTTTCAAGCGCTTCAATGTGCTGCTCTGCAAGGTTTGGAGACAGCGGGTGCGTTCACGGAGATCATGAGCAGCCGGAGATCAAGAGCAGCCGCCGCAGGGGAGGGATACCATGGTAAATAGGTTACCTATTTACCATGGTATCTCTCCCCTGGGTGCGTTGTGTTTTCGTGAGCAATAATGCAGGAAAGCAGCGGGCGGGATGGCGAGCTTGTCCTGCTGCTCCAACACAAGCTACCTTAAGAGCCGGTACGATGCGGGCAATGGGTGAAGTTCGTCAGGAGTACTGCATAAAAAAAACCAGTGTGTTGTCGTGGCAGTTGGTGATCAAAGAAATAAAACAAAATAAAATCAATAAATAATAATGTCATAGACTTAAAGTCATACCTTTGAAGTCATAATGCATTGCAAGTGTTATTAGGGAATGTTGTGCTGTGTTTTCAAGCGCTTCAATGTGCTGCTCTGCAAGGTTTGGAGACAGCGGGTGCGTTCTAGGAGATCATGAGCAGCCGGAGATCAAGAGCAGCCGCCGCAGGGGAGGGATACCATGGTAAATAGGTTACCTATCTCCGTGAACGCAGATTACCTAATAGGTTACCTATTTACCATGGTATCTCTCCCCTGTGTGCGTTGTGTTTTCGTGAGCAATAATGCAGGAAAGCAGCGGGCGGGATGGCGAGCTTGTCCTGCTGCTCCAACACAAGCTACCTTAAGAGCCGGTACGATGCGGGCAATGGGTGAAGTTCGTCAGGAGTACTGCATAAAAAAACGAGTGTGTTGTCGTGGCAGTTGGTGATCAAAGAAATAAAACAAAATAAAATCAATAAATAATAATAATGTCATAGACTTAAAGTCATACCTTTGAAGTCATAATGCATTGCAAGTGTTATTAGGGAATGTTGTGCTGTGTTTTCAAGCGCTTCAATGTGCTGCTCTGCAAGGTTTGGAGACAGCGGGTGCGTTCACGGAGATCATGAGCAGCCGGAGATCAAGAGCAGCCGCCGCAGGGGAGGGATACCATGGTAAATAGGTTACCTATTTACCATGGTATCTCTCCCCTGGGTGCGTTGTGTTTTCGTGAGCAATAATGCAGGAAAGCAGCGGGCGGGATGGCGAGCTTGTCCTGCTGCTCCAACACAAGCTACCTTAAGAGTCGGTACGATGCGGGCAATGGGTGAAGTTCGTCAGGAGTACTGCATAAAAAAACGAGTGTGTTGTCGTGGCAGTTGGTGATCAAAGAAATAAAACAAAATAAAATCAATAAATAATAATGTCATAGACTTAAAGTCATACCTTTGAAGTCATAATGCATTGCAAGTGTTATTAGGGAATGTTGTGCTGTGTTTTCAAGCGCTTCAATGTGCTGCTCTGCAAGGTTTGGAGACAGCGGGTGCGTTCTAGGAGATCATGAGCAGCCGGAGATCAAGAGCAGCCGCCGCAGGGGAGGGATACCATGGTAAATAGGTTACCTATCTCCGTGAACGCAGATTACCTAATAGGTTACCTATTTACCATGGTATCTCTCCCCTGTGTGCGTTGTGTT